>NC_051068.1:116327729-116642897 GCF_004664715.2 Peromyscus leucopus | reverse complement strand
TTCACATGATAGTGTAAGAATACTTTTCAAATATTAAACTTCCAGCCATAGATACATAAATGAACTATGTATACCTGTCAATCACAAACACATGCAGCCTAAATTTCAGAAAGGAACAAAAAAATACACACTACCCATACCTGCTCTACTCAACTACCCCCTACCACGGACCACCACAGTCCTATGTTGGAAACTTTACCATTACATTCATACCTACTGTCCTATTCTGGATAGTGATGAGCATTAGATGTGGCCAGAGAGAAGATGAAGCCCCATGATGGCAATGCCAGTTTCACAGGGAAGAGAAGAGAGAGCAAAGCCAGCATGTACCTACTCTTATGTGTTGTCTTCTACATGCTGTAGAGGCAAGAAGGCCCTTAGAAGACACTAAGCACACCCTGGTACCAAGATCTTCTAAGCCCCTAGAAGAACGAGCCAAAACTTCTTTTAAGAATTACCTAGCCAGTGATTATTCTGTTACAGTACAGAAAAGAGACTAAGACCCCTTCCCCAAAGTTGCTGCCCTTGTAAAATACTCCAGTCCCTTCTTGCCAGTGGCTTCACTTTTGTGGTTTCATTACCCACAGCTGTGAGCTGAATAGTCAAGTGGAAAATTCCCCAAATAAACAGTTCCTAAGTTTCAAACTGCACAGCTCTGAGCAGTAAGATGGAATTTGCTCTCTGTCCCATTAGAGGATGTACATGATCCCTTGTCTGCCACATCCAAACTGTGTATGCTACCTGCCTGTGCACCAGGAGTTGCTATCTTAGTCACTACTGTTACAGTGTGGCTATTGACTTAATGCTTATTTTATTTAACAATGTCTTCAAAGTGGAAGAGTAGTGATGCTAGCAACATGAATATAACACAAGAGTGTAAAACGCTTTCTTTAAATAAAGCGCCGAAAGCCTTCAATTTAAGGGGTCGGTGGGCAAAGTAAAAAGTCATCTGCTGAGTTCCTGAGGTCCAGGGTAAGAACAAATTGTGCCAACTTTGCTAGTATACCTTAAACTTAAACGATAACTTCAGCAACTGTCTTTAGTTAAGATTGAAGGAGTCAGCGTCAGTGAAGAGTGTCATGTGCTGATTGATAGTGATGTAGTGCACTAGGAAGCTATTGGGTCTCACTGTTGATCATCACATGGGCACTCTATCATCTCATGCCACCACAACCATGATGAAAACAGAACAGAAAGATGCTCCGAGAGACACCCCATTCACATAGCTTTCACTGGTGTATACTGCCATAATTGTTCTATTACAGATGTACCTAATTTATACACTGAATGAGAGCACAGGTATGTATGTATAGAAACAAACTATACATACAAGGTCTGGGATGAGCCGGGCGGTGGTGGCTCACGCCTTTAATCCCAGCACTCGGGAGGCAGAGGCAGCGGATCTCTGTGAGTTCAAGGCCAACCTGGGCTACAGAGTGAGTCCCAGGAAAGGCTCAAAGCTACACAGAGAAATTCTGTCTTGAAAAACCAAAACCAAAACCAAACCAAACAAAACAAGGCCTGGGATTACTCACACTATTAGGAATCTGCTAGAAGGCTTTGAATACAAACCCTATAGATGGAGGAGAGAGAGTGGGCAGCTACTGTATGGCATATATGCATATAAGTTTTAAATTTTTAGTCTAGCTACTGTTTGAAAGTTCACTGAATGATGGTAATTCCATCACCGTGAAAAGCCCTCAGAAATGAAGTGGAGTGATGCATTCAGATCATAGGCTGCATCTCCTAAAGAGAAATCTACAAATTTGAGCCATTAAAAAAAAAAATTAAATTTTACACAGTGGTAGTCTGCAATGAGCATGGCTTTCCATCTATCTATCTTTAGTCACTTAATACTTTGGGCAATCAGTATATCAGTACATTTAATTTGGATAGCGTGATAATTACCTTCTTTCTAGAAAAACTGCTTGGTTAACAGGTACTTACATGCTTCCTCTATCACTTCTTTCTTACCACTTGTCCTTACCTTTGTACTGCTTAAATATTTAGGGCAATAAAGCAGAGGAGACAACCTGAAAAGTCTCTCACTAGGACCCCATAACAAGTTAGAATAACCAAGAGGCTCTCTTTGTGACATGAGGCAAGGTTGGTCCAATAAGCTGAAGACCTCTAAGTGAGATCCCAAGAACAGTGGACAGGTAACTAGAAAATTCTACTCACCAGCAAAAGAGGAAAACAAGGAAGACTTACCTCAGTTTGGGGAGTGGGGAGAAAGAGATAGGCGTGTAGAAAGAAATTTCTGGTATGATAGTCATGTTTCATGCAGTCACAGGGATTATGTTATAGAGCCGAGAATGCAGCTCAGTGGCACAGCACCTGCATGGTATGGGTGAGGTCATAGACTAATCCTCCTGCCCCAACATCACCACATAGATAATTAAGATCTATACATTTCACAGTACGTAACTACCGCATCAAAAGGAAGAATGAAATGGCTCCTGAGATCCAGCTAATAATGCTGAAACATGCAGAGGCCAGCATAATGATGCCTGCATTAACTTTGAAATGTCCAAAAACGATGGGTGAAAAAATGGGTAGATGTGATGGTGCTGGTTGATTCTGTCAACTTGACAAACCTAGACAAATCTGGGAAGAGGAAATCTTATTGAGAAAATGCCTCCATAAGACTGTAGGCACGTCTCTGAAGTTCGTTCTTGATTAATGATTGAGGTGGGAGTGTCTATTCCTATATGGGTGGTATCATCCCTGGGCAGATGGTCTTAGGGGGCATAAAGAGGCACAAGTCATGAGGAGCAAGCCAGTAAGTGTTCCTCCAGGGACTCCGCTTCAGGTCCTGCCTCCAGTTCTTGCCCCGACTTCCTTTGCTGATGGACTGTTATGTTGAAATGTAAGTGACATAACCCCTTTTTGCTCCAGGTTGCTTTTGGTTATGGTGTTTAACACGGCAATGGAAACCCAACTAAGACAGTGATTGAGCAATTAAATTATACTGGGGAAAATTCAGTGGGCAAAACTAATGTAAACCTTAGAGCTGAGGCAGTTATCCTGGCAGGAGGCAGCAGCTAATCCCAAGGGAGGTGGCAGAAACTAGGTGACAGTAGGACCCTCCTAGAAAGCGGTGCACTAGCAGCACACACCTGCAATCCCAGTCTCCAGAGAAAGAAACAGGAGATCAGAAGTCAACGACACAGTGAGTCTGAGGCACTTGGGCTGGCTAAGACCCCTGCCTCAAGGGAAAAATAGATAAAGAAAAAGAAAAGAAACTAAACTATTCTCAGACAAGCCTGGAAAATACATTATAAGGTTTTTTCTCAGACAGGGCTTTGCTATGCTGCCCTGTGGGGCCTGGGACTTATGGTCACCCTATTTCAGTCTCCTGGGTGCTGGGGTGATGACATGCCACCATGCCTGGCTCACATTTTTACAGGCCCCCACTAAGGAAATCTAAAAGGAAAAAGAAAAAAAAAAAAGACCCTAAAAGGATTTTTTTGTTTTTGTTTTTCGAGACAGGGTTTCTCTGTGTAGTTTTGTTGCCTGTCGTAGAACTCACTCTGTAGACCAGGCTGGCCTCAAACTCAGACATCTGCCTGGCTCTGCCTCCCGAGTGCTCGGATTAAAGGCATGCGCCATGGTCACTTGGCAAGGATTTTTTTTTTTTTTGAGTGAACATAAATACTAGTCATGTAAACACATTAAACCTACTCCCCTTTCCCTCATGAGGAAAATGCTGCACAGACAGAAAGATGTGGGTTGTAGAGCTAGTTGCAATGAAATTTGAAGCCAGATTATTTTAGTTCCAAGGAAAAACAGAAATCAGGAACATATTTCTCCTATGGTTATATACATAAACTATAAGGTATAAAGTAATACAGAATGTTTGTAATGCAAATTCAACACATTTAAATGTCCTCAGTATAGATCAATAACTTCAATCAAACTGTATTATAACTACTGGAGACAAAACACTACAAATACAAGACCAGCCTCACATCTCTGGAATATCACGAGCAAAACATTAGGGCAGAAGTACTCAGTTTGCCATCTTGGAGTGGTCCGTAATTAAAATGAAGTTACTAAACCCAGTGACAGATCAAACAATCTTCTCCACATTCCTTATCCAGAGACAAAATGCTACACTTGGATCCATAAGAACTAATCTGGGATGATAGTCCTAAATGACTCCTTCACAACACAGCACACATCTTATGTAAAGGCGCAAACTGGTTACTCTAAAGTTCACCAAAGTATGCCCAATTCTCAGTGTTTCAACGTATACAAATCTCACATCTGGTAACAGTAAGTAATTACTTTGCTTTGGAAACCAATCATGAACAAGAAGAATCAATCTCACTAATATTATGTCTTAAAGCACAAACTAAATGAATAATGTCATTTTGTAATTACATAACATCTTTTGAAATGGTGGAAGTTTTCGCAGAATAAAGCATGATGATTCTGATGATTCTAATTTTTTAACATGTGGAATAGGAAAGTGGAAAGGGCACTACAGCCTATCTAGCTCCCTGCCCATCAGATCATAAAGAAGAGGCTGAGGCTATACACAGTAATGTGCCTGCAGTCCCAACTACTTGGGAAGCTCAAATGGGAAATCGCTTGAGTCAGAGCTGAGACCACTTTAGGCAATACATTGAGATCTGTCTACAAGCTAAAGGGAAGTAAGTCCCTCAGGGTTGTTTACTTTACATCAAGGTACAAAGTGGTGAGTGAGAAGAGGAACTGATTTAACCAAAGGAATTTACCTAGCTTTTATCATTCTTTCTAGATTTGAATTTAAGCCTCCCAAATACTCCCATGATGCTCTAGGTCTTAGAGAAAACTTCACAACACTATTACTCAAAGCACGGTTCTCAGCCAGGAAGGAGTCCTGTTGGTCACCATTAGAAATGCATGCTATCAAATTCCAACCCAGCCATAAGAATTACGGGGCACTATCAGAAATATATGCCATCAAATTCAACCTACTGAGATTAAATCACAAATACATCTACTGATTTGTTATGCATATTAACAGTTGAGAAGATTCTCAGAGGACAGCAAGACAACACATCACATTCCTAAATCTTTACTAGTTGGAGGACATGCAAATATCAGTTTATCTTGATCCAGTAAGTTTACAGATCACACTTTCGTTAACAATGTTCTAAAGTAAACCAAATCCTAGAGGTTGTTCCCCATCAAATTAGAATAGCTATATAGTAAAAGTAAGAAACCTACCTATGATCAAAAACTGTTGAGTTCTCTTTCCTCTTGCTGAATCCATTGGGTAGAAGCCTCAAGAAAATACCTTGCTTTCGGGCACGATTTTTCATAAAGAACAGCTAGCAACAAAGCCAAACATAAGTTAATTTCAGAATGCCTTACAATGTATAATCAAATAAAACTATACCAAGAGGGTACAAAATGGGACATAAAAACACCTGCTTCTAACATATGTTACTCCACCTGAGAGCTGGTTATTAAGCTCAAGGAGGTAACTCTAGAGTCTCAAAGGAAATATCTCAACTGAGCCTTCTATTGAGCTAAGGAAGAAAAAAAATCACTCAAAGGAAGGACAAAAATGTTTTCTGGTTAAATGGATATGAATCTAAAACTTGTAATGCAAAGTTGCAAGTCTTAAGTCCATGGGCAAGGGTTAGCAATCACCAGCTAAGTAAGAAAATGACAAAAAAACAAAAAGCAAAACAAAACAAAACATGTAATTTTGTAAGTCAGCAGACTTTGGTTTTAATAATAGTAGTAGTTATAAAGATGAACTCTTCCATGGGAAACAGCCAGGCAATGAGAGAATGCATATATAAAAATAAATATATTTAAAAACTGCCTTAAAAGCATTTGAGCTGACAAAAAAACCCAAATTATCATACTTGCTCAAGACAGAACAGAGCCGTGACACAAAAGACTTACCAAAGCATAAGATAGGAAAGTGGAAAAGAAAAACACAACACACAAACACCATGCAAAGCCCTGATACAGTTTTTAATATTGGGAAAAGCAGACAAAGAGCTTGAGCAGTGGTTCTCAACCTTCCAAGTGCTGCTGCAACCATTTAACACAGTTCCTCGTGTTGTGGTGACCCCCAACCATAAAACTGTCTTTGCTGCTATGCCATAACTGTGGTTTTGCTAATGTTATGAATCATAATGCAAATATCTGTGCTTCCATATGGGTGCAGAGGGGTCATGACCCACAGGCTGAGAATCCCTGGCTTAGAAGCAGAGATGGTAACCTCATAATGTTAAGGAAGAAATACTTTGATGCATGCAGTATGTTAGCTTTAAAGTAACCAAGCAAAAACAAACGGAGACAAGGATCAAAAAGTCCCTTTGCTTTTGCTCCCTAGGAATACCGTAAGTGAGGAAGGCTAGAAATGATTTAAATAACACACTCAATAAACCTGATCTCAAGAAAGCATACTCTTATGCCACAGAACCAGTGATGGACAGACACCAGGCTCTGCAGATGCTCAAGTCCCTTACATAAATGGTATAATACTTGCACATGATATTGTACGTTTCAGTCTGTGTTAAATGATCTCTTATGTCCAACATTATGTAGACAACAATTAAGAGGTCATGTAGGGAGTAACAGCACGGAAAGAAAAAAGGGTGTGGGTGCTCAGTATGGAATGACATTTCTTCAGGCAAACAGGCCACGTGCTGAGTGAAACAGGTACAATAAATGAGTCTAGCAGTGATGCAAGACAGACAAATGGACCGACAGAATGGAGCAGACAGACTAGAAACTGATCTAAGCACATATGGTGCCCTGATTTATGATAAATGTGACCCTGGGAAAACTAGGAAAAGATGAACTTTCCAGGAAATGGTACTACAAAGAGGGATTATCTAAATGGAAAATTCAATGGCACTTTCACTTCCAATGACACTAACAATTTTAGGAAAATACAAAAATGTGAAATGAAAGACGATAAAGTTTCAGAAAATAATTATCTCTGTAACTTCAAGGTATAAAATATTAGATTCAAAGCAGGCTACCCGAATGGCAGGTGCTGCTGACCACGTACAGGGAAGAATTTCCTTATAAACATATACAACTACTACCTGTAAAGGAAATAAGCAAAAGATAAGGCGTACACTAAAATTAAGACATTTGTTCACCAAGTGTGAAAAGATACAAACATACAAAATAGTTTATAACATCCCATCAAGTATTGACCAGTATCTAAAAAATCACCAAGAATTCTCACAAACTATTAAGACAAAGCCAGCTCACAGGCTGATGATGCCTGGTGGGTAAAGTTTACTGCCCAAGTATGAAGAACTGTTTGAAATCACAGAAGCCGCACAAAGCTTGGTGTGGTAGCAAAGTCAGCTATCCCAGTGTCCTATGGAGAGCCAGGAGCCAGGAGAAGTAAAGAAGAGGGCCAGTTCCAGAGGCCGGCCTGTGACCTCCACACATGTGCCACGCCATGCGTCTGCCCACACTGACACACAGACAAAGGGAACAGAAAGCTGAACAAGATGAACAAAAGGCTTAAGCACACATTTACAAAGAGGAACTCTGAATGTCCAATAAAAAGATGTTTCTTCTCAAAAGGAGTAGGTAAATTGTAAAATTAAAACCCAATACAATCCTAAAGCAATCAGACTTTAAAAAAAACCTAAAAGCTGGACCAAATTTAGACATAATTGGTCAGAATGAAAATTGGTAATAATATGCCGGATAGTAGTGGCATATACTTTTAATCCCAGCACTCAGGAGGTCCAGGCAGAGGCAGGTGGATCTCTTGAGTTCTAGGCCAGCCTGGTCTACAGAGTGAGTTTTAAAACAGCCAGGAACCATGTCGTGAATCCCTCACCCCAAAAGAAGAAAGAAAACTGGTAATAATCACTACAGAGTAAGTTTTATTAACATCCAGTCAAATTAAGGACAGGAACACAGTGCAACAAAACAATTCCACGTTTAAGTATAAACCCTAGAATTTGAATTACAGACCATAATTCAAAACCCAAAATATTCCCAATAGTAAGCGTTGTTTCAAAACGTTTGTGGTTGTTATGAAACCTCATCTCTGAACAACAGAGTGAGCAAAGGTATGGTTCCAAGACAACTCTGGAAAGGAGACTGGGACAGCGCAGCACACCAGAAGGTGACAAGGAACACCAGTGAGGCAGGAACATCCTTGTCCCAGGCCCAGTGGCAATTACACAGATTCTCACTACATCATGAATCATTGCACTATATTTCTATTTTATGATTCTTTAACATATGCTGTATTTTACAATAAAAATAGAACTTAGTGATGTTTAATTTAACCTGAGTAGTAGTAAGTAATGCCACATGGTAACTTTCTACATGTGTATTATCATCTTGGTACCAATAATATAGGTGTGTGAAAGGTACTGAGAATCCTCACTTCTACACTAAAATGGTCTCTGATTCAATCACAGCATTAATGAATTTCTCAGGTACCAAATATCTTATGTGTGTAATCTTTAATTGTTCTAGTATTTAAGGGAAGCAAGACTATGAAAACTAAGTGTGTCAGGACACAGGGTCCTGTTAACTTTTTGTCAAAACTGGAATCACATTACTTTCAATTATTTCTAAAAGCATACACAAGAAGCCACCACCATCTCTCATAGGGCATACACCCCCGAAACTATACTTCATGCTTCAGTCATCCACTGTGGTTCCTTGACCCCAACCAAGCAGCCAAAGTGACCTTTTTTTTTTCTCAAAAAGTATTTTTTTTTTTTATTTTATGTGCATGAGTGTTTGTGTGCATGCATGTATGTGCATCATGTGTGTGCCTGGTGCTTTTGGAGGCCAGAAGAGGGCACTGGAGCCTCTGGAGCAGGAGTCACAGTGGATTGTACATCTCTGTGTAGTCCAATCCTCTGCAAAATCATGTTCGATTAACTGCTGAGCCACCTCTCCAGGCTCAAAAGCACCTTTAAAGAAAAAACCTGCTCAACCCCTCGTTTTTATTTATTTATTTTTTTTTTTTTTTTTATTTATTTATTTGTTTGTTGTTGTTGTTGAGACAGGGTTTCTCTGTGTATCCCTGCCTGTCCTTTCTCTGTAGACTTTGCTGGACTCAGAAATTTGCCTACTTACCTCTGCCTTCCGAGTGCTGGGATTAAAGGTGAATACCACCATCACCAGACTTTTTTTCTTTTTTGAGAAAAGGTCTCAGCTGGGCAGTGGTGGCACACGCCTTTAATCCCAGCACTCAGGAGGCAAGGCAGGCGGATCTCTGTGAGTTTGAGGCCAGCCTGGTCTACAGAGAGAGAGTTCCAGGGCAGCCAGAGCTGCACAGTAGAAACCCTGTCTTGAAACAAACAAACATAAAAAGGTCTCACATACCACTGAGTAGCCTAGAACTCAAAGCCTCACCTGCCTCTTGCCTCTTGGTTTCCTGAGTGCTGCATTAAAGGCTCCAACACACCCAGCCTCCCTTGGTCTCCTGTTTGCTTAGAAAGCTTGGGAACTCTTTTTTTTTGTTTGTTTGTTTTTCGAAACAAGGTTTCTCTGCGTAGTTTTGGTGCCTGTCCTGGATTTCACTCTGTAGCCCAGGCTGGCCTCGAACTCACAGAGATCCACCTGGCTCTGCCTTCAGTGCTGGGATTAAAGGCGTGTGCCACAGCGGCCATGCTTGGGAACTCTTGCAGGCTTCCCTAGCCCGTTTAGCATTCCTCCCCACTCATTATTCTTCAGTTATCCTGCCCCTTGTAATCCTCCAAACATACACACCAGTTCCCAACATGCATCTTTGTTGAGTCAAAGTCTGGCTATGTCTTCCTCCAAGTGCCGGGTCACAGGCTTGTGCCACTTTTGCCTATGTTTCTACCCAGAAAAGTTTCCTGCCAAACATCTCCAACTGTCTCTTTCACACCATTAAGATCACTGCCTGACTGTCCCCAATCAGAGACACTCGTCATCATCACTGTGTTGACACTCATACCCTGAACAGTTCATGCCCCTCACACAGCACTCTGTTCTCTTTACTCTTTTGACTCACCCTAATTTTCTACACGCACTTAAATCTATAAGAAATGATATTTGTTGTTCTACACATCTGGACTCTTCCACTTAACTAACTCCCCACTACAATACAAACTCCTCAGGGTAAGTACTTTGGATCTATCTTGAATAACCAGAACAGTCTCAGATCAGGGTGGCCACTTGATATAGCTGAGAAGTGAATAAACCGACTGAAAGACATTTTAACTTGAAAAGATCAGAAGAAATACTTACATATTTTTTGCGCTTTGGTCTTCTCAAAAAAGTGTCTCTTGAAACCTGGTCTGCTGTTCTTGCCACGTCTTCCAAAAATCGATAGTCTTGGAATTTCAGAATGGAGAAATTAACAAGTGACATGTGCCAGGCGGCCAGAAAGCATTTCTGTGTTGTGCACAAACGACTCACCACTTAGGAGATTCATCTCAGTGAAGTGCTGTAGTGAGACGTAAGCAGTTTTATCTCGGACTCCATTACAAGGCAGTTCTGCTTTGTGTTTCTTTACACAGGGCAAACTGCAGAAACAAACAGGAAGCAGTTTTCTATCTGAAGTAAGTGCAGACACGAAGGGAATAAGGCAGAAAGTTACATATGTACCTGCAGGAATATCGAAGGCAGCGTGGACATCTGTACTTGGCTTCTTCTGTCCCACAAGTCTGACACCTGTAAAAGTTCACCTGTGACTTAATGCTCAAAAATGAAGTCCACTTACAGTCTCTGAATACTGACTCAAGGATATTCACAGTTTACAGGCAGGTAGTCAAAGCAAATAAAGCAGGTTAGCAACGTTGATAAAATACTCAATAGCTGTCACTGAAAATTAGGAAAATGTTTGCAAATGACATTTACAATGAAATGCAATTCAAGAAAACTATATATATATATATTATATATCTATATCTATCTATCTCTATCTATAGATATATCTATATCTATCTATAGATATCTATCTATAGATAGAGATAGATAGATAGATAGATAGATAGATAGATAGATAGATAGATAGATAGATATCTCAGGGATAGAGTGCTTGCCTAGCAAGCACAAGACCCTGGGTTCTGTCCTCAGCTCCAGAAACAAAAAAAAGAAAAAACATCTCTTTTTCACTTCTTTTTCTACTGTAATTAGAGAATAACATGAATTGGTAATTTTTTAAATTTGTAATTCATGGAACTTTTGTGTGTGTCTAGAAGCTACATTTGGATATTTTAAAAGCATATGCACCAGCAAAACAAGATAGGATGAGGCACAGCCTAATCTAATAGTAATGTATGCCCTTTCAGAAAGTCCACATCTAATTTAGAATGGACACCAAAATAACCTGGAGATGGTATTACTCATCTTCTGTTCTCAACCAAAGCACAGGTCGCTCAGCTCAAGCTGTTTGAGACATAATCTGATCACAATTTGATCCTCTGTGCTATTACATGAGCACAGGAAAGAAACTACATCAAGAAATAAACATTCATAGGAGCCATGAAAAAATTCAAGAGGAAGTTGACACTGTCTATTAACTCCACCCACTTTTTCATTGTGGCTTTTTTTTGTTTTTTGTTTTGGTTTTTTCGAGACAGGGTTTCTCTGTGTAGCTTTGCGCCTCTCCTGGAACTCACTTGGTAGCCAGGCTGGCCTCAAACTCACAGAGATCCGCCTGCCTCTGCCTCCCAAGTGCTGGGATTAAAGGTGTGTGCCACCACCGCCCGGCCATTGTTGGCTTTTATTAGCTGTCCCCTAATTCCCATTTTCTCTAGTAGGCAGAGGCTCTACACAAGAGCTTCACAGCTAACAAGATTTGGTTCCACAAAGGTCTCTGATCCCCAGAATTTTCACTCCCTCACTTGACCATGTTGGACATTGCCACTTCACACAGTGTTCCAGAATTTGTGGTCTTACAGTACCCTTTCCAAGCCCGACTCAACACCACCATTCGGACTTCAGGACCCCACTTCATGCCTGGTTAGTTGACTCCACTTTCTGCTGCTACGGTGGCTTCCTCCACTCAATGTTCTATCTCCCTCTGGGTTTTCTCCCGTCCTACCTTGACATGGCCAGTTTCCTCTTGCAGCCCACTCGGGGATTCATCTGAGGCTCTTCCTTCACCTTCCTGTCATCCATCACTTCTCTCTTGAGGCAGGCCTCTTCCTTGACGTGTACTCCATCCATCACCTGCTCCTCCTTTACGTTCTGACCAACAAACAACTCCTGTTTGACGTCCAGGTCCTCCTCCTTCACTCCTTCCCAGTCCATCACCTCCTCCTTCACCTTCACGGTCTCCACCTTTACTTCCGGCTCATCCACCGGCTCTTGTTTCACCACCAGGCTACCATCCGCCTCCTGCTTCACCTCCACCACGCCTACTTTCTCATCCTTCACCTCAGGCCCGCCCTCCACCTCCGGCTTTACCCAGTAGCCGTCCGACAGGCCACCGTCTATCTCCGACCAGTCCACCACTTCCTGCTTCACCACAGCTAAGTCCATCTTTATCTCCTGCACATCCTCTGTGGTCGGAGCTCCTGTCAGTCCGTTCCTCTCCTCTCCATCGCCAGCCTCGGGGCGCCCACCTAAGTCCCAGGCTCCGTCCCCACCAGCCTCGGGCCTCGGCCGCGCCCCCTCCGCCACCCTCTGGGGACCTCCTCCCGGAGTCCCTTCCTCCTCAGCTGCAAGCTCCATGGGCTCGCGAGCCTCGGCTGGAGCTGCCACTCCGTCCTCCACTGCCGCGCTACCAAGAGGGATTACCAAAGGAGTCACCGACAGCGCCACACGTGTGCCAACCCGAGCCCGCAAGCTCTGCACGCCCGCTAGGAGCGGGGTGAGCCGTAAAGCAACTCTTCTGCGCCACGACTCTTCACGACTCGTGGAGTTCTTTACGGCTGCGGTTTTTTTTTTTTTTTTTTTGCAGCCTCGTCTCTTAGGGTCGTGAGAGACCACGCCCAGGCTTCAAAATTGGTGTCCTGGGTACTGAAATGATAGTGTCGAAATCAGATGACCAGCTTTAGTCCGTCCTGAGAATTAAATCTAATAATGGAGGACAGCCTCCCATGTTCCTCTAAAGTTTAGACCGTCTCAACTGGTGGGTCTCAACCTTCCTAGTCCTGCCACCTTTACTACAGTTCATGTTGCTGTGAGCCCCCCACCCAACCATGAAATTGTTTACGTTGCTACTGCATAACTGTAATTTTGCTACTGTTATTCATCGTAATGTAAATGTTTTTGGAGATAGAGGCTTGCCAAAGGGATCGCGACCGGCAGGTCGAAAACCATTGCTCTAAACTGTTTTTGTTGTTGTTGTTTGTTTATTTGGTTGGTTGGTTGCTTTTCTTTCTTTTTTTTTTTTTTCTGGTTTTTTTTTTTTTTTTCTTTATTTTTCGAGACAGGGTTTTTCTGTGTAGTTTTGGTGCCTGCCTGGATCTCGCTCTCTAGACCAGGCTGGCCTCGAACTCACAGAGATCCTCCTGGCTCTGCCTCCCGAGTGCTGGGATTAAAGGCATGTGCGACTGCTGCGGGCTCTAAACTGTTTCTCAACCTATATGCTAGGGACCAAGGTAAGAAAACGCCTTTATGTGTGGGTGGTGGCGCACGCCTTTAATTCCAGCACATGGGAGGCAGAGGCACAGGGATCTCTTGAGTTTGAGCACAGCCTGGTCGACAATTCCAGTACAGCCAGGGTTACACAGAGAAACCCTGTCTCAAAAACTAAAAACCAACCAACCAAAGAAAGAAAACGCCTTTAACCCCAGCATTTAGGAGCTAGAGGCAGGAGGATCCCTGTAATTTAAAGGCCGGCCCAGTCTACATAGTAAGTTCTGGGTCAACCAGGGCTACATAGTGAGACCCTGTTTGAAAAACAAAACAGACAGGGAGAAGGAAGAAGAGGAAGGGGACGGAGAGACGCACTTCTGCAAGGATTACATGAAACCGTGCCTGGGAATCACCTACTACTACTACCAGCAGCTGGAACACTGGCTGTTACAGGCTGATAATATCCCTCAAATCCATATGCTGAACCCCTTACTCCCTAATACCTCACAATTTTGACTATATTTTGGAGATGAGGCCTTCAAATGCATACGGGTTAAGAAGAAGCAATTATAGTGGGCCCTAATCCAATCTGACTGGTGCATTATTTAACAAGAAATTTGCATACAAGTGGGGTGAATGCGCATAGAGAATGAGTACTGGAATGGAGTGAGAATAGGCCATCTGTTTGCCAACCCAGGTAGCCTAACAAAGAAACTTCTGAATCCTTGGCCTTGGACTTATACAGCTACTCGAACTTCAAGGAAATAACAATGGTCTTTGCTTAAGCCGTCCAGTCTGTGCTACCTTGCTGTCATGTTGCTGCAGTCAACTGACACACTGCCAACCACCGCAAAGGACTGGGACCTGCGGCTGTGTGACGCTATTGCTGGGCAAGAAGTGAGCAGATGTCTGTTCACCCCAGGGAGGGACCAACGACAGTCTGAAGTGAGGATTCCACTGAAGTCCATCTTGGTGAGCCCGTGAGTACTCAACAGAAGTTTCATCCTTAGTCCTACAAATAACATAGTTTTGTTCTGGTTAATGGCAGAATAATAGTGTGTGCATGTATATGCCACATTTTATTTGTTAATCTACTGACAGATACCTAGGCTGATGCCATATCTAGGCTGTTGTGAATAGTGTTTCATCAACATGAATGAGCAGGTTTCTTTTTTTCTTTTTTCTTTTTTTTTTTTTTTGTTTTTTGAGACAGGGCTTCTCTGTAGCCTTGGCTGTCCTGGACTAGCTCTGTAGACCAGGCTGGCCTTGAACTCACAGAGATCCACCTGCCTCTGCCTCCCAAGTGCTGGGATTAAAGGTATGTGCCACCACTGCCTGGCCTTTCTTTCTTTCTGTCTTTCTTTTTCTTCTTTTCTTCCTCCTCCCCCTCCTCCTTTTTTCCTCCTCCTCCTCCTCCTTTTCCTCCTCCCCCCTCCTCTCCTTTTTGAAACAGGGTATCTCTGTGCAGTCCTAGAACTGGAACTCCCTGGACTGTTGCTGTCCTAGAACTCACTCTGTAGACCTGGCTGGCCTTGAACTCACAGAGATCCGACTGCCTCTGCCTCTGGAGCATAGGGATTAAAGGCGTGGGTCACCATGATGGACTTTTTACATGTATTTATTAATTTTGGTTTGTCAAGACAGGCTTTCTCTGTGTAGCTCTAGCTGTCCTGTAACCTGCTCTGGGTACCAGGCTGGCCTCCACCTCAGAGACTTGCCTGTGTCACCCCCCCACCCCCCGCAGAAATGGGCAGGTTTCTGTGTCGTGTGCTGACTTAGATTCCTTCAGGTAGGGGGTACTACCGCTGGAGAAGACGGCAGCTTTTAGTTTTCTAAGGAACCCCGGTACTGGTTTCCATGGTGGCACACTAATTTACATCCATACCAACAGTAGATAAGTGTTCCTTTTCTCTCTATAGCCTCATCAGCACTTGTGTGATTTAGTGACAGCAGCCATTCTGACTGGGGAAAGATGGAACCTTAATGTACTCTGATTTGAAATCTTCTGCCGGCTAAGGATATCAAGTATTTTTTTCACATTTTTTTGTCATTTAAATTTTTACTTACTTATTATTATATGTGTATATGATATATGTATGTGAGCTCTTACATGTTATAGTGAACATGTGGATGACAGAGGGCAACCCTGGAGAATCGGTTCTCTCCTGCCTGCCTGTGGTTCTGGGGACTGAATTCAGATTGGCAGGGTTGCATGGCAAGAGCCTTTACCTAATGAGCCGTTCTGCTGCTAATGCACTGAACGTTTGGGCTTCTCTGAGAACTGTTCAGTTCATTTGCCTTTTGTTGAATGTACTTTTTTTTTTTTGGTTTTGGTGTTTACTTTTTGAGTTCTTATTTTACCGATTATTTTAAAACATTATTTATTTGTGTGTGTGTGTGTGTGTGTGTGTGTGTCTGTACATATGAGAGAGAGCCACAGCGCACATGTGAAGATCAAAGGAAAATCTGTGTCCGGTTCTCTCCTTCTACCACATGGGAGTTGAACTCAGGCCACTACGAAGCTTAGCAGAATGCGCCTATGATGGATGGTGCCTGGACTGAATCTACCAAGTTGAACTCAATCCTCAGGGGAGTCTTTGCCATGGAGGAGATGGGAATGGAGGGTAGGCTGGGGAGGAAGGGGGTGGGGGCCGGGAGAACAAGGGAATCCGTGGCTGATATATAAAATTAAATTAAATTATAAAATAAAATTAAAAAAAATGGTATAGCCCCACAGGCTCAGATATTTGAATGCCTAGTTTCTAGTTGGTGGAATGTTTAGGAGGTATGGCCTTGTTGGAGTAGGTGTGATCTTGTTAGAAAAAAATTGTGTTGCTGGGAGTAGGAAACAGGTCTAGGGTCAGTGGTGAGCTCAAGAATATATTGTTTAAATCTCTGTGTGTTTATTTAGCTTCTTTTGTTATTGATATTCAATTTTATTCTATTATGGTCTGATACTATCAAAGAAATTATTTTTATTTTTTATGTTTTGGTATTTGTTAATGGCCAGCAAGTTAATGACCTGCCTTATGGCCAGGACATAATCTATTTTAGGGGAAGTTCCTTGGGTTACTGAGAAGATAGTACATTCTGTAGTAACTGCTGGATACGATACTTTATAGTGCTCTATTAAATCTGTTTTATCTGTGGTGCAGTTTAACTCTGAAGTTTCTTTGTAGATATTTTGCTTGCATAATCTATATATTAGTTAGTTAGAGTGGTATGCTGAAGTCATATATTATATTGCATTAGTAACTATCTTTTTATGCCCAGTAGTGTTTTGTTTATGAAATTGGGCATGCCAACATTTGGTGAAAAAATATTTACTATCATTCTGTCTTCTTACTGTATTTGTTTGTTGTTAATATGTAGTGACCTTTATCTATCTCTTCTGGGACACTGATTGGCATTCTACTTGTCATATAAGAATGGCCTTTGCTGCTTGTATCTTACATCTCCTTGCTCGATACGCACTTCTCCATCTTTTCACTTTTTCACTTTGCCAAGGAGATGTATCTTATAGACAACACAGAGTTGGGTCTTGTTTGGATGTAGTAATCTGCATCTTTTAATTGGAGAGGTGGATTTTTTTTTTTTTTTTTTTGAGACAGGGTCTTGGCCAGGTTGGCCTTGACCTCTTGACCTTTTGGCAATATTCTCATTCTCTTGTTTCGAATTTCAGGCTGGAGTAACAGTCATTCACCATGCCTAATGCGTTGCAATCATTAATAGTCAGGCTTCTCCTTGATTGGTATTTACTGATTCCTCTAATTTTGTTGGTTGTTATCTTGGTTTGCTTAAATACTGTCTTTTTTTGTTCTCTTACTCATCTTAGGAGCTCATTGGTTCACTGAGTTGAATATGTTTTTTTCCTCAGGTCTCTATTGTTCATCTGTTGTTTTTCTTGATATTTAGTTCTTCCTGAGCTCTTGTGGTTTGTGAGGTGTTTCTTCCTCTTATATGTGTAGAATCCCTTCCTGTGTCTTCTACAGGTTTCTATCTCCTGGGTTAGTGGTCATGAACTATTTAAGTTTGTTTTTGCCATTGTTATGGTTAATTTTGGTTGTTTGGTTAATCAACTTGATTACATCTCAGATCAACTAAAACCCAGGCTGGGGCTACAAAGATGGCTCAGTGGTTAAGAACATTTGCTACTCATCTAGAAGTCCTGGGTTTGGTTCCCAGCACCCACATCGAATGGCTTACAACACCTATAACTTCAATACAAGGGGACTCAATGCCCTCTTCTGACCTCTGGGGATACCAGGCAAGCATGCATGTGTGCACACACACACACACACACACACACACACACACACACACACTGTGCTTGCCTGGTGTCCATCCTCAGACGATACTTCAGTGTTTGCTTACATGTGTATGTATATATGTGTGTGTGTATGTATGTGTGTGTGTTGATTTTATACACATGCAAACAAACATTCATATACTTAAAATAAAGGCAAAGAAGTCCAAAATAAACAAACAAAAAACCAAGCTGGTGGACACTCCTGATAGGGATTTTCTTAATCAGATTATTTGAAGCAGGAAGTCCCACCCTAAATCTTGGCAGCCCACCTAAAGGCCATGGAAGGAGGAAATTTTGCTTTTTGCTACTTGCCCTCACTCTCAATGGTCAGTTCGTCTATGCTACGACTGAGTCATTCTCTCATTGGTATTTGAACCAACTTCTTCAAGATTCCAATATAGACTGAAGATCAATAGCTCTCTGGGAATTCTCCAGGACTCCAGCACCAGATTGAAAACACAGAGACACCCAGCCTCACAGAATGAACAGTTTACCAGGTTCTAGGCCTTTCTGTCATTAGGTGGTTGTGGTGGTTATTATTTGAGTAATAATGGCCCCGTAGGCTCAAATATTTGAATGCTTGGTCAGCAGGGAGTCGCACTATTTCAAAGACGATTAAGAGGTGTGGTCTTGTTGGAGTAGATGTGGCCTTGTTGGAGGAAGTGTGTCATTGCAGGTGGGTTTTGAGGTTTCAGAAGCCCAAGTCAGGCCTAGTGGCTCTCTCCCTTTCTGTTGCCTGTGAATCTGGGTGTAGAACTCTCAGCTCCTTCTCCAGCCCCACGTCTGCCTGCACACTGCCATGCCCCCACCATGATGATAATGGACTAACCTCTGAAACTCTAAGCTGGCTCCAGTTAACTGATTTCTTTATCAGAGTTGTCATGGCATCTCTTCACAGTAATAGAACAGTGACTAAGACAATCAATAGCCATTGTTGTATTATCTCACTATATTCTGTAAGCCAGTGTAATAAATCTTTCACTTCTCTCCCTTTAGAGAACCCTGACTAATACAGTCATGGAGTCAGGGTTCTGTGTATCAGTTACTCTTCTTGATGCTGTGAAAAATCCCTGACAGAAGCAGCTTCAGAAAGAGTTTGTTTTGGTTCACAGTTTGAGGGTATATAGTTAGTTCATCCTGTCGGAGAAGACACGGTAGCTGGCGGCTGCTGGTTGCACTGCATCCTCATCAGGAGGCAGACAGATGGATGCTAGTGCTACTGTTCAAAGGTCCCCAGGATGCTTAAAGGTCATATGGTCTTTTTAACTTTGAGGCAAAGTGGTACTGTTCAGATTTGAGAACCATTTGGTAAAGTTATTATAATTATACTTTTCACCATGACAGCTCTTTAAGGACTACTGAGCACATAAAATAGAATTATCTGAAATAACACAAGCTCTCAGCATAAAATACACAACTTAATGCAAAAGTAATGTAAATTATCTCATTAATAATACTTTTGTAAGTGTTACAGCTCTGAAGGGAGAGGTATCCTGGTAGTTGGAAGCCAAGGAACACCTATAGCTCTGAAGGGAAAGGTATCTCAATAGAAGTGTTAAAGCTCTGTTCAGTGGGGAAGGTTTCCCTAGCAAAGTGTTATAGTCCTTGCTTGGGAAAGGTTTCCCTAATGTGAGTGTAATGACTCTGCTCCAGCAGGGGAGGCTTTCCCCAGGGAGGTTGTTACAGTACTGATCTGCTCCTGAGAAGTGTTACAGCTCTGCTCAGCTCCCCCAGAGTGTAACATCTCTGCTCCAGCAAGGGGAAGTTTCCCCAGCCAAGGTGTTACAGTTCTGCTCTGCTCCACTCCAACAAACCTCACTCAAGAGATTGATTGGGAGGGAGGAATCCAGGAGTGTGGTTGCCTTTGCCAGGGTGGAAAAAGGGCAGCCCCGAACTGAACAGGTACTGGGCTTATATAGTGTTTCTTAGGGGAGGATCTGTCTAAGGTGGAGATTTTCCGGATGGGGATTGGTAAGATCTTTATTCCTGAGCTTGGGACAAGCTCAAAGATTGGTTGGATTCCATGCTCAGGGATTGGTTGGATTTCAATTCCTGAGTTGGTTAGGGCAGGGTGAGTTTCCTTGGCTCTGGTCTCAGGACCAAGGTGTCTTTTACTGGCCCTTTTTACCCTACAATTTTTATGTTGATTTCTTGTTATAATGATATTATTTTTGGTATAATAGATAATATATGTTGTTGAAATTAATTTTACCTGTTTCTTTTTGCTTACTTAAATGAAGTTATTAGGGAATCTAAAATTGTATATGTATTATATTTCAATTGTAAAGTGCTACATGGAGATTTATTATTAAAACTCAAATTTATTATTAAAACTCAAATTTAATTACACATAGTTAACATGAAGTGACTATGAAGGAGTTATCTAGGCATATTAGTTAAATAATAATTTGTTAACCTAGTAAGTAAATATTTGGCTTTTTTTCAATCCATTCTCCAAACAATAGCTTGGCCTAATTATGGATCGAAGTTTGATAATTTCAGGGACCTCTTTTAAAACCTTAAGTGTCTAATAGTTGCTCTTAGGGTCATGAGCTGGGTCCTTATTACAGCTCTGCAAAGTTTTTTCCGGTCTCATCTCTATTTACTGAGGTATTGCTTCCATGAGTGTCTTAGTCACTTTTCTGTTGCTGTGATAAAACACCATGACCAAGGCATCTTAGAGGAAGAAGGGTTTATTTGGGCTTCTGGGCTCAGAGGAAGAAGAGCCTGTCGTGGCAGGGGAAATAGCAGCAAGCAGTGGGTATGATAGCAGGAGCCGAAAGCTGAGCTACAAGCTTGAAGCAGAAATATCACACTGGGAATGGCCTGAGGCTGTGAAACACACACACACACACACACACACACACACACACACACACACACACACCTTACTGAATCCAATTAGTGTTGCCCATATATGCACATGGTGTACAGCTGACCACTAGAACATGGCCAACTTACCAAGGGCTCATCCTTAAAGAAAACCTGGGGTCCTGTGAGCCCTCACCCCATTTATGTGGAATGTTGACAGGTAGTGACATGAAGCCAGCAAGTTTCACAGCTAGAATAATATGTGGCTATGAAGCCACACTCAAAAATACCAATCCTTAGCTGGGCATACTGATGTACTTAACACTCAGGAGACCTGGCAGGGTGGATCTCTATGAGTTCAAGGACAGCCTGAGCTATATAGTGAGACCTTGTCTGAAACAAAACTAAAGAAAACAAAACAAGAACAACCACCACAAAAACCAAGTCCTTTTAGTTTTTCACTGACACTTAGGTTTTTCTGCATGGAATTATGTAGTAAACTATTTGGGAATACTAAAACTATTTTAGCCGTGGATTTTATTATAACGGACTATTTTTTGGGGATATGTGTACATGAGTGCAAAGGTCAGAGGTCAACATTGTGTGTCTTCTCTATAGTTCTCCACTTTATTTTTGAGGCAAGGTCTGTAACTGAAACCTAAGCATGCTGATGAGCTGGACTGGCTGGCCGGCAAGCCCCAGGGACACGCCTGCCTCTGCCTCCCAGGTGCTGGAATTACAGGTGCACGCCACTCTGCCTGACTTCTGATTGTGTGTTGGGGATCCAGAGGCAGGTCCTTGTGCTGCACGGCAAGCATCTGGACTGAGCTATCCGTCTCCACCTCTCCTAACTGTGAATTTAAAAAATTAACATTTTGACATCTGTATCATTAAATGGCTTCACTTCTATAAATCAAAAGTATTCAAGTGAAGAACTTGAATATAACATAATAAAGTTCAGGTAAAGATTTTCACTTCTTACTAGCTGAGAGAGATCATCATCCCTGTATCAAAAGTGTCCATTTTATGAAACTGGCTTTCCAGTGTTTGCTTCAGGAAGTGAGAAATTTTCTTGTCTTTGAACTGTAACTTTTTCCTGAACTAGATACTTAATAAAATAAAATTATTTTTAATGTGTGGTTACTAACTTTTTTGTGGCTATGGGTAGTTCTAAAAATCCTACTGCTTGGGACAGCCAAGATGATCACTCAGATTCCCCGTCTGTCGCTTCTCTATAGAGGGGCTGTTTTCCTAACTTGGCTCTGAACTAGTCCAGGGTCTGAATCCAAAACACACACATTGCATAACATGTGCCCAAGCTGAGGTGAAAACAGCTTCATCATACCTACCAGTCACAGACCATCCTTAAACCCAAGTCCTGAGGAAAAGGGGATACATTAACCCGGCTGAGCGCTATCCATTGAAAGCTTAGTCCACACTTCTGCAGCTGTAAACATTGCCCGTCTGACTGCGAGGAATAAATTCACACACAGTGTGAAGATTCACAAGGTGCCTGCTGCCAACACCATACCACTACCAACCTTCCCTTTATTATAAGATTGTCAAGCAAGCAAACAGAACCTGTCTGTTTTGTATAGAAAGACCCACATTAACGTTTCATTTGAGGTTAAGTAGGTTTTGTGAAGACCGGTATGGCTTCATGTAGGATATTCTGTATTGAAAAGAACTTGGTGCTGACTTGATGCCCGTTCGGCCTGCATAGGAAGCACATCTGAGGGCCGGCGAAGCGGCCCAGTGGGCAGTGCATAAACGTTCTTACCAAGCAGGCAGGCCTGATTGCCTGAATTAAGGCCTGAGGTCCATAGCAGAAGGGGAACACTCACTTCTGAAAGTTGTTCTGACCACAGAAGCACCATACCATGTGTGTGCCCAATGTGACACACAAACCACACAGACATACTAAAAGTAAAAAGACATGAAAAAATGCTGTAAGCTGCAGGAAAATGTAATGGAATCCAGCTACTATGACAAAAGCTACTACTTGGAAAAGTCAAGCACCTTTCTGTAGGCCAAGTCATGGCTTAAGAAGTCTTGGTGATATTTTAGCCTTTATAATATATATTAGCCGATTCCTACAATGATTTTCTTGTACACTATGTGTGGTTCCAAGAACTTATAACAGTGTATATATCTAAAATATCTATCAAGCATCCAAGGCCAAACGATCTCCTGAACCAAGATAACACCTTATGGAAACAACACCTGTCTCCTGGGTGAGGTGGATAGCTTTATTTTCTTGTGCAATTTTAGCTGAGACCCTCCTTTCTTAAACAGCCTTACTAACATTATAGACTCCTAACATTTTTACCCAACCACTTTTAGGAATGTAGACTGAGCACATAATTTCCTTTTTTTTTTTATATACTAACTGATATTAGCCCTCAGTTGACCTCCTCCTTTAACCACTCCCTTTGTGGGTTGTAAAAGAAAGTCGGATGATCACTCCCTGAGGAAAATTCTTACCTGCCTTTATGACCTTGTAGGAATTTGAGCCTGGTGACCTGGCTGGAGGGGAGGATTGCTATTGCTTGGGTTTATAACTAAATACCTCAGAGACTTGGAGAGAAGGAGGGATAAGAAGAGGTTTAAGGAGACTTGGAGGAGGATTTGAAGGAGAGGACTTGAGGATAAGATGGAGAAGAGAAAAGAGAATGGAAGAACTAGATGGGTAAGAACTGGAGAGGAGCTGACTTGATGGGAAGAACTAGATTGAAGGGCTAGAAGAGAGTACTAGAGGAATGAGATGGAAGATGAGGAAGAGCCAGCTGGGGAAGAACAAGATGAGAAAGAAGGAGATGGGAGAGGAGTTAAGAAGGGAAGGAACTAGATGGATGAGAACCTAGATGGGGCAGAACTAAGATGAGAGAATTAAGATAGAACTTAGAGGGGACAGCAGATAAATGCCGAGAGAAATCAGGCAAGAAAGGAGCTAGGCATGAGAACAGAATAGAAGCTGTGTAGAGAGAGAACTGACTCAGAATAATAAAGTGCATGGACTAAGGAGTTTCATGTATACAGATAATTTCCTATCATCAAAAATTAAATTATCAGCTGGTTGTAGATTATTCCTAGATCCTGGGAGAGGACTCTTGAGGGGCTGGACCCCAATAGTCCCCATTAAAAAACAAAAGCAAATTTGAAAAAAAATAATTTTATTATCTTGCCATACTTTTCAGGCTGTAGTTTAATATGATTAAACTATTCTGTCAGTAGGAAGCTATGTTTATAATATATTTTGTAGATAAACAGATTTTACTTTTGATCAATGGTTATAAGTTTATGTGTAAGTATTTTGGTTTGGATATTCATGATGTTTCTATGAATATACAAATTTTATTTGTACTTAAACACAAGGAATTGTGGATGAAAGATGTTATACCATGATGATGTGTACAGTCTTTTAGATCCAAGCTCACCAAACTCCAGGTGACAGCATTACTACAAAATGGTGCCATGGATTAATTCCCTAAAACCAAATAAAGACAGAAAGAAATATGGAAAGAAAGTACAGCATTACAGCAGAGAATAACAGTATGAAAAGTGGCTAGCTTCCCATCACTGAGCTGGAGACCAAAAACATCAACAAAGTCTGAAAAGACAGTACCAGCAACCCTGCAAATGGGGCTGGAGACATGGCTCAGCAGTTAAGAGCACTTGATGCTCTTCCACAGGACCAGATTTTTTCCCTCAGCATCCACATGCAACTCACAACTGCTGTAACTCTAGTTTCAGCAGATCTAATGCTCTCCCCTGGCCTCCACGGTCACCTGGATAGAAGTGGAATATACTCACACAAAGACACACACCTACATAAATAAAAATAAAATAAATCTTAAAAAAGAAAACCAACAACAACAAAAAACCCTGCAACCAGCCTGTTGTGATTTAATCCCAGCACTTGGGAGGCCAAGGCAGGCACACATCTGTGAGTTTGGTCTACAAAGAGAGTTCCAGGACAGCCAGGGCTGTTACACAGAGAAACCCTGTCTTGAAAAAAACAAAAGAAAGAAAATCCCAAAATTAACTTCCCCTCTAGACCAAGCCAAACCAACAACAATAAAAATCCTGCAATAAAGATTTTAATATCTAGAGAAAATACATACCTTTTACTAATAAAATTACAATAAGTCAAAATCCATTGTTATTAGATTTATGAAATTCACAGATGTATCATGTATGACAGCACCAAACAGGAAGGCTGACCTGTGTGCTGTTAAAGTATGCTAAGGAGAAGTGTGTGATTGATGTACACAAGGTTCCACTTACTATTTTATTTGGAGATAGTCAATACTCACCAAAAGTTGACTGTGATGATTTAGAGCTTGATTCTGTCATCTCTACTAGAAAATGAAACTAAGGCCAAGAGTTTTTGTTTTTTTTTATTACAGATAAAGAAAAGTCTGCTTCTAGTTATGATGTAATTGCTTATATGACACCAAACCTACTGCTAAGAATAACTAGAAAATCTGTACAGATATAAAAAATAGATGTTTGGCAGATTCAGCGACCCACCTGAGTAGCCAGGGTGAAGGATTAGGGAAGAAAGAAACAGTGTCATGAGCTGACTTCCCTCAGCACTTTTTCCCCGGAGAAAACTCTGAACAGAAAGCATCTTGAGCTGCGGGTAGCTGGTGAGCAGAGAGTAACAAGTCAACGGGATGAAACCTAAAGTCCAAGGCTGATGTAGGACCACAGAGTCCTGGTACCCACCCTTGGCTTTCCGTTGAGAAATGAAGGAAAAAAAAAAAAACTACAAGGAAAGGAAACCTGGAGACAGAATCTGCTCCGAGAAGGCCTAGTGTCAAAGCTATCCCAGTCACTGATTATGGCCAACTGTCAAAAGTAAGTTTACTTCTTCTGTGAGGGAGTGACTGATTATCGATCACAGAGTCTGCCATGTTTACATGCCGTGTCTGATATTTATCAAGGGCTTGCTAACCATGCCAGAAGAAGAGAAAATGACTGAAAACTAAAAGAAAATGCAACAGCACACATAGATCATTGTCTGGGATAACCAGATACGGACTTTCAAACAGTTGTGATGAATGGCCTCAGTGACAGAAATGGACGATTTTCCCAAGACTTGGGATCTGAGAAAATGATGTAATTTGAATTAAAAAGTTGAGCTGGAGAATTGGCTCAGGGTTTAAGAGCACTGGCTGTTCTTCAAGAGGAATCAGGTTCAATTCTTAACACCCACATGGTGGCTCACAATTATCCATAAAAGATTAAGTGGAATGATAAAAATATTTTACCCTTAAGAAGGAAGGCAAGAGGAAAGGAAAGAAAAAAGAAACAAGTTAGAGGTGAGAGACTTGTAAAATAATATGAAGGTAGCAGGTGCAGATGTGAATACAACAATGTGTTAATTTACTAATTCAAAGCCTAAATTTATCAAATTGTAGTACAAATAAAAATACAGTTATATGCTGCCCACCAAAGACATATCTAAATGAAAGGATGCAGAAAACTTAAGATAAAAAAGGATAAATGTATATCCACTTACCCATAATTTTTCGCAGGTAAGGCTAAGAAATGTGGGACACTAGCAATAAACAAAACAGATTTCATCAGGCAAGTGCCACAGGACAGCAGAAATGAAAGGCATGTCCAGTAGGTAATCGGTCTAACAGAATGGCACAGGCCGTGTCGGGACTGGCTTGGCATAGCCATCATGTAGCCCTCACTCTCTATGTGCAGTAATAGCAATTCATGGCTTGAAATCAACCACTAGGGATATTTATGCAATGGAAACAGCAAATGCTGGCAACCAGGATTTGGCCCTTTCTTCCCCTTCCTAGTTGTTTATTAACACACAACAAGATTAGTTGAATTCAACTAATTATACATATAATGCAAAAATGAAAGCCATAAAAGAAGGAAAGTGATACAGACAGAGCTGGAAACCTTAGTGTCCCCTCTCCATAACTGATAGGACAAGCAGATGGCAGCTTTTCAGTATGGGGACAGTAACAAAATGACTTTTTCAAATATCTAAAACAAGGCGTGTACATGTTGATACTGAATGAAGTTTCTCTATTCCAGGATCATTTCCATGGTTTTATATCCCAGTAAAAATCTGTGATACTTTACGAAGACCAAGGCAGTGTAGATGGATCAGCAGTTAAATGCACTTATTGCTCTTGTAGATGACCCAGGTTCAGTTCCCAGCACTCACACGCAGGTGGCTCACAATCATCTGTAACTCCAATTCCAGTGGATCCATGTCTCCTCTGATCTCCCTGGGCTCTTTCACATGCATGGTGTACAGACACACACTCAGGCACACACATATGCTCATAAAACAAATATTAAAAAATTAAAAGATTAAAAGTGGGGGGCTGGAGAGATGGCTCAGAGGTTAAGAGCACTGCTTGTTCTTCCAGAGGTCCTGAGTTCAATTCCCAGCAACCACATGGTGGCTCACAACCATCTGTAATGAGATCTGATGCCCTCTTCTGGTATGCAGGTATACATGCAGACAGAACACTGTACACATAATAAATAAATAAATCTTAAAAAAAGAATAAAGATTAGGAGGAAATCCAGGAACTTTCCTTAAGTATTAATAGACATAGGCACATCTGATTTTAAAAGAATTTAACATATAAAATATAAAAATTTATACTTATAAAGCAAATTTTATGGGTTCATGTTCGGTAACATCAGATTCCTACCTGGAAGCTGTCAGGGTAGGAATATTTTTATCATGCAAATGAATAAGCCAAGTAGGGATTGTTCCTTTCTTCCCCAGCATAGACTTTCATTATGGATTCCATACAGCTCTCTTCAGTGATAACACAGACTGCCTAAGTCTTTAATGATGGCAAAAGCACTAGCAGTAGTGGACATCAAACACTGCTTTGAAACCAAGAGTTACTGAGTCCATTCCGAAACCCATTTAACAGTGAGCAAATGGAAGCGATGAACACACAGTATAGAAAATCACACTGCCAACCTTCACAGGGATGTTAACCATCGTTTCACACATACTGACTATGCTTAAGGTGATTCGGCAACACAATTAAAACACTATGGCACATTTGGTGGTGCACACCTGTATTCTTAGCATTTGGGAAATAAATGCAGGAGGGTTGGGAGTTCAAGGCCAGCCTTGGCTACATAATGAGATTGAGGTCAGCCTGGACTACAATGAGGCCCTGCTTGAAAATAAAAATCCAAAACAGAAAACAAAACCAAATAAATCAAATGAGCCATATGAACCACAATGCATGTTATTTCTGCATGCACCCCTTTTCACCCTGTCTCCCCCTCCCTCCCTTCCTCCATCATCCTCTCCCTCCCTCCTTCCTTCCCTCCCTCCTCTGCCTCCTTGCCTCCTTCCTTCCTTCCTTCCCTCCCTCCCTCTTTTCTCTCTGTCTTTCTTGATTACTCTGTGTCTGTATGTATTTCTTAAATGCTAACTAGAAATGTCATTTATCATTTGGAATTTCGGAATAAGTAGTTATGTTCACAACAGTCATAGCATGCAGACTCAGGTGCAATCACAGGATATGATTTTCTCATTAGAATTAACCTCTGAAAACATTTTTATTTTCCTCCAACATCGAGTCAGACATCTTTGCTATGATCCCTCTTAAAGTCACATATAAAACACACATAACAAAATACTATTTAAATCATTTTTAAGCACACAATTCAGTGGTATTGACATGCTTAAATTGCTGTACAACCAGCAGTAGTCTGTCTCCAGAATTTGTCATCATCCTAAAGAGAACTGCTTATTAAAGATATTTTCCATTTGATTCCTGCCTCTGCTAATCTGTCTCATGACTTCTGTGTGTATGATGAGTTGGTCTGTTCTTGATCCCTTATGGAAAGGGAATCCTATCATATTTATCCTTTTGTATCTGTCTTAACCTCAGTGTTTTCAAGATTCACCTGTGTTGTATCATACATCAATATTTCATGCATTTTAAGGCTGCAGAATATCCTATTACATGAAAACATTCTGTGGGTTGCTACATGGCTCTTTTGATAGGGTCTTTTATATTCAAGTTTTTTTTTAATGTAGTCCAGTTTATCTAGGATTTTCTCTTAAGTGTGATTTTGGTGTTATTCCCAGAAATTATCATTCAATCAGATGTTGTGAAGGTTTTCTATGCTTCCTCTGAGAGCTTATTTTGGGTCTGATCCCAGGTGAGCTGTTTTGTACTACCAAGGAAGGAAATTGTCTGCCTTTGTTTTTCAGTAGGTGGACACTCAGTTTTCCCAGCCTTCTTTGATGAGAACATTGTCGTCCATCCTCTGGATGGTGCTGACATCCTTAATGGAAATCATCCATCATATCTTAGGCCATGGTTGTTTCTGTACCATGTCCTAATTATGTAAAGATGGGCATCAGGCCCTATACTCCTTCAGTAATCATATAGCATATTTTCTAATAATGAAAATATACATAGCATGGGATGATAGAGAAGTTATTATATGTAATAAATGAGCATGATAATAAATGAAGGCGACAAGAATAACTTGAAATGATTTAAAGTACCTCTTTATTATACATAGGTAAATGTGGTTTGCTGAGGTTAACAGTATGCTTGTAATAGTTGAACAACAGGCTCATCTATACAGCAAGAGGCATAATCTTTTTCTTTGAATATTGAACTAACATTTCTCTTATAACAGGAAAGACTGACAGGCAGAACTTAGTTTTAGTGGAAAAAAGACCCCCTCAATGCACAATGCTGCTTTAAAGACTATAAAAATCTTCTAAGCACTAACATTATATTTAAGAACAGTGAAAAGGAAAAAAATCAATGAGTACTACAAAGCAAATATTTTCTACATTGCATAAATATAGTTTTATAATTTAAAACAGCAGCAATTTTCAAAAGGTTGGCTGAATTAAAACTTTACACAATATTTATATATATACAACGTATCATTCCAGATGATCTTGGAGTTTTAAAACAGTATATCACAAACCCCAGTTTCTAACCCAAACCTACCACTGGATATAGGTGACCTAAGATACTTTTTACAGCAATTTAAGGAAGAAAGCAAAAAACAAAAGAAACACCCTAATTCTCTTGCATATACACAAGTTACGACATGCTGGCTTTGATTCCGTGTGCATGAAGAGAACTTTAAAATAAAATAAGGACTTTGCATAAATAGCTTTACTTGTTATTAAGCATGAGACCAAACAAATGGAAATTAGTATTAACAATTAAGACATATTTTGATGTAACCAGTACATACACTCTTAATGACGAAGATGAAGAAAGAAATAGTCTATGACAGCCACAGCACCCTGTTTTGAGAAACAGCACCAGGCAACACACAAAGGCAGCATGGAAGAGGTAGTGTACACCAGCTAAGATTTTATGCCCATGGGGGACCTGAATACAGCTCTGTGTTTGGGAAGGGAAGGTGCCAGAGACTGTGGCTCGCAAGTTTTAGACAGAAACGTCGCACCGTGTGGAGCACTATCCAGTACTGCTCCACAGGGCCCCGCAGCTCCAGCTGTCTAAGGGGACGAAAGCATAGGGCACCCTTAAGAATTCCAAGTTTATACATTTTCAGTTCTAGGGAATTCTTTACGCAAACTCAGATCAATAAAAAAAAAAAATTTAAGAGAATTAAATACACTATCAATCATAGTCCTTTAAAAATGCCATTTCTCCTTAGGAGGAAATCTTTTCTTCCTGAGATTTCTTAGGATTTAGCCACTGTTTCCCCCCCTACATTTCATAACAACGTACTTTTCTGTCAGCGTTCCCCTCTGCACCAAGTACCTGACCCACAGCACAGCTTCGGCACTAACCCAGAGGCTTTAGAGAAAGCACACAGAGCTGCTTTCAACGTAGTGCTTCCGCTCAGTTCTGAGATGAGGAAGGTTTTGGACTTCAATCACAGGAAGCTGATTAGGATTCTGGGTGTGAAAAAGGAATTTTGCCTTGTGCCAGCTGCCATCCTGAATCTGTAAAAGAAGAGCAAAATGCTTTCAAATGTAACTGCTTCTCCGAGTATTCATTCTCAACAAGCAGTACTGTAGTATGAATCTTAACAGTTCTTTTTAATAAAAACAAATCTGAGGCCAGTTATTGGGGTGAATGCTAGAAAATCAGAGAATCAGAACAAGCCACAGCTACCTCACCTCCTTGCCAGTTCCTCAGCTGGTCCTGTTTCCTCAGACTGGAAGCTTCTGTGTCCTCATCCCAATGGTTCTCAGCTGAACTGCTGCTCAAAGCCTAAAAGCTTAACCAGCCAAAAGCTTCTAGTTTCTGGTCCTCACACCTTATATATCTTTCTGCTTTCTATCATCACTCCCTGGGATTAAAGGTTCACTTTCTGGGATCAAAAGCGTGCGTCACCATGCCTGGCTATTTCCAGTGTGACCTTGAACTCACAGAGATCCATGCCTCCAGAAGGCTAGGATTAAAGGTGTGAGTGCCACCATTTTCTAGCTTTTGTATCTAGTGGCTGTTCTGTCTCTGACCCCAGGTAAGTTTATTAGGGTGCACAATATTTTGGGGGACACAATACTACCACATTCAGTACCCTTCATAGACAATGTGGATTTCCTTCAAGATTTAGACAGACAGTGATGTTAGCTCTTGTGGGAATACCAGCAGCCGAGGCAAGGGGAATTGTAAGTTTGAGGCCCACTTGGACTACATGGTGTGTTTGAGTCCAGCTTGGGTATATAGAGGCCTAACCCCCCAAAATAAAAAAAAAAAAGATTTAAAGAGAATAGAAAACATTTAGAACAATACTAAATAAATAGTAGTAATTAGCATCAAATATTAAAAGTCGAGGCTAGTCCTTCCTTTTTCTTCTTTTCCTTCCTTGCCCTATCTTCTTTCCCTCCCCCATACTGGGTATGAAAGCTAAGTCCTCTCACTACACTGGTCCCTGGGCTACGTCTCAAGACCCTGCATATACTGATGAGATGATAAGCTACCTACTGTGCTAACACAGCACCTCTTTCTTACACTTAAAGACAGGCTCTCACTAAACTGCTCAGGCTGGCTTTGAACTCACTCTATAGACAAGGCAGGGCTTGAACATATGGTCCTCCTGCCTTAGTCTTTGAAGTGGCTGACCCGTCTCATACCACCAGGCCCATGGTGATAGTGTTAATTGTTAACTTGACAGAATCAAGAATCACCTGGGAGATTGGCTTCTGATCATGTTAGTGGGGGTTATCTTTATTACATTAAGTGGGTGGCAATATTTCGTAGACAGGGGATCCTAGACTACATATGAATGGAGAAAGTCAGCTGGGCCCTAGCACATGTGCATTCATGGATATTATGGATGCTCTGTGAGCATCTCTGACTCACAGTAAACCTTTTCCTCCTGTAAGTTGCTCATGACAGAGTGTTTTATTACAGCATCAGGAAAAGAAACTAAGACAGCAGGCTCCTTTTTGATTTTTACTGCCAGAGGTTAATATAAGCTTTCGGCTTCTGATGGACCCAGGTAGCAGATATGAGTTAGAAGCCTGCAGTGTTCCTAATAACGGTCAGACCCATCTGTTCCTTTTTGAGTATTTATTTGGGGTATGTGTGTGTGTGTGTGTGTGTGTGTGTGTGTGTGTTTTAGGTTAGTGGGGACTGTGGGGAGTTTACCCACCACCCCCACAGCTTCCCAGAGTTTTCTTGAGTGCAATCAGCAGGAAATATTAGATAGAAGGATTTATAGTGGAGAATCTTGCGGAGATAAACAGATAGAAAATAAAGGATAGCCTCGAGAGGGCCTGGAACCTATTCCAATGGGCCCAGATTGTCTCTGGCCCAGGGTTTTTATCGAGACGCCAAGGGGTGGAGCAAAAGACCTCCTCCCCCAGCACAGCCAAGTGCAGAGCATCTCAGACACCTGCACTCAGGCCCGTGGTCCTGATCATCCTCTATTCGGACCTGCTGGGTAAAGCCACGGGGAACCCGAGAACGGGCTCCCACAGGGGACCAATAAGAGCAGTCCTTTCCTTCTACCACATGGGTTCTAATGATTGAACTTAGGTTATCAGGCTTTGGCAGCAGACCTTTTACCCACTGAGCCTTTTTGGCAGCTCCCTCTCCCTGTATTTCTTCAGGGTGGTCACTTTTCCTGGGTACAAGAGGACTAATTATCACAATCTTTGTGTATTAGGTACCGAATAGCCAGAATTGCGTTGTTAGAAGCATTGAATGGTAATCATATTGAATCATCTTAGGTTCCCATCCCTCCCCCTTCTGTGGTTTTCCACTCAAATGGCTTTCTTCTCTGTTCTTTATAAGCCTTCTGCTTCCCACATTACTGCAGCCTCTGCTATTTATGATAAATGACATGGTCAAGACCCATTATAAAATGTTCTATGTTAAATATTCAGCGAGAGAAAGCAGAGAAACACAGTTGCCTAAATTTGTGGAGCTTTTTATTCAGAAGCCAATCTACTTGCTCATAGTCTTGTCATGGTCTGAATTTTAAAATTTGAAGGATCTTTAGTGACTATTTAAGCTAATATCTTCATGTTAGAGCCAAGGCCATTGATGTTCACCAATAAGTCATTTGTCTGATGTCATAAGGTTGGTATGATAACCAGACCTAAACTGTTGGAAAGACACTGACCTGTCAAGCAGACATAATGCAACTGTTAGATTCATTCACTGACTCATCACGCAGACATCGAATGTGCTGCTAAACATTAGGCATAATTGAATGCGCTGTCATTTCTAATTTTATTACAGTGCTTGGGAAATACAAAGGTGACTAATTTGGTTCTGACATCTGAAGTAAACAGCTTAGCAATCTCACTGGGAAGAACAGACATAAATAAGTGATTCAAGATCATGTAAGGCAAGGGCAAGTACAGCCTACAGACAAAGACTGCATACAGTAAGGGCAAGATGTATGGTACAGACAGACACACATACTAAATTCTTCATTGCTAGAGAAGCCAGGAAATATTTTAGGAGATCCAGAATTACCTGGTTCTTAAAGAATGCCAGAAACTTCCAAATGGTGAGAGAAGTCGAGAAAGACATTGCAGAGGAAAGGGAATGGGCACCCCCAACAAAAAGGCAAGGGCAACACCCCCACCCCCACCCCCCACCGGCCAAACCAAGTACAGATACAGGTCAAGTGTGCAGCTGTGAAGTCAGTCTAGCATGGGGTGAGAACAGGTCAAGTATGCAGCTGTGAAGTCATAGCATGCAGTGGGAACAGGTAAAGTATGCAGCTATGAAGTCATAGCATGCAGTGGGAACAGGTAAAGTGTGCAGCTGTGAAGTCATAGCATGCAGTGGGAACAGGTCAAGTATGCAGCTGTGAAGTCAGTCTAGCATGGGGTGAGAACAGGTCAAGTATGCAGCTGTGAAGTCAGTCTAGCATGGGGTGAGAACAGGTCAAGTGTGCAGCTGTGAAGTCATAGCATGCAGTGGGAACAGGTCAAGTAAGCAGCTGTGAAGTCATAGCATGCGGTGAGAACAGGTCAAGTATGCAGCTGTGAAGTTATAGCATGTGGTGAGAACAGGTCAAGTATGCAGCTGTGAAGTCAGTCTAGCATGGGGTGAGAACACCACCTGGGAAAATGGAAATTCAGGCGCGGATACTTTCCTCACATATACAATGGGACTTGAACCTGCTTTACAGGGCTGGAGATCAAATGAGAGTTCAAGCCAACATTGCAAGCTGGCTGTGAGGCATGGAATCTGGAGCTGTGCATACCTGCGGTTGCTCGCTTGCTTCTCCACTAATTAGCTGATAACCTCCGGGAAGTTTCTCAAGCTTTCTGTACCTTCACTTTCTTCCCTATGAAATGGGACTAATCTTTTTGTTTTTTGTTTTTTGTTTGGTTTTTCAAGACAGGGTTTCTCTGTGTAGCTTTGCCCCTTTTCCTGGAACTCACTTGGTAGCCCAGGCTGGCCTCGAACTCACAGATCCACCTGACCCTGCCTCCTGAGTGCTGGTATTAAAAGCGTGTGCCACCACCGCCTGGCTGCTGAAATGGGACTAATCTTATTTGTTTGTCTGGGAGACAATCTCATGTAGCCAAAGCTGGCCCTGAACATCTAATCCTCCTATCTCTACACCGTAACTGCTAAATTTACAGTGTGTACTACCAAGACTGGCTTGGACTAATTTTTTTTACAAACGTATTATGACTAATAAAATAATATTGGACTGTATGTTCAATTACCATATAAAATCAATCAATAAACAGTGGAATTATTATTATTATTATTAATATTATTGTTGTTGTAATAAATAGATCACTCTGGCTGTAGAATAGAGTAGCAGCCAGTGAAAGCCCAGCCAGATCTAGAAAGGTAGGTTGGGGCCTGACTTGCTGAGCTGTATCCCACTCATTGATGCTCAGATTGCATCTCAGAGGTGCTAATGAGCTACTGCTAACTAAGAAAGTTTCTGGGAAGGACTAAAAGTTACATGAACTTGTTGGGAATACTGCTCTCTCTCTCTCTTTTATATATATATAAGAGATTTTCTAGTCGTTTTACATACCAGCCACTGATTCCCCTGCCCTCCCTTCTTCCACCCCCAGCCTTCCCCTCCCCCTAAAATACCCCCCATTCCCACCTCCTCCAAGGCAAGGTCTCCCCTGGGGATTCAGCCCAGCCTGGTACATTTAGTTGAGACAGGTCCAGTCCCCTCCTCCCTGCACCAAGCCTGAGCAAAGTGTCTCAGCATAGGCCCTAGGTTCCAAAAAGTCAGCTCATTCACCAAGGACAGGTCCTGGTCCCACTGCCTGGGGGCCTCCTAAACAGTTCAAGCTAATCAACTGTCTCAAATCAACTGTCTCACTTATTCAGAGGGCCTAGTCCAGTTCCATGGGGGCTCTTCAGCTATTGGTTCACAGTTCATGCATTTCCACTAGTTTGGCTATTTGTCTCGGTATCTCTTGCTCATATAATCCCTCCTCTCTCTTGTCGATTGGACTCCTGGAGCTCCACCTGGGGCTTGGCCATTGATCTCTGCATCTACTTCCATCAGGGACTGGAGAGATGGCTCAGAGGTTAAGAGCATTGGCTGCTCTTCCAGAGGACCTAGTTCAATTCCCAGCACCCACATGGTGACTCACAGCCATCTATAATGAGATCTGGTGCCCTCTTCCGGCCTGCAGGCATACATGCAGGCAGAACACTGTGTACATAATCAATGAATTAAATAAAGAGAGTAAGAGCAATCTACTTTTGACCATTTACCTATGAAAAGAAATGTAGAAAAAAAAGGTCTCCAAGAAATGGCAAGAGATGTTGAATCATGGACTTAATTATACATTAAGGTGGAAAACAATGCTACTTAAAAATAATTAATGAAAAATTAATTATATATAACCAAGTTTGTCCAGTATCTATGACTTCATTTCAGTAGGAAAAAGGTGAGCTAAAAGTCAAATACCAAGAGGGCCAGTCAGTCCACAACTGTATTCATATTTAATTGTGTAAGAGTTAGCAAAACCAAATAAAGTAACAATTATATGACTTGTCTTCCGTGTAGCATAAGGAGCATATAGAGCAAAAACCATGAAACAAATATATTTATGTGCATGCTTTATCAGTCAATTGATGAGTTGAGCTATCAATCCACTCATTCATCTATCCAAATATAATTACCTCACCTGAGGACTAACATCTATGCATTAACATCTGTTTTACACATAAAAATACATAAAGAGGGGTTGGAGAGCTGATTCATCAATTAAGAGCACATACTGCTCTTATAGAGTTTGGCCTCCAGCACCCACATTAGACAGATCACAACTGCCTATAACTCCAGCTCCCAGGGCTCTGATACCTCTTGTAGCTTCCATGAGCACGTGTACATACATGGCACACACAAACACACAAAGATATGCACAAAATTAAAAAATAAGGGGCTGGAGAGACTGCTCAGTGGTCAAGAATACTTGATTTTCTTGCAGAGGATTCAGGACTCACAACCATGTATAATTCCAGTTCAGGTGACCTAGTGTCTGACCTAAAAAGGCATCTGGCACACATCTGGTGCACATATATACATGTAGGCAAAACATTCATACATGTAAAAAAATCTTTTAAAATAAGTCTTTAAAAAAGACATTAAAAGACCATAAATAAGCTGGGCATAGTGGCACATGGGGGGCAGAGGCAGGTGGATATCTGAGTTCAAGGCCAACCTGGGCTATATAGCAAGCTCTAGGATATCCAGGACTATATGGAGAAACCCTATCTTAAAAAACAAAACAAAACAAAAATCCATGAATAACCTATTAACATAATACAAAATTGACAATATATACATTTCTAGATAGGTAGATATAGATAGATAATGGTTGTTTATGGAAAACGTAGGTATGCTAAGGACCTTAAAACTTAGAACCCTTCTGTAGTTTCAGTTTGCAAGGAAAGTCCTATTCTCATCATTTTAAGTCACATTTCTGAAAGTGCCATTCTATGGTAATATTTTATATGTGCACCCCAATAAAACTTATCTGGGGATTAGAGAACAGAGCCAGCCACCAAATTAGACATAGAGGTCAGGTGTGGTGGCACACACCTTTAATCCCAGCACTTGAGATCTCATGCCTTTGCCACCAAGTGGGAAGCACACATGCCTTTAATCCCAGCACTAGGAAGGAAGAAAGGTGGCAGGGCACAGAAAGGTATGTAAGGCGTGAGTAAACAGGAAGTCTCGCGCTAGAGGCTGAGGAGTTGGTAAGGTGAGGTTGGCTGTGGCTTGTTCTGTTTCTCTGATCTTCCAGCTTTCACCCCAATATGTGGTTCTGGTTTTTTTTTAATTAATTAATAAGACCATTTTAAGATTTGTCTTACATCTGGCGTTCAAGTGGAAGAAGTTTGTCTGGACCTCTGAAACTTCTGTCTACACCATTCTCTTACCTTGCAGTCATCTGAGAGGACTTTAGGTTCAAGTAGAGTGTTTTCTCCAAAAGTCTGACCATTCCATCCTTTGAAACTAATCGGCAATCCTGGGCCATCTGCCTGTGTGCTTGTCCACCTTGGGGTGCTTAGACAGTGAACGGTGATAATGTGGGTGGCTTCTGAGCTCAGCAAATGAAGAAAGTTCATCTGCACCTTGCCAACTCCAAACTCCAACTAGTATCATAGAAATAAGAGTCATGTTATAACACATGGTGATACAGGGAATTTCAAGGAAGGGCAGCCTGAGAAATCTGAAATTTAAATGCCAATAGGTGGAATGCTGGCAAAGGTTTACTCATTGGTTCCTGGTGGTGGTGGTGGTGGTGGTGATGATGTGTGTACATGTGTGATCTCTGATTCTGATTATAAGGGTAGAAACACTGCTGTCAGACTACCAAGGTGATGCCAGTGGGCATGGGCTGAGAAAGGATGTTGACAACAGGTGTTTTTTTGAGTCTGTGTGAACTGGCTGCAACATATCATTAGGCTACTACATATAATAGTCTAATAAAATAATTTTTATAGTGTTATTTGCAACACAGTAATAATTGTTATTTTCTTGGCATAATGCTATAATCTTTTTTTCATGAGAGTCTTCATTTGAGATTACTTTTGTGTGACTTTCATAAGATATGTTACAAGTTTGGAAAAATAATTTGGTTGAGTAATTTTAATTTTTGGTCAAATCCTAAGGTAGTTGCAAACTGAGTCAGCAGGAAATGTTTACTAAGGGAATGTATACATGAACCAGCCTTAACTAATAGCATGTACAGTACAGGGGAAAACAGATATTAGCAAGTCTGACTATACATTCCCATATTTGGAAAAGGGAGTAAATATTTCTGTAGCTCCACACACCACTACCACTATCGCCATCATAATCATCATCATGATTACCATGGTCATTATCATTGTCAGCATAATAATCATCATAATCATCATCAACATTACCACCACCACCACCACCACCACCACCATCATTGTTAATACCACTACCACCATCATTGTCACCACCACCACCACCACCACCACCACCACCACCATCATCATTACCACCACCACTATCATTGTTAATACCACCACCACCACCATCATTGTCACCACCACCACCATCATCATCATTGTCAAGACCATCACCACCATCATCATCATTGTCTAAACCACCACCATCATCATCGTCACCACAACCATCATCATCATCATTGTCAACACCACCACCATCAGCATCATTGTTAACACCACCACCATCATCATCGTCACCACAACCATCATCATCATCATCATTGTCAACACCACGACCACTACTACCACCCTCATCATCATTGTCAACACATATTTCCATATCGAGTCAGGTATGTATAGAATACCAGCCTTCCCCAGCCTTGGTTACCTTGTTGATAAACTGGGGTTATAACACCCACTTTGTGGGTCTGCTAAGAGCCTTAACTTGGTAGATTATGACAATTTTCTAATTGTTGAAGTCTGATTAGGCAGTAAACAATTATTTTTCAAAATTTTGACTGTAACTCTCTTGGAATATGTCTATTAATTGTTTTGATTATGGTATTACTAGTTTTACTATTCAACATTAATAAAATTTCACACTAAAAGCACAAAATAAAACAACAAAGGTGATTATCCACTCTCAGCCACAGAGTAGAGCAAGCCCTTCAGTAGCCTGTGGTTTCATTCCCCAAGGAGCTGCTCTTCACAAACATTTCTGATTTCTGGTCTTTCTATTACCTACCAATGGGAGAATTGATTTAGTTATGGAAGAAACTAGCACATTGTTCTTACTGCTTCTATCTGGTTTGTTCAAAATTTCCCTTCTTTTATCTCCTTTCTACAAAATCCTCAGGCAACTCCCAGGGCATTGAGGATTAGAATATGGATGCATGTTTTATACAGAGATCTGTTGTGTTCTTCATTTAGAGGTACGTGGGTGCCCTAGGGATGGAGCAGTCCTCCTTCCTCTGTTACGGTGAAGAGTGGTGAATGTCCACTGACTGAGATTGCACAGTAGAAAGCCCTGTTCCATGAAGGAGAACAGCTCAGTGAAAACCAGCTGCTCACTGTGCCTTTAAGCCTTCTTAAGATGGAGAGAACACATGATAGGCTTGTGCCAGCTCTTTGCCTATGAGAAAATTGGCAAAGCCAGTTTAATCAGAAAAAGAAAGAAGTGCAATTTTTATTTCAAGTTGTTATTAACAGAACTGGGCTTTGGGATTTTAAAATACTTGTAACTGTCACTGTTGTATGAAACTAATCTACATTTATTCTAAATAGTGTGTTTACAGACTTAGTCTCAAAATGTTTAAATAATATTCAGTGAATGTTTGTGGGAAGTTGTTCTAAGTCAACCATACAAACCAGCAAGCTTCTGTAGCAAAATTCTTTTAATGATGATGCAATTTTCAACAAAGCTGTAGGTAATGGATTGCTGATCAGAACAGTGCAGCTGATCAGAGGTTTTCTAAGGTCTATGCAGGTTTGAAAACACAGCTCCATGCTGCGCAAGCTTTAGGGAATAGAAGAAACAAGATCCATGGAATATACCACACTGAACCAATCATAAGGCACCCAGTCAAACTTTCAAGATTTATGGCAGTTAACTTTTTTTTTTAACAGTGAGAACTGGAGAGATGGCTTAGTGGTTAAGAGCAATTGATGCTATTGCAGAGGACCTGGGTTCAATTCCCAGCACTCAGGTGGCTCACAACCATTCATAACTTCAGTTCTAAGGAATCTGATGTCCTCCTTGACTTCTCCAGGGACCAGGTATGTACATATTGCACACACATATATGCAGGCAAACACTTCTTACATATAACAAAAATAGATCTTTAAAAATATTTTTAACAATGAAAGTATTCTCATATATGATAGAGAATGAAGGGTAAAGGGCACATTTTAATTTTATTCTTAAAAACCCACAATTATATGACAGAGTTTTTTTTTTTAATCCTTGTTTATGAATACTCTACCGTACACAGGCACATGTCCTAAAATTCGGTACACACCTTTGTCACAGAAACAGGAGATAAACATGTTTGGCCACCAGCACTAAAATTGCAGAAAACCTCAAAGGCATCCGAAGAGCACCCAAGATTTGGATCAATCCAGTATTTTCCTGTTAATTTATAACAAAACCACAAGGTTATTTCAACTGTCTACAAAAATTGCATGGACTTATATATTGTGACAACTAAGAATGAAAACTCCTGAAAAGAATCTATGTTGGCAGAGACTAATTGGCTGATCAGAAGTTCAGTACTGGGGAGAGACTGGAATGTTGTAGGCCCAGAGGCTAATTACCTAGTCTTGGGCTAGTTCTAGGATCCCCTAGAACAGTTATTGCTTGCTCACATCTGTTTCTGGACTACCACCTTGTGACTAATAGGTAGAAACCTTTTAGAATCTATTAATTTAGCAGACCATTAGCTTCCACTGTTCCAGAAGCTAAGAATGTCACCAGATAGCATCTTGGGCCTATGTAAAAGCTTCACCCATCTCACTGTAACCGCCTCTGTGATGTACCTACCAGTGTATTTAACTTGCCTTGATTTGTATCTTTCTGTGTTCTGTACTTCATAAAACCACTTCCACACATTGGAACGTGGAAGTTGGGGTAACTTAAATCTGTGTTTCTGAGCCATAGTTGCTCAAAATGGCCCTAAAAGAAACTGTCTCTTATTCTCCTTAAGATAAGAGGTATGTTTTTTATATACATGTTGACATATCACAATTTTATCTGTTAAAATACATAGCTGATTGTAAACACCTATGTTTAGTGAGTGAATGAAAGCTACAAGCATGTAAAATTGTTACCCAGAACTGTATTTTCAAGAGCCTATCAATATAAAAAGCATTTCGTAATTTTAATCAAAATGATAGATAGACTGAGTTCACTGCTTTGGATTATGGATAAGTAGGTGGTGGTTAAGGCCTTCCTGTGAGATGGCTCAGAGGGCAGAGGTGCTTACCACTAAGCTTCATGACCTGACTTTGGTCCCTGGGACTCCCATGGTAGAAGGAGAGAACTGACTTCTGCAAGTTGCCCTATGATCTCTGCATACTCACTGCGGCATGTGTGTACCCACACAAAATAAATGAATGTAAAAAAAATTTAAAAAGGAAAAGGTCAACTAGAAGAGAATTATCTGAAGTTACACAATTATTATTAAAGTTGTAGTTAATGTATATTTCTGGTCTAAATTATTTATAGAGTTTAAAATGGAGATTTCATTTCAATAGAAATGATTCCAACCTAGCTGAAGAAAATAATAGTGATGAGTAAAAATAATAAAATTGGGCTGGAGAGATGGCTCTGAGGTTAAGAGCACTTGCCGCTCCTACAGAGGACACGGATTTTATTCCTAGCCTCTACATGGCAGCTCACAGCTGTCTTGTTATTCCAGAAGATTCAGTGCTCTCTTCTGGCCTCCCCAGGCTCTGCTACCCACCCGTGGTGCACATGCACACATGCAGACAAAACCGTAAAATTAAAAACCAAAAAGTTCTATTTTATTCTCAGAAAGAGAAATACGCAATTAAACAGTGACTATGTTTGTGTTCTTCCCTTCAGAGCTGGAAGTGGGCAGGACTGAAGTCTCTATACTTCGTTCCTGCCAGCCAATCGATAGCTAAAGTGAGGGGCAGAGAATAGAATGGTTGTTTAGGAAATGCTCAGCTTGAAAGGCATGTACTAGCCTCCTGATTCCAATGACAGAATATTCAAATAGCATCTGATTCCAAAAACAGGAACAGGAACTTTGGAATCATGTGCTTCAGCTTTATTGCGTTAAGAAAACAAGGCTGTCAAATAATTTTTTATCAAGTGTCATTTCCTACCGCAGGCTGAGATTATGTTCCTTTCTACCTTAGAGAGTCCTCTAGCTCATCCCGAGTTTCCCCTGCCTTCCAACACCCTTCAATCTTGTCCCTCCATCCTTCTAACATGCCCACAGACACATATTTGCTGAACTGGTGGTTCAAAGGCAAGGACTGTACTCAGCGAGGGTGACTTTCAAACTGCAGTGAGCACAACCCATCTTAGTGGCTCCACCCAGCAGAGCTGCTGGTTCATGAAGTCCTGGGCGCAGCTTGAGAATCTGCATTTCAAATAAAAATCTAATTGTCGTCCAGGGACCATGTTTGGAGAACTCATTTCTTGACAAAGAAGGAAAGAGTGAAGGACTTTTGCCTTTATCAGATTCCTTCAGAATCCTCAATATTTTATACATTCGTAGAAATCATAGCTGATTTCTCTCCGGAATCCCATACAGACTTCCAGTTTTATCCAAGGGAGTAAATGCACACCCTCATCCATCATCTCTTCGATTTCAAGAAAATTTTTCCTACTACTGTGTGAGATATTTTTGTATAGATGAAAGTTGTTCCCTCAAGCTTTCATCCTCTGTGTGGTGGCATGCTTTGAATTCAGGTACCGTGTTGCACAGTGGGGATCTGGCAGGAGGTTCATGGTAATATGAGACATAGTTTATCTTAAATCTATTTTATGAGCCTTATATCTTTATGAGCCAAAGGGTTCTAATTCAAAATTAGCTCTGCCCCGAGGGCATTGCTTCTCTCTCTTCTCTTTCATACAAGTTCTGCCCTGCTCATAGAGTTGGGTGTGGGAAGATGTCTCTTTTGCTGCTTCCTCCAGATCATTTTCCTTAAAACTGTTCTCCCTTGAAACATTCTATGTTGCAATGATTACCATCATGTTATATCATCTGTTATCATTTCCCAGGGCAACTACTGAAAATATTTGAATATTTAAATTTCTGTCTTGTTATTACTTTCAGAAAAATCTATGTATAACCTCATTGTTGGTATTTAAAAAAAAACCAAAACCCACATCAACACTACTCCTAACGCCTTGGCCCCTCTGCTCCTGATACTCCAATTTCCTCTACTCCAACCATTAACTCCCAAGGCTGTATACCCTAACCTGTACTACCTACAACCCTACCTTCTCAACAATTCCATCCCTTTGCTTCTTCCTGCTTACTCCTTCTAGTATCTTTATTCAATAGTTTCTTTGATTCCATCAGGACCGACTACCCAATGACGTCATCAGTTCTTGATGTCCTCATGCCCCTCCTGCAGTCTCAAGTTCAGAGTTCTCTCCTCCATTGAAGGACATTACTCAGACAAGCTCTTAGCTCCCTTGCCCCCATCTCTTCATTGTATTTGTCTTACAAAATCCAATCCTAAATAAGAGTCATTTTCCTGACTAATCTATAGAAAGCAAAACTGGGCTGACCAGACTCACCTTAACTTAACATGTTCGGGGAATTAAGTTTTTAGCAAAGCAAAAAGACATACTATTAACTATACAGGTGATTATAGACTAAAAAACGAAAACAAAATGACACAATTTTTTGGCAGTTAGTGTTTCTCTTCCTTAAGTGGTGATTGATCCTCTGGGTTTAAGACATTTCCTTAATGATTTTCTCTAAACCTACTTTTATATTCCTGACCAATGTACTTGAACAGGATGAGAAATTCTATTTTGATGTTTGCTGATTCTAGTTGGGGCACATTTAAATTCTATTAAACCACATTGTTAGGGAGTGCTGTAGAAGAGAATTTATGATTTTTTTAAAGTGTTGTCAACTTTGATGGCTTTGAATTACCAAGGACTAAGATGTGTTCCTGTCTGTCACCCCTAGGGTCAGCCTTCCCTATATCATGTTCTACCTTGCAAATACAAAGTATAAACAAAGGACACAGGACCGAGGTGGTTTCAGAAATATATCCTCCTCAAAGACTATTTCAGTTTGATGACATTATAATGGCTTTTGCTGATGTTTTATCGAAATGACTGAGATTGGAAGTAAACACATTGCAGATCTCAAATGTTCTGAAATGAAGAAATTAAACATGAGAAGGACTTACCATCTGAAACCTTGTACTCACAGCTGAGCAAATCCTTGCAGATCCGTGCTGGGTTATCTCGTGTGCCCAGAGGATTCTTGATGCTGCTCAGTAAACTGCTAAGGTAGGTCAGGGTTTTGAATATTTCTGCACTGGGGTTGATTAAAGTCACTTCAGTATTCTGGTAACTCTGCCAAGTCATCACAAGAATCATATAAGCAAGAAAACCCCAATAACAATCTGGACAAGGCAGAATAAGACTGTGATCCTAATTGCTGAGAATAGGGTAGAAAGTATATATCTTTATATCTAAGCATGGATATCTGCTTACTAATCCTGGATCCCAATAGGAGGTCAGAGTTTAGTTTGTAAGTTGACAAGAGACTTAATGATTATTATGCCTATTGCATCATGCTTTTTAAAACTCCATATAAAATAATCAGTTTAAAATTTTATTTTAAACTTTATTGTAAAACTTTCAAAAAATCATACACTGAAATTAATCAGAACCAAAGACTATTTAACTTAATGATCTTCTGCACAGTCAGAATAGCCATCCTGAGGCTGTGGAGCTTCACACTGGATCATATACTTTTACTATCAAATACATTTTTATGTACTTATCTAACACACAAAATGAAAAACCCATGACAGGGTGAAAACTAGAAGAACAACTAGCTTTCTATTCTCATTCATAACTCATGTCCACTATCCACATCAAGTTTTCCTCAGACCTTGATGTTTAGCTTTTTGGGTTTTCTTTTCTATGTGGTATCCTAGACATACACATACACTTGCTATGTATATACATAGACGATTGACCAGATTCAACAAAGGGGGAGAACATGCTTCTTGTTCTTTCTTTCTGAGATTAAATGAAATGAGTGATCATGACAAGTCTTACTGTAAGAAATATGGTTAATTTTACTTTACTATCTTCCCAACAGTACAGAAGCCCTTAAAAAATAAGTCCTTTAAAAGCCCTAGATGTTTTGCTTTAAATATTTTTCTTATGAAACATCCTGTGCATGTATTTCTGTTTTATTATACTTGAAAACAGTTTCAGATTTTCTGTTTTAAATACAACCTTTGAGATAATGCCACATTTTAGCTTTCAATAAACTGCCAATATAAATAGAGACAGATATATTACCTCCATCTGCAGTGCAGAATTTGATGCAATCAGGGATTGAATAGCAGCATTGATATCCATTAGTCTCTGTGTAAAACAAAACCATTTGAGATTGCAATAAGATCAAGACAGTGTTCTGAAGAACTCTGTGTTCAGTATGTTCTGGGAACCTTGCTGTTAACGTCTGCTAGATTGATCTGAATGGAATCTGCAACTCTTATGATGACAGATCTTGCAAATAATGGCTAGCTATTTTATATGAAAGACAACATGCAGCCTTCATCCTGACCCCACAGGTCTCCTTCAGACAGGACCTGGTCTACAGCTTACTAATGGAAGCTGTGTGTTCTGCTGCATGGAAGTGTGTGTACATCATTTCTCAAATGGAAGAAGAATGAAACACAACCCCTCCATGTAATAAATTGCACACTGAAGAATAAATAACTGTAGTAATTTTTAACAGTTCCATTCTTGGAAGGAAAGTAGAATAAAATACTGCTGTCCTGAGGTAGTCACCGCAAGAGCCCAATCTGATACTTTTGTGGTCTTAAAAACAATTTCTGAAGTTGGAAAATGTACCATTAGTCCCAAAAGAAATAACAGACAAACTCAATCTGCTCCTGCATTTAATAAAAAGATATTTTAAGAGAAAAACTCAGGATGACCATTTGTAATAGTCTTTTTATAATTAAAAAAAAAAAGTCTTGGAAATGAAGAAGCCTGAGCTGTGGGAAGGCTCTGGAAATCACATCTGTAAGTGAGGTAAGCCATCTGATTTGTCTCAGAAAGATTATGATACTGGGATACCTTATTTGCAGGCCCATAGGATAAAAGCTGCTTATCAACAGTTCATTCTCAAGTCATGGCTGGTAATTGGAAAAGCCATTTAAGATGATGGAACAATCAATAAAGAACACTTCCCTCCCCCCCCCCCCCCCCCGTCTGCACATGTGGTTTTCATATTGGAAAAGGATTCACTTATTCTGCATACATGTATTTCCAAACACTATGGTAAGTATTGAGGAGAGAATGTTAAGCAAGGAAGAAAATTGTTCCAGTGGAGGTTAATGTTAGAGGAGAAACAAGCAGAGATCACCTGACCTAAAACCACACAATTATATACTGTTATATGTGCAATGGAGGAAAAGTGTACGGGGTTATGAAAGAAATTGGTGAGCCAAAACCAGAGAATGCAAGACATCGGTGAGGGAACATTTTCTGGTGGTAGTGATATCTGAGTGGAAATAAAGAATAGGAGAATGGTTAGGGAAAGGGAGAAGAGCTTCCCAAGCGTAAATAACAAGCCTAGATAAAGTCCATGAGATATGACCTGTTCAAGAAGCAGGAAAGGTTAGGCTAAGAACTTTTTCTGCAGATTAACCAATCCTATAGTTTGAGACACAGTCTTGCTATGTAACTCAAGATGTCTTTGAACTCACTATCCTCCTGCCTCAGCAACCCCCATTACTGGGATTATTGGTGCATGCCACCATTCTAGCTCCTGGTGTGTGATTAAAAGTATTAGTTAGAAGACCTAGCACAGTGGCTCTCAAGCTCTTTAGAATTAGAAGGCTCTTGGACTTTTAATATGACTGAGTGGGACTGGGGCTGTAATTCAGGAGTAAAGCACTTTCCAAGCATACATTAGGCCATGGTTTCCATCTCCAACACCATAAAACACAAAAACCAACCAACCAGAAGTATAGTTGAGTATCTTAAAAGACTTGCTTGTATGAGTTATAACTGTTGGTATTTGCCAAAGTAGAGATATGAACATAAGATTTAAAATGACTTATTAATTGCTTAAAATAATAATACACCGATTATTTAATAAAATCACCAAAATATTCTTATGTATTGTTTTTATAAAACAAACAAAAACTCATAAGTATGTTGTTGCCTTATGCTTTTACATATCTTTGATGTTTAGGTTAATGATGAAAGGTAAAAGCTCACATTTGTTTCTGTAGTCAATGGATTTGCTGTTTCCTTTTACTATTTCTAATATTGTTTTGACTCAGATCATTAGAACAGCCATTCTCTTTCATAAAACTGGGCACTGTCTACTTTTAGAATTATAAATAAGAGGCAAAGGGCTTTTAAGCTAAATTTATTACAATTTTGAGTTTGGACAAAGTCAACAGCCTGCAAAATTTGATAGACACAGAAGGAACAGAACAGGACCGACATCACTTCAGTTTTACTTCCTGGACATCATCATTATTTGACCTTTCTAGTGGTTTCCTGGAAGACATCTAAGACTATCTTCATTTTACCCAATCCAGCAGTCATCCAGTGCAACACAAGGGTATCCATGGGAGCATTTCCTAACAGTATATGCAGTGAATGTTTTAACTTTGTCTAAAACAGTAGAGAATGAAGCAACTACTGGGATAACCAAAAGTTTCCAAGAAAAGCTAGAGAATGTGATGTCTTAGAGACTTTCAAAAGTTGTGACGATATTCCAGGATCTGAAACTTCATGCGATGTTAGCACTATATATGTGCTCAGAGTCCTGAGAGATGCTAAGCTGTTAGCTTTGGCTGATCTGGAGGCTCTGTCACAGCAGTGAAGATTAAGGTGTAATTGTCAACTGCCTGGCTGAGCACTGAAATGGTACCACAATTACCCACAGATCCTATTAGCAAAATGGTAGCCTTATCATCCTTGGTGTTTAAGAAAATCTAGTAGGAAACCTCTTACAGAAATTAGCTAAGCACTAAGCTCAGCAGTGACTTCAATGTTCACACATAGCAAAGAATGTAGAGATTACATGATTCAGAAATGTCAATCAACAACAATGAAAAGCAACAAGAATAATTCAGGTTGAGGGCAAGAATATGATTTCTAGGGATGTGACATTGTACTATGCAAAACATCTTCTTTTCAATAAGAACACACTTGCTTCTGTATATCTGGGGATTCTACATCTTCAAGTTCAAACAAACATGATCAAAAGTATAAAAAATTTCATCTGTACTGGACACATACAGACTTTTTCTTGTTATTCTTACCTAAACAATATAGTGTAATAAATAGTTCTATTATGTTGTATTTTATATGTAATTTCAAGATAACTTAAAGTTACAAGGAGCATTTTCAGATGATTTAAAGGTTGTAGGTTATATGTACATTATATGCCAATTTTTATAAGGAACTCAAGCATTTGTGTATTTGAGTATTAAAGGGAGTCTTTGACCAGTTTCCCTTGTGAATTCCAAAAGATGACTATTACAAGACCTGCAAGAAATAGGTTAGTGTGGGCACTAGACAAGAAAACAAGCAGTCAATAGAAACTCTCTGAGGGCTCAGCAAGGTGGCTCAGGAGTAAAACTGTCTGCCCCTAAGCATGATGACCTGAGTTCAATCCCCAGGGCCCACATGGTGGAGGGAGAGAACTGGTATAGCGAGTTGTTCTCTGAACCCTGCCAGTGCAGACTGACACCTGTGCTCCTCCTAAAATAAAGTTAAAGAAGGAACTGCCTGTGAGAAATCTCAGACTGTGTAAGACAAAGACATTGACTTAGCAATGTTTGAAGAATTAAAAGGACCTGTTTTTATAAGATTAAAGAATGGTGAACACATTTTATTAAATAAAAAATTCCAAACTGGAGACAGAAATTACATCGAACAGGCCCACACAGAAACTCTGAAGCTGAGGAGCATAGCTGAAATAAAAACTTACTGTACAGACCCAACGATAGATTTTAGTGATGAGAAGAAAGCACCAGTGACTCTGAAGATGATCTAGTCTGAGTAGAAAGGAAAAAAGAGTGAAGCTGAATAAACACAAATTTAATGTCTTGATGGATGTTGCCAAGCAACCACAGATGTAATGGGAATAAAAAGAAAGGTAAAAGGGGGCCTGATATTTGAAATAATGGCTATAACCATGCCAAATTTGATGAGAAACATTAATATACACATTTAAGAACCCCGTGAACTTCCCTCACTCTTAAGGAGTAAAATGTTGGGAAGTTGGGGCAACAGGATCATGAATTTTAGCATAGCCTGGACTACATAGTGAGTTATAGGAAACCTCGGCCATCTAGGAAGACAGTATCCCAAACAAACTAAAACAAAGAAAACAAACAGAATGCTCAACACTATGGACAAAAATAGAATGTTAAAGTCAGAGCTAGGAGAGGTTAACCAATCCAGAGACACTCAGAGTAATAGATGACTTTGTTCAAAACCCATAGAAGTGAGAAGGCAGTGTGGCAGGGTGTGGAAAGACAGGTGAAATGTTCAAACACAAAGGGAAATTAAGACATTTTCAGATAAACAAAAACTGACATGCTTTAACACTAGTCTGCCTTGCATAAAAAAAAAAAACCTAACGAGGAACTAGAGGGTTGGCTCAGTGGTTAAAAGTCTTTGTGGCTCTCACAGAGAACCAGAGTTCAGTTCCCAGCACCTATATCATGTGGCTTACAACCATCTGTAACTCCAGATCCAAGGGATGTGGGAGTCTCTTCAGGCAACCTCACATACATGAAGAGTTGGACATGGTAACATTTGAGGCCTTTGATTCAGTCCAAAATATTGCCTCACCCACTCCAAAAGTAGAGAGGACACTTATGCTGGGTGTAGTGATGCATGCTTACAGCCCCAGTATTATGAAGGATGAAGAGGAGGAGGATTGAGCCTACAGTGTAGCCTAGGCTACACTGTGATTCTAGGTCATCTTGGGTTACTTAGCAAGATCCTGTCTCACAATGCCAAACCACTGGGCTTAGGCTCCACAATTCTGCATTTTGATTGGTTGTGGTTTTCTGTAGTGATCTCCATCTGTTGCAAAGGGTGGTTCCTTTGATGAGGGTTGAAGAGTACACTTAACATGGGTATAAGGACAAATGTTTGTAGGTTGTTGTTAGGGATTATGCTGGCTTAGTAAATTAGTGGCTGTACAGCTCCTCCAATATTGATGACTTGACTAGCACTGAGTAGCTAGCTAGATTTCCCATACTCGGCATGGTCTTCTTCTTGTTGAGCAGGTCTTACTTCTGGGGACATTGCAGATGAGGTAACAGAAAATTGTAAGAGCCAGAGGCACAGGGAGTTGGCTGCGAAACTGAGGTCTCAACTCTACACAAAGAACTACAGACAACTGAGGAAAGCTGAGATTGGGAGAGGTGGCTTTTCCTGGGGAAGAACTAGCAACAGGTTGTGTAGTGCTAAATGGTCAGCCCTGAAAACGAACACACAAGGAGCATTCTATAAATGGAACATGTTTTATTTAGGAGTGTGTGTGTGTGTGTGTGTGTGTGTGTGTGTATACACCTATATGCATGCAGTAATAATTAGTGTAAAAAGAGACCATGAATATGAAGGAGTGTGGGGAGGGGTGTATGGGAGAGTTTGGAGGGAGGAAAACAAAAGGAAGAAATGTTATAATTATATTATAATCTTAAAAATAAAAACCAAACCAAATCAAACCCAGAAAAGGAGTGCTTAATGGGAAGTGGGCAGGTGTTATGGAACCCACTGTAGCTCTTTCTCAAAAGTTTAAATATAGGATTGCTATGTGATTCAACAATTTCATTAACAGCTATGCAACCAAATGTGTTGAAAACTGGGGCTCAGATATTTATATATCTGTGTTACTGGTATTATTATTTAAAGTGTCTAAAAGATGTGTGCAATGTAAGCATTCATCTGGATAAACCAAAAGTGTTGTGTAAATTTAATGGAATATTAGTTAGACTAAACATAATTAAATCTGATATATGCTTGTAACATGGTGAAAAGTCCAGTTATGTTAAAGGGAGTAACTCAGTCACAGAAGAGCAGCTAGTGCATGATTAACTCATGTAAATACCTAGATTAGTCAAGTCCATTAAGACTTGGTGGTTGCCAGGGCCTTGAGAGAAGGAAAACTGGGAGTTAATTGTTTAGTCGATAGCGTCTCAGTTTGGGAAGCAGAGAAGGGTTCTCGGTGGTGACACTGGCTACAAAACTGTAGATATGACTAAAGCAAGAAGTACATTTACATGTGTTAACAATGGCAAAGGCCGTGCTATATATGTGGCACCAAAACGAAAAATACCATGTAAATATGCTGGTTATCCAGCAGAGTTTGGGTTGGGAATGTCTCCCAGAGGCCCACATATGAAAGATGTGGTCCCCAGTCTATGGCGCTGATGGATGTGGTAGAATCTTCAGGAGATGGGCTCTCATACAACGAAGCTAGGTCATTAGGAGTGTGACTTTTGGGACGTCAGTCTCTGACTCTCACTTTGTTACCCTCTGATGATCTGTGATGTCATAGGCCCAAAGCAATGTAGCCAAGTGGCTACTCACAGAACCTCGGAAACTTTGAGTCAAAATAAACCTTCACCCCTTCAAGTTGTTTAGCTTATGTGCTTTGTCACGGAGAGTGATGGAAGGAAAGCTAATTCCATCTCACCTTTGGGGATTGGTCCTAAGGCTATTCTACATATGTTAAAAAGATAGGTGTATTGACAGGACATTTGTAGAAATTGTATTTACAAAAGATTGGAAACAATTTAAATGTTTATCAACAGAAAACTGAATAAAGAATGACAAGATATGCCTAAATGACTGGTTCATCTTCTTTGAGTATATGTGAATGAAGAATTCATTAGGACCAGTAGAGGCTGGTACTTAATTAATGTGAAAGCACCCACAATCTTAATCATGGCAGTTCAATGAGAAAGGCAATTACCTTTTGGAACAGACATTAGAAAACAAAGACATTCCATAGGACTTAGTTCTTATGACTTTTCTTTGCATTCTTCATATTTCTACAATCCCTAGACTATTCCCAAAGCCCAGTCTACCCTTTGGCACAGATTAGGAATTCAGAATTACGAACTTTGTTATTTTTCTCATTTGTAGACCCAGACAGATTGAATTAAGAGGATTTTGGGGAAGTCATTCGTAACAGCTCAGTGTCCACATCTGAGCCCAGAACTTTCATTTGGAGCTAGGTGTGGCAGCAGACACTGTAATCCCAGTACTCAGGATTAGGAGCTCAAGGTGAGTCTGGGACAGTGTTTCCAAACAGAGTGACAGAAAAACCTCTAAGTTCAGTTAAGGGATTAAAAACCAACCAACCAACCAACCAACCAACCAAACAAACAAACAAAAAACACCCAACTTAAAAAAAATGTACTCTAGTTTAAGAGAACATAATATAACAAGAAAATCACTTAATATTTTAAACAACCCACATCTGAGTATAAAGCTGTCATTAAATGCAGGGGCAGGATCCAGAATGAAACAAAACAAAGCGGCTTCCTCGTGTAGTCTAGTTAAAGAGAGTGAGAGAGATTATCATGTGAAAATCACCTAAACCGTTTTTTACAGACAAGCATATACAGTAGGAAACAGAACAAGGCGGAGCAGACTAGTAACTAGTGAGGGACCTCACAGGCTCAATGACAGGAGCTAGATGCATTCCATTACACTGTGCCAGAATATAATCCTCCCAGCTCTCTCCCGTGTTCAAGTGAGTGACACACAGATTCAGTGTGGGCACTTCAGGGTTTGGGGATTGTTGCTTTTTGGAGTTCTGAAGTCTCAAGGTGGGTGGATGGTGACTTTGAAGGACTAGGAATCAGTTTAAGGCCTTGACCCTCTCTGTTGGAAGCACTTCTGGCCTCAAAGCCAGGACCTCTCTGCCAACTCTCAGCTCACCTCTCCAGGACTCACAGTTGACCCATGAACTAGGAGAGATCAGCTGAAATCCCTTGTCACATTTACTGAGTTTTATTGATTATTGTCTACATATCGCCACACACACGAGCACACACCGAACACTCGTGCATGCACCCACACCCACATTCCCATCCTGCTCCTCCTTTAGCATGTGAAGAGCTATTTCTAGCTTCCTGGGATAAATTCCTTCATTGCTTTCTAAGTATCATACCACAGGCAGACACTTGGGTCTAGTCCTTACTAGATCCTCACACTCACATCATCATCAACACATACTTCTTTCCTGGACGTGTTAGCTTTTCACTGTACTGTAGGACTGTGAGTCGACTTAACTCCATGGGCCTTCGATGGAGGTGGGGTGGGGGTGGGGAGGCTGGGTTAGAGTGTCTTAAACTTCTTTCATCTTGCCCCACAATAAGAAATTTTTACATCATGACAAGGTTCACACAAAAACATAACTGACAAATGGTTTTGCAAAGCCATGTCATGCTCACTAGTAATGATGTGCTGAGGTTTTTGTAATGGTTGATTTTTATTGAGCTAAGAGTCATATAACATGAAATTTACCAGTTTTGTCATTTTAGAACCTACAGCATTAGATTTGTAATGTACAGTCGTCGCTGGTAATTTCAGAAAATTTTATCACCCTGGAAAAAAAACCATGCCCATTATGTTAGTCACTCCTGCTCCTAATATGTATAGTGTGTGTGTGTGTGTGTGTGTGTGTGTGTGTGTGTGTGTGTGTGTAGGTATATGGGATATGTGCATGAAGTGTATGTGTGGGTTTACACAGTCACCTCTCTCCGTGTGTGTGTGTGTGTGTGTGTGTGTGTGTGTGTGTGTGTGTGTGTGTAGGTATGTGGGATGTGTGCATGTAGTGCATGCATGTGTTCACATAGTCACTTTTCTCCATGTGTGTGTGTGTGTGTGTGTGTAGCATCTGTGTGTGTGTAGTGTGTGCATACACGCACATATGATGTGCAAGTGAGGGCAGGAGGAAGATGTTGATAGTCTTCCTCTAATAATCTTACTTTTTGAGACAGGGTCTCTCCCTGAACCTGAGGCTTGACGTCTTGTCTAGGCCGGCTCCCTGCCCAGAGAGCTTCCAGGATCTGCACATCTCTGCCCTTCCAATGCTGGGTAACAAATGCTGGTATCGATGTCTAGCTTTTTAACATGGGGGCTGGGGATTTGAACTCAGGTCTTCTTCTTTCACAGTACACACTGTCACCCACTGAGCCATTTCCTCAGATCTACTTCCTATATGTTCTATTACAAAAGAGTATGATAGAGGCTCACTAAATTGGTCTCATCTTCCACTGATTAATGAATCCAATTTGCATTCTGAAGTAGTAACATACACCACACACACCAATGCTACACATATATACACACATATACGGAGAGAAGTGACTGTGTAAAACCACACATACACTACATGCACACATCCCACATACCTACCTACACACACACACACACACACACACACACACACACACACACACTATACATATTAGGAGCAGGAGTGACTAACATAATGGGCATGTTTTTTTTTTCTAGGGTGATAAAATTTTCTGAAATTACCAGCGACAGCTGTACATTACAAATCTAATGCTGTAGGTTCTAAAATGATAAAACTGGTAAATTTCATGTTATATGACTCTTAGCTCAATAAAAATCAACCATTACAAAAACCTCAGCACATCATTACTAGTGAGCATGACATGGCTTTGCAAAACCATTTGTCAGTTATGTTTTTGTGTGAATTTTGTCACGATGCAAAAATTACTGAATAATTACTGAGAGGACTTCTAATCCTTTGTTTTATTTCTGAGACAGGGTTGCACTATGTTGCCCAGATGACCTTGAATTTGTCATCTTTTGCTTCCCTAGGAATGTGCACATGTTACTGTGCTTACCTGGGGCATCTGCTTCTCACTGTGTCCTCTTATCTCCTCCAAGTGAAACCCTTTCCTTAGAGGATGCAAGAGATCTGACGTGTGTGTGTGTGTGTGTGTGTGTGTGTGTGTGTGTGTATACATGGCACATCTATTCAACAAATGCTTATTAAAGGCTCGATCAGGAAATAAACATAAAAGTAAGCGTGGATGAAAAAGGGAGAGCTATCAGTTCTTTCTCAGGATGCAATGAGGAGATGGGATTACGAAGATTCAAGGAGGCTGTAACCATTGTCATTTAGACTTCTGCTGCACAAACGCTAGACTTGTTGATGTCCCTGCATTGGCCTCTGCAAACTGTGTGAAGAAATTTGCTTTCACATCTGACAAGAATAAGGAAGACAGGGAAGAGAAAGAAAGCAAAGAAGGAACCAATCAGGCTAACACTACGGAGCACTTCTTCTTTATCAAGCACAGGTACTTTTTAGTTTAAGCCTCTTAATAACTCCTCAAAGTATCTATTCATATTCACATTTATGTTCTCAAAGAAGAACATTTTCACGTGTCTATTTCATTTCAGCTGTGTAGCAACACATAGATCTTCAGCTGAGACTAGGGAATATACCCCCTTACTAGGTACTTAAATACAAAAATTTTCTCTACAGCTTTCTAGTTTGCCATTCATTTTGTGATTCTTCAGAACTGATTTTGTTTCAGGATGACAGCTACAATTTCTCAAAGCTATCATAAGGTGGGAAGGCCATGGACAAGGACAAAAGACAACCTACAGTCCAGGCATTGCAAGGACAGAGAGGGCAAGAAGAACAGAGAGGCAGAGTGTGAATGAAAGACACGTGACGTTGCAGGAAAATCGGTCCCAGCTGCAGAGCAAAACTGAGGGAAGTACAGAGCTCCCAGTCTGCCGAGTGGGAGCCCCGTGGACAGCCACCCAGAACTATCCTGAGTTAAACGACACAAGAACAGCATGTGCAAATAATTATGGCTTGGAAAGCTAAGGCCGACTGACCATTGCTTGGAGCCATTAGTGGATGTCAACTGGGAAGGAAATGTGATCACTCGCCGCTGTAAGTGAGCAGGAGACCAATGGAATGAGGGATGGCTGAGATTGGGGACATAGGGAGACTCCCAATAAGAAGCATGGGGTCAAAGAAGTCTTAGAATATGACAGTAGATAAGAAGAGAAACTAAACTTAGAATATTGGAATATTAGAGATAATAGCCAAAGAAATAGACATGTTATTTAAAATGAGCATAGCATGTTTTAGGCTGTGGTAGTTAGATCAAAAGCAAACACATGAGACGTCTGATGGTTTTTCCATACTAGCAACGGACAAAGATTCATGTAATACCTAAGAAGAGAACTCTGAGTCAAAAAAAATAAGACTTAAAAGAAAGAGCCAGGTACCAGAAACAAGAAGAAATTGAGTACTTATCATGTACTACCCTCTGTGCTGGAGGCTTTCCTACTGTTAATGTTCAAAATGAACCAAAAGCAGGAACTATAATCTCTCTTTTCTAGATAAGAAATATAAGGCTTGGATTTCGAGTTCTCATAGTTGGGCTGGCTTAGCAACACGAACTATGGTATACCAGAAGGACAGGATGCCTTTCAAAGTTTAAAGTTCACATGATGGGGGTGGAGAGACAGCTCAGTGGATAAGAGCACTTGGCAGTCAAGCATAAGAACCTGTTAGCCACAGTCCCCACATTAAAATGCAGGTATGCTTGAGCAAGCTTGCAAAACCCAGCTGTGGTGACAGGGTAATACTGGTTACCAGCCTACTTCCAGTGAGAGAACCTGTCTCAAAGGAATAAGATAGATGATAGAAAAAGGAGAGTTGACTTCCTTCTTTGGCCTATACACACACACACACACACACACACACACACACACACACCACAACACATACATACAACACACATACAATAGTCACATACAACACATACACATGCACATACAATAATACACACATACAGCACACATACATACATGCATACAACACATATACATATCACACAGACACACATACATACAACTCACAACCCCCTCTCACAAACACATCCACACACCCATAACCTCCTACCCCAGAGTTGATATGCTGAGACAAAACAGAATGAAACCAACCAAGATAACTTACTCTTGGACCAGGTGCTCCAGGTGGACCCTGTAACATATTCAAAAAACAAAATGAAACAAACCAAAACCCAGCTGGTAAATATCTTAAAACCAGGCAACTGAATATTAATGGCAAACAGATATAAACATAAATGAACTCACAGGAGGTCCTGGTTGACCCCTTGGTCCTTGGGGACCCTAAATGAAAGGAAGAGAAAGCACAATATATAGGTAATTTGCTTTTGGTTTGATATTAACCAAGATCCAACCTCTGCCATTGCCTATTGATGTTGTGAAGATCACATGATTCACAATTGTTTCCATACTTAGAAACTCTTGCTTTAACTATGACCCACAATTCTGAACAACCTGGAAATTTAATTTTTGCGGGGGAGGGAACTACTTGCTCATTTTAACAAATTAAATAAATTGTGATGTAAAATCTTAATACAGCCGAAGCTATTTTTAAAATATATATAATTTATCCATTTATATTTTATGTACATTGGTGTTTTATATGCATGTATGTCTGTGTCAGGGTGTCATATCCCCTAGAACAGGAGTTACAGACAGTTGTGAGCTGCCATGTAGTTGCTGGGAATTGAACCTGGGCCAGTGTTCTTAACCTCTGAGCCATGGCTCCAACCCCATCCTAAGCTATTTCTATTTGCACCACCTAATCACAAAAGCTAGAAACTTCATTGTTTTTATATATTTTTCCTTCTTCTATTTGTAAACTGTATCCTTGTAAACATTGCCAAAATGGTTCTTTATTTTCAATGTAAATCACATATTATGGCTTAATACCTGCATCCCCCAACCTCTGAATAATGTCTTAATTTTTATCCTGCAATGGGGCTTTTGAGATGTAATTGGGTCACAAGGGTAGACTCTCTAAAGAGATTAATGCCATTATGAAAAGAAGCAGAGAGATGATCTGCTCTCCTCTGTTCCAGGATAAGGGTAGAAACTGGCATTCTGTAAGCCAGGAATAGATCAGTCTGTTCATCACACTAATGCCATTCTTTTTTAGAAACTGGAACCAATCACACTATTAGTCATCTGGTTCTCATTCAGAGGTGAAGTATAAACTTCTTAGTAGTATGGCTCACCCTCCATACTGAGCTCCTTTTATGTGCTGTTTCCACGTCACACATCAGAAAACAGAACAACTGAGTAACCAGCGAATGAGGAGCAGAGGTAGTACCAAGACCTAAGTCAGCTAAATACAGAAGTGATGTCCTTAGACACTTCATCCTGCTGCCTCCTCTTCAAGGTGAGGTCTTTATCAATACATCCTCCACACCTTTTATAGCCAGCTACTTGCACATCTCTAAACTCTCTTCCCTTTTCTCCTCCTCTTCTTCTCGTTCTTTCTCCTGTCTTCCTTCCCTTCACTCCTTTCTTCCTTCAGATTTTCTCTCTGTAACACAACCAGCTTCAGACTCCCACTTCTCTTGCGCCAGGCTCCCGAGAACAGGGATTATAGGCAAGTACCATCATGTCTGGCATCCCGAGTTCTTTCATAAATGCATTCTTTTGCACATGCTCCAGCCTACCCATCTATCTACTGAAGGCTCATTTCTCCCTCAGTACTACTTTAAAATGCTGTATCCACTACAACTACCTGTCATCGTCACTTCCTTTCTCAACTAATTACTTCCTTTTTTCTCCTTTCCATAGAACACAGCACCGTGAAAAGTACCTAACGGCTGATAAAATGTCTGTTGCTTTTTAATTTTCTAGGACAAGAATAGTTCCTAATATGTACTAGAATCTCCATAATTATTACTACATAATTGAGCAATGTTAAAAGTGTTATTAATTTAGAAAATAAGAAGGCTAAATAGGTAAATGAAGATGCCAAAATTATGCTGACATTTTCCAAAATGAATCAGCAGCGATCATGGTTCATGTCTTACACATCTGCTCAAAGTTATCTTATTTGAGGTGAAATGGAAGTTAACATCACATTGAGTCAAACTCAGATTATGGTTAGAAGATGGCAAAAAGAAGACTTCATCTCCAGCTGGTTTCAAATATTGTTGATGCTGGAACTGGCTTCTTAGTCAGGACCCTTTATCACTAAGGCTGTTAACCCAGGTTCTGTTGTGACAGCTAGAACAAATAACATGCAGTTACTTAAGTAGGCTAGAGAACACTCACACTATGACTGATAAACATTTCATAGTTTGCATGACCTGCACTTAAAATTGTAATCAGAGAATGTTCAAAAGTTGTCCTCAGAAGCTGCCTGCTAAGTTGCAGGAATGCCATTATTAGTGATAGTCTAATTTCAAATTATGCAGAGGTTAGAGTGAATTTGATCCATTCTGAATCAACACTGCAAAAATAATAAACAGCTGTGTGATTGAACCACCGAGCATGTTTCTGACATTTAATAAAATCTCTTTGATGGTTCAATACCAAACATCTATCCTATATTTGACTCCGAAAGAGGAATGTACCATAGAAAAATGAACAAACTCTTCCTACTGCTGACACTACCAAACTCATTTCAGCTTGTTCTCTAGAGCAAATCAGTTCACCACAAATATGATCGGATGAAATACTTAACACGTAACAGAGCAGGGCAGGGCAACCCTAGTGCAACAATGGCATGAGACAGGGCAGCTAACCAAATAGAACAAACTGTGATTCCAACCACACAACATGTTATTAGTCCCCTTCTTCCTCAGCTAACATGACTAAGAAAGCCATCCACTTCCTATCCGCTACATGAAGCCCTTTGTAGACAAGCTATCATTGTCCTAAGGGGAACCATATTCATGGAGATGGTTGTGGCAGTGGGTTGGGTGGCTATAGAGAAACCATTCTCTTTAAATCATGCCAAGTACTCTCTGTTTCACTCTAGAATTTAAACAAATTCTTAAACAGTAACACAGCTTATCATCTGATTTAAGAAAACTACTAAGTGTGTGGCCTTGAATCTGAATATGTGGTCTTTTTTTTTTCTTTTTCTTTTTGAGACAGGGTTTCTCTGTGTAACAACTCTGGCTGTTCTAGAACTTGCTTTGTAGACCAGGCTGGCCTCAAACTCACAGGAATCCATCTGCCTCTGCCTCCCGTGTGCTGGGATTAAAGGCGTACACTGCCATCTGCCATCTGCCTTGGTCTTTTTTATTATGTAAGTTTCTTATTTCATTTACTCTATGTAAATACATTGTCATTTATCTCCTGAGTTCTCTTAGGCTGGTTCAGTCTTCAAGTGGCCTTTCTATTTAAAATTTGAGGACTTCTAGTCCAGGATGCCTAGTCCCTGTTTTCTGTCACTGGTCTGTCTCCCTTGCCCAGCTGTGACAACTGAACAATGTTATCTAGTCTTTGCAAATACTTCTTTGGAGCTCAGAGGCAGATGACTTCTCCTGAGAACCACTAAGGCTTGAAGGGCTTAATTTTGAGTTTCACAATATTAAATAATATTTATTAGACAGCAATGTTAGGGTGGAATTGGTAAGTTAGAAGGCTCAAAGTGTGACTGCCAAGTTAGGAATCTGATCTCCAAGCTGCCTGTGATTGGCTGGTTACTCTCTGTAGCTCTTACCCAGCTGGTCCCCAACCTTTAGTTTTCTGAAAGGCTCTGTGATTTATGAAAATACATTGTTTGAGAATGAGAGACTTAGGTTCTAATCTTGTTTTTCTAAGTTATTATATGTTCTTGGGTGCATCCCTAAAGATTCAGGTCACAGAGATCTCATTTGAAAAATAGCAGGCTCAGTGAGAAAGATGGTTTGAAAGAAAATGGCCTCCAAAGGGAGTGGCACTACTAGGAGGTGTGGCCTTCTTGGAGGAAGTGTGTCACTATGGGAGCGGGCTTTGAGGTCTCCTCTGCTTAAGTTACACCCAGTTTTACAGTTCACTCTTCTAGCCTGCAAATCAAGATGTAGATCTCTCAGCTCCTTCTCCAGCACCATGTCTGCTTGCATGCTGCCATATCTCACCATGAGGATAATGGACTGAACCTCTGAAAGTGTAAGCCAGCCCAATTCAATGTTTTCCTTTATAAGAGTTGCCATGGTGTCTCTTCACAGCAAAAAAAAAAAACCAAAACCAAACCAAAACAAAAAACCATAAACTAAGACAGTGAGGACGGTTTCTATGCTGCTCTTGAGAATTTACTTTTCAGGCTGAAGATCAAGGACAGTGGAGAGTGCTTGTCTAGCATGCTGAAGGCTCTAGTTAAGGTTCTAAGTTTGAACACACACACACACAAATACACACACACACACACACACAGAGAGAGAGAGGGGGGGATATTATAATTGCAGTTTTCAAGCCATTTAAAAAAATTCATCTTTCTTAACGGGAGGGGTTACAACCATCAGTACAGGTTAAAGGTTTCAGTGTTGAAGTTTGTAGGACTATAAGGGAATTTGTAGTTGAATCAAATGAGTTGATTTATTTTTCATTTGAATGAATTATACTATCTAGGAATGAAATATACACCCATATATTTTAAATTCTTAACTTTAAAATTTAGGATGTTTTTTCATACTTGATTTTTTTCTTATACTGTAAGCCAAATTGGAGGCAATAATTCTGACACTCAAAAGCTATAAAGCCATATTAGAGTAGCTGAGAAAATGTCAGTGGAATTCTTCAACGTTATACTGATTTTTATCTTATCATAATGTACTATAAAAATGAAGCCGCCTCCCTAAAATTTATGGTAAATTGCTCTCTTTGCATTTTTTCCTACTTCTGTGGCTTCCAAGTTGTTTCAGGTTGTGATGTTCTGTCAAAATCAGAGACAATAGAATGTTATTTTTGGTGTAAGCTAATATTTTATTTTAAAAATAAGTGTATTCTATTATTTCTGACAGATGCTCCTTAAATTTCTCCTCAAACTAATTGTGCCCTAAAAGTGTTTTGGAATCCCAAGCAAGTCAGGAATTCTTTTAAAAAGTAACTTACAAGAAACACAGTTTGAAGTTGGGGAAAAAGGGAAAGGCAATTTCCTACATATTACCTGGAGCAGGTTTCAGACGCCCTAATCGGGAGCTGTTTAGAGAATGTATATGTGAGTCCTGGGCTTTAAAAATAAAACCCATAGGCAGCCAGACAAGGACCAAGTATAGAATAGAGAAGAAATCTCTCTTCCATGAATGTCCAGAAATGGTGACCTACTTGTGGGAAGGACTCATTTCTAGCTCCAGTTCTGGAGTCTATAAAGTTAAGCTGCAGCTCCTCCAGCAAGAAGTTCAAACCTATGACAAAGGGAAAGTGTCTCCATGGTGATATCTGAGCAGTGATGGGGATACTGTGATAAAGCATGTGACAGGGACTCCTGGGGACAGGAAGGCTTATTCCTAAGAACGGAAGGAAGTGAGAGCCACTAGCAGGGAAAGCGCTGAGACTGGAGGGGAGCCAGCTAGACCACACAGGGCTTTTCTATCAAGGGGAGGAGTTTAGATTTTCGTCTGAGTGCAAGGGTCAAGGAAGGTTTAAAGAGGGCAGCCACACATCTGGTTTGTACCTTAACAACATTCCTGCAGCTCATATGTGGAGAATGGATTGCAGTAGGGGAAAAGTAGAATCAACGAGAAGTTCAGAGCTGGGGGTGATAGAATGGTAATGCAGACAGTGTCAGGGATGGAGGTGAGGCAAATTGATGGGTGCAAATTGATGGAGACTAAGGTCAATTTTGTACTCTATGCCTTTATTATCACTTTTGTTGGGGGTTTACTTATTTTCCATTCATGAGGTATCACACTCCTAAGATCTGGAAGGGACTTAAATGCATCTCCTATAATTCCAGGCAGAGCAATAATGTTAGTCCAGTAACTCCAGGAGATGGCTGGCAAGCTTTCCATGACAGGAGCTTGTGAAAGCATCTTGTGCTGGACTCACTGCTATATCAGATGAGTCATTGCGGGGTCAAGCTCCTGTAGTCAGTGTTTGCTATCAGAGATGGGAGGTAGATGTACTATCAGAAAATGATCTCACAGATGGCTTCACATGTGTACAATGTCTCAGGAAGCTGATCACAGAAATGGAAACAATACTTAAAAATAATCATTTGAATTTATCCTCCATAATTACTCATATTTATCATTCATTTAAAATTCACTACCTGCCAGACAGTCATGACAAACACCTGTAATCCCAACACTCAGGAGGCACAGGCAGGTGGAACTCTGAGTTCAGGAAAAAAAATCCAAGAAAAAAAATTCTTCAAAATAGACTACCTATTGAGTGCCAACGACAAGACAGATGCTGCCAGGGATTGGGATCCCATCATGAAAACAAACATCAGCAAACAAACAAACATATGTTTTATGGAGCTAATGCTCTAATGAGAGAGACACCGAACAAAAGACCAATGTAATATAGCAGGCAGTAAGGAACCTGGCTAACCAAAGATACAGTTTCAGAAAGGGGGGATCATTGCCTTTACATGGAGGTGTGATGGTTGATCTTTAATTGGCATTTAGGAGTTTGGGATACAACTCTGGGCATATCTGTAAGGGTTTTCAGAGATTATTGACTGATCCTGAAGGGGATCGGGCCAGTGGGATAAATGAAATAAAAGGAGAAGACCAGCAAAGTGCTAAGATTTTCAGCTTTGTCTCCTTTCTACCGTGATGTGAACATGGTAGCTATCCTCCATCACATGCCCCTGCAGACATGATACTCTGCTCACGTGTATGGCACCAAGCAGTGGTTGACTGGACACTCTCAAACCATGACTAATCAAATCTTTCCTTCTGAAGTTGTTTCTGTCACTTATTTTAGTCACATAGTATGAAAGAAACTAATATAATAGGCTAGTCAGGAAAAGACTTAGTGATAAGAAGCCTCTGAGAAAAAGAATTAAGGTTCAGGTGACAGGTATTGTACTGAGTCCAGGGCATTAAGTATTATTTCCAGGGGTGGGGGCAAGGTGTGCCCAGTACTCCAGCTAGTCTAGCCTTTGCAAATGGCTTTTAAATAGAAATGTCAAGATGAGTAGAAGCAGAGGGGTTTAAAAGTACAGTATAGAAGTAGCAGGAACAAGAACCAGAAAGTGAGGAGGCTGTAGAAAGAACAGGAGAGGGAAGCCATCAGCCTGCGGGGTCTAAACATCATAGCTACCTCACCTGGTCTTTACAGGACCTTCCAGGCCCTGGCTCTCGGACCCTTCAGCAATGTGAGAGCCTTCGCTGAGTGGCTTCAACTCCATCCATGTTTCAGTTTGAAGGGGATGGACTGCCTGGTCACTAACTTGTTTATTCTGGATGCCAAATTTCTGTCAGAAATCTAAGACTCCCTAGATGCATACATTCTAGCTTCCTGTTATATTGTCTGTTGGAAAAAAGTCTGAAGTCATGTGTTCCCCTTTTCAGCCAATTAGCATAATTATTTCACTCCATGCCTGCCACCTTTTCATGGGGGATGCTGCAATCTGGTCAGCATGAATCGCTCTTGTGGCAATACCCAACCAAACAATGGTACTTGTGTCAAGTTGTAGCACAAATTCTAACTGGTCTTAATAAAAACCTGGAGTCAGATATTGGAGTAAATGCTGAAAGATCAGAGAAGGAGCCAGCCACTAGAGAGACTTCTTACCTCTGCTGAATCCTCAGACCAAAAGGGGCCGAGCTCCTGTCTCCACCCTACCTTATCACATTCTCTCTCCACCCAGCCATAACACTTCCTGTTTCTGCCTCCCCAGTACTGAGATCAAAGGCATGGGATCCCAAGTGCTGGGATTAAAGGTGTGTGCCACCACTGCCTGGGCTCTAGTGGCTAGCTCCACACTCTGATCTGTCGGCAAGCTTTATTTGTGAGAGCACAGAGTATCACCACATCAAGTGGTGGATGTACTCATATGCTTCACGTTGGTAGCCTTTTACTATCTATACATACAGCTCACACCACCACTTTGTACACCAAACATCCACACAACAAAAATTTTATTAAAAAGAAAATGTATGTCTGTCATCCCTGCCCTCAGGAGGAGGAGATAGGAGGAGAAAAAAAATAAAGCTAGCTTGGGCAACATCGCAATAGTCTATCTCAAAATAGAACAAACAGTTTAATGCTTTGATTCTCCCTTACAGCATCCCTTGCTGGCCAGACATAGCACGTGTGCCTAATGAGAGCTGGCAGGGCTGTTGCTTTGGCACTGGAGAAGACCCGTGTCTTTCCTGCCCTACGAGGCAAACACTCTACTGTACACAGCAATCTGGGGAGAATATGATTGGCAGGTCCTTAAACACCTTTAGGGCTTATCAGATCCCACTGGAATGTACCATCTAGGTTATTTCCACTTCTCCACGACTATAATTTGATTTTGAGTCCACAAGCATCAGAGGCATGATAGGGAGCAAATCTTACACAGTCTTTGATTCCCTGCAGATTATCGCCTAGAGACAGGGGCTGCGGTAATCACAGATTTCATTATTCAGTTAAACTTACAGTTTCACCTCTAAAGCCTTTTTCACCTCTGGGTCCCTAAAAGAGAGGGGAAAAGACGGTAGTTGAGTGTCACGGGCCGTCGTGTGTTTGATGCAGCAATGGCAGCTGTACTCAGAAACACGCCAGTTTAGATTCCTGTCTTACCACCTAGGAAGATCGTTAATTCATATACAGCCTCCATGTCCTGAGTAATGAAAGGCTCCCCCCAAACAAAATGAAACAACCCTTGCTGGTGGATTATGCTCTGCTCACCATTCCAAGCTCCACCTTGCAGTGAGACGGGAACAACAGGACTCTGACTCAGGTAGGATAGTCAAAACAGTTATCTGACAACCATTCACAGAAGAATTTGGAAAGGAAACCCTTTCAGTTTCTAAGTTCCCATCTTGTCTCTCTGTGCTTTCAAAACCCCTGTTTCCAAAGTGACTTCTTTGTTCTCTTTCATTTTCACTTTCTGTTCCTCTTTTAATTTTATTTATTTCAGTGCATTGTGGGTCACGTGTGAAGTCAGGGGACTACCCTCGGGAGTGAGTTCTTTTCTTCACTGTGGGATCTGGGGACTGAACTCAGGTTGTTGGCCTCACTTGGAAAGCACTATTAGCTGCTCCATACTAGCTTTTAAAATTGTTTTTGGGAATAATTCTTCCAACTCAAATCTAAGAATTCAATTTTAAAGTATGTTTTAAATTTTTTTTTTAGACTTCTAGTCTCATTTAGATCTCCCCAATCTGTAAGCTACACCTTAGCTTTCTAGATCATTTTTCAAATGATTTTTCTGTTCTGTTGTTTACATGAACTTCATCTGGTGTTAAAAAAAATAGTGAAATGGGATGACAATGTCTTTTCAACACTAAAGGTGTCCCAAATAATTCATCTTCCTTCCTTGCCACCAGTGTGGGAGTAGCCATGTGACCAAATGCTAGTCAGTTAAACACCAGAAATACCCGATACTTCAGGGTGATTCTGAGCAATTGTAGGAGCCTAAATTAAAAACCTAACCAAATCTGAAGTCCTTCATCCTAGCTACTGCACTCACCATAAGTCAGTTTGGTTCAGTATTTCCACTACTTGCAGCCTTATTTTTGGTAAGTTTTTTGTGCATTACAATATGCTCAGATATCTAATTCTGCCTCTTGTCTGTTACACTGATCAGCTTCTTTCTTTTTCCTACCATGCATTCCATTGCCATAACTTGACGCTCTCAATGCTGTTTCCAATCTGGAAGAGAAACCCACCATTGCCTCTGCCCTACCTATTTTCCCTCACAACATTTGTGGGTGTGTGCTTCTCAGATGCTTAGTTCTTATAATGGACTTTTCTTCTCAGAATGGAAAAAACAGAATATGGAAAAAATTTGAAAAGAAATTTGATGTGCATGGTGAATAGCATAATGACTTTCACAACTATTGTATAAATAAAACACAGTGAGATATTTTAATTGAGACATTTCTTTATCACATTTTCCTTGACCAATAATATTTCACATTTTTGACAGAGGAGAACAATCATTCCTTAATCAGAACAGCATGTGCTGAAGAACCACCCACTGAACTATGAGAAGTCTCCCACCTACAGTTTTATGTAGCTCTGAGTAGCAAATGTTGGAAGCCAAGAGAATGAGTTACACATTTTATTTCTTTTGAATAAACTCCAGTAACTTTAGTGGTGAATTCTCTAAATTTATCAAAGATAAGAGCTTTCCTTAACACTTAAAACATTCCATTTTTAATTTTAAATATGTCTACATATAACACTTTCAAATGCTTCAAAATATGGGTTCCTCGAAGGGAATGAATCTTGGTTTTCCTAGTCTTGATTTGACACAATTGTGTCCCTTTGTGTACAAGTTATCAGTTCTGCGATAGGACCCACCACACTGTTTCAGTCACTGTCTTATTTCTTGGTTGCTTTACAGACAAATTTCTTATGGGATTGGCAATGTGCTGACTCTATGCCTACCCCAGACCCAGATGGGATAGATGGAGATATCAGTGGTGCAACTTACTGGGTCCTTTTCTTTGACTAGATGAACCTCTATAAATTTTATCTATTGAGTAGAAATAATGCCTGCTTCAACCATTTGTTGTAACAATTTGAGGAATGCTATCATGGGAAATGAAGCAAGACAAAAGTCATAGAGGTCACAAAAGGAATTTTCAAGATGTTACCATTGCACATTTCAAAGTCTTCTTTGAATGTAACCTGCACTTGGAGAGCGTGTTGACCCTCCTTGAGACCATCAAGCCTAACCACACACTATCCTGGTTTTGTTGCTCATTTACCAACGTCTTTTTCTGTTTACAAGTGGGTGCTTCTAAAGACTCAAATCCTGGCTATCGGAACTCCTGTAGCTTACCTTGGAACTGGACCCAGTTTTACAGCATCAGTGACTGCTTCTGTGTTTACTACTCTCCCTGGATGAGTCCAGTTTTCTTTTCTCAAGCTTGAAATGCCTCTACCACTCAAACCTTCTCTTACCCTATGACCCTTAAGAATAGCCTTCCAGATGAAAATGGGCATCTTCTTTTAAACCTTGGGTTTCCCAAATACCCAGGCTGATTCTTTATGGACTATTCTAGAACTAGGAATTTTAAAAGAGGGTTAACAACAACAGAAGCAGCAAAAGGATAAAAGAGCTATGCTGTAACAAACTTACAGTTCCACCAGTTGGGCCTATTATACCTTCTCTGCCGAGAGGGCCAGTGTTTCCCTGGTGGGGGTAGAGAAAGCAGTCAGTCTCACTCTAAGAACAAGTCAGTCTCATTCTCCAAATAATTGAAAAGAAAAGAAAAACCTAGAAAGCTTGTGCTATGGTAAAATAGCTATCTCTAAATAGTTTTTGTTGTAATACATTCTAATATTAGCATAAATTACAGTAATTTTGACAGTGTGTGATACAATTGCATATAGTGCTGTAGTTTCCTACCAAGGGAGCTGTAAATTGTTATTTCTAACCAATACAAATCAAAATTAAAATGTTCATGTGGTGAGAAGTCCAAGGATGTATTTTGTATGCAGAGCATCACAGAACAAATGCAATGGCTTTATGCAGGGTACAGAATAATGAACACATTTTTAAATGAGTGTATGGACAGATGATGAAAGGTCAGGTGCCTGAGTTCCCGGAAGCATGGCAGAAAGAGGGCACGTCAGGCCAGTTTAAGACTCAAATCCCATTCACTGCTTTGAGCAAGACAGTGGTTGGGGCTGCAAAGCTCTTCAGGAGTCTTTCCTGCCACACTTGAACTGTTCCCCTTCTTCCTCTCTCTCCTGTCTCCTGTCCACCTAAGCCCTAGCCTAGCAGCTGCTGTGAACTGTGGGGTTGCTATGACGACAGCCAAATCACCGTTTGCAGTTTAGAAACGGTTGTTTTGTTTCATTTCCGTTTTATAGACCATCCCTCATTATGACGGCGTGATTAATAAGAACTATAACAAAGCAGGACTAACGCTGGCCAGGACCGAGGCTGGCTCACGTACATTCTTTACATGCTGCAGCTCCAGGCACTAAAATGCTAAATGACGTTTGCTAGCCTTTGAGTCTAGGAACTCTTTCAGCAATTTGCACCACTCTCTTGGGACACCTGATCCTGAGCAGAAAATACTCAGCTTTGGAAAGAGCTGTCCAAGTGTGGCCTTAAGAGTCCTGGTCAGAGGCAAGCCTCCTCCAGGTGGGTGGTGTTCAGACTCTGGCTGTATTAATGTGCATGACACAAAACTGCTTTGTGTTTTTGATGCTGTGTTAACAGACATGCTCTCCATTCTTCACAGCTACTCTGATGTTTTTTTAAAACAAGAACTGAGACGTGTGGGTGGTCAATTATGATATTTTGCTTAAATAATTTATGAGCTGTAAAAGGTTGGAGCTTGCATGGGCTATTATGAGTTTCCATCTTAAAAATCACTTTCTTAACTTATTAATGTGAGGTATATTAATTTAGAGTCCTACAATAAGCAGAGAAGCGGAGGTCTTGGGTGACAGGATGACTCTATACTTACTCTCTGCCCAATGGGACCTTTAGGGCCTACAATTCCAACAATACCAGCATCCCCCTCTGGACCCTAGAGATACAATAAAAATCAGAAAGCCTGCGTTAGCCATCTACAAATATCTTACAAATGAAGTCTCGTACCAATATAGAAAGAGTTATCAAAAATACTTCTTAAAAATGGGAGCAAAAGACAATTATATAAAAAAGTCAATGGGACATATGATTATAGAAATTTTCTTTTATCAAGTGTGTGTGTGTGTGTGTGTGTGTGTGTGTGTGTGTGTGTGTGTGTGTGTGATAGAGATGGATGAATGGATGGATGGATGGATGGATGGATAGATAGATAGATAGATGATAGATAGACAGGGAGAGAGAGCGCATGTGTGGGGAGTTAGAGGGATAGAGGACAGGCATCATCGGCATCATCTTACACTGTGTGTGTGACAGGGTCTCGCTGCATTAGCCATGCTAGCTGGCCAGCAGGCAGTTCCCCTATCACTGCCTCTCATCTTCTCCCAGTGGGTGCTGGGATTGAAGAAGGCTGAGCTACTGTGATTAGTTTTGATTTGGATTCTGGGGATCAGAACCCAAGGCTTTGTGGCAAGTGTTTACTCAATGAGCCATCTCTCCAGCCTTATTTTAAGTTTTTTTTCCAGACAAGGTTTCATATATCCCAGGCTTGTCTTGAACTTTAATCCTCCTGCCTCACCAAGTCTAGCAATTACAGGGGTTTTGAAATTAACATTTTCAAAGCTCAAACACATGGGTATACCAATAAATATTTTAAAGATTAAAGAAAAGTTCAGGTCATAGACTAAATATTGATTATTTTAACACCTCTCATTTTTTGAGATACATATAAGACTATCAAAACATATATACACTCCAGCTTTAATACATAGCAGAGAGCGATCTGTGATCGAGCAGCTGGAAAAAAAAAAAAAAAAAAAAAAAAAACAAAAACAAACAAAAAAAAAAACCATATATACACATACTCTGGGGCCCGGGAATCCTTGGAAACCTGTCAAACCTTGATCACCATGTTCTCCCTGTAAGGCAAACAGACAGGAAAATTGTTAATATAAGGTGGTGGTCTGATCTGTGGCCTTAGTGCTTGGTGATTTCAGAGTTGACACATACAGGCTGCCCTTTCAGACCAGTCTCTCCATGTAGTCCTTGGTCACCTTGTGCTCCTCGTTGACCTCTTTTACCTGGAACTCCAGGTTGACCAGTTAGCCCTTGTTCACCCTACAGACCAAACAAAGAAAGGTGATTTTAACCTCAGAACTTATAAATACACTAATGATATATATATACATTTTCAGAATAGTAGAAAGCATTGAGGATGTCAAATATATTGTCTTCACCCTTTCCATCATTTCCCACAAGTAAAATGTTATTATAATAAACAAAAAGTATAGACATAAGAAAGGAAAATTCCAGGGATTGGGGTAGACATGTTGAAAGAGGAGGGAAGGGGTGACGTTGTGGTGTGTAGAAGGTGTTACATGAGAGAGAGCATGTTTTGTACAACAGTGATCATTTTGCTCTGTTCTCCCTGTCTTCCAGAGATGACTCAGATACATGACACCAGAAAGAGTGCAGTTTCATGAGGGATGGACCCTGATTTTGCCATGATTATCATTCCAGTTCTGCCAATCTGAACAATGATTGGCTCTATTATCAGGTTTATTGAATATTGGTGGAATGTCTCATTATCAGGTTACTGAACAGTTATCTTCAGCTTTGGGGGAATAAAAGTGTATTTGGGAAAGTATGCATCTGGAAGTAAATTTCATTTCTCTACCTGTAGAAGGCAGATGACAGAGAAGGAAGAAGAGCTTGAAACAAGTTTTTTAAAAAAGTGCATTTGAAAAGGCTTCTAGGTCTTGGTGAATAAGTTATTCCCAACAACATGCCTGTTGGTGACCAGGGGAAACAGATAAATGTAGGCCAAATATTTTCCTTTTTCCTAATGTGGATTTCCTATCAGTCAGATTTTTATTAAAACCCATTCATTTGTGATCTAGACAATATATGCAGGGTCAGAACAGGTAGCTTGTCCTACCTGACACACACACAATAAGGAAGTACCTTTGGGCCCGGAACACCAGGGCTTCCTGGCGGGCCTGATGAGCCCTTTCCTCCTCGAGGACCTGGGGATCCAGCCAGTCCTGTTCTTCCTGGGCTGCCTGTGACACCCTGAATAACACAGATAAGACATGGAAACTAGGGCATGTTGAGAAGTCTACCTAGAGGCTAGAGAAATATAGAGGGGCTGTTGGTGATGTGGTGCCCGTGTTTGAAAGTATGCTTTCCCACAGGAATGAAACAATGAAAGGATAGGGAAGCCCCACCACTCACATGAATATCTAATTAGAGTTAATACCATCTTGGGTTTTTAAAATGGAGATGCCAAGGCAATACCGAGTTCTTCTTGATCTATACAAGCAGCATGCACAGTATGCTTTGCTACATTTTAACTTAAGAATGTATGTTCTGCTTGGGCATGCAGTTCTCACAGAAGAATGTCTCCTCACAAAGAATTTTCTATTCCTCAATTACACAATTATAGATAATCCAGTAAAAAGAACCTGAAAATGAAGCTAATCAAGCAAATATTAAATTCCTAAAACCACGTCCTGAATCAGGATTGGCCATCTATGGCTCACAAGCCAAATGCAAGCAGTCACTTGCTCTTGTATAGATTGTAACACAAGCATAGTTTTTACATTTTTAAATGATGAGAAAACCAAGATAATAATAATTAAGAATGTGAAGAGTATATGAGATTGAAATTTTGGTAACTATGAAAAAGTTTTCTGAGGATCCAGCCACATGCATTCTTTAATGTACCAATTCTGGCTTCACTTGCGCTGCAGCAGCAGAGCTGAGTTAGCCATGATGGAGGCAGAGATGGCGGTACTCCTGTTTGCTGTGCAGTGCTAGAGTGAGGTGTGTATCAAATGGACCATATGTGATTTTCCTGTGACGTTTTATTTCACGTCTTTTATTGCTGGAACATAACTACCATGTCAAAATATGAAAGATGAACCTTGAATGTCAGAGTTTATAAGCAGAATAGAAAGAATGTGGACTATTTTGTTGTCAAATTAGATGACAAACTCTTGTGTTTGTTATGTACCGAAACCACATCTATAACTCAAATACATATGATACAGTCCAGCAAATTAGACATAAGACATATTTCAACTTTACATAAACACAAGAGATAGGAAGTTAGAGTATTTAAAAAGGAGTGCTTATCATAGCAGAATACACACACACACACACACACACACTTTTTTAAAAAGGCTGGACTAAAATTTCCCAATTGTCAGCTCAGCAAAGAATTCGCCTTGTTTATGGAGAATGATTACATCATGTATCTAAAAAGTGTTGTTCAATATTGTTTAGCCTTTTGGTGAGAATATTGTTTGAAATGTTGACATTGTAATAGACTCAACAGTTTGAAAATATAGGAAATGCTTTTAAACTAACAGAAGATTGTAATACAGCACAGTTGTTCATTTGAGAAGTCAGCGATGAGTTTGAAATTACAGAAGAGTTAGCCTACTTGGATGAGCTGTGGGTAACTGTAAGGAAGACTATTATCAAGGAAGTTAAGGACAAACAGATGAACACAACCTGAAGTAGAATCTTCTAAGAGGCAACAAAATCGATAGATGTGATCAGGAAAAGACCTACTGAACAAACTTCAGAACTTGTGAAAAGTCTGATGTTTAAAGCTATAAATATTCATTGCAGTATTTGCCAACAGGGGATTTGAGAAAAACATTTGAATTTAATATATGGATTATCCAACCTGTGTGGCAACAGTGAATTCCATTGGATCTTGTGGATTTAATCTTCTTTGGTTGTATAAAATTTTTAATCAAAACCAGGGATGGGATACACGGACATCCAATTACACAATTTTGATGGTTTGTGATAAGTATATCTTTGTTGATGTATTTTGAGACAGAGATGAAAACTTTCCTAAATGAGAAAAACATCCCTCCATATAAGAGGACAGTAAATATATCTGAAATTTGTCCCAAATAAAGAAAGAAATGACATGGGATGTAGCTCAGTGGGTAGACTGCTTGCCTGGCATGAACGGGGCCCTACGGTCCAGTGGCCAGCACTACATAAACCAGGTGTTGCTGTTTGCACCTGTGAGCCCATCACTCAGGAGGTAGACAAGGACTAGGAGTTAAAGATTATCCTTGATGACAAAGTATATTTGAGGATAATCTGGAATGCTTCAGACCAAAAAACAAAACAAAACAAAGCCCCAAACCAAAACCTGCCCACCAAACAAACAAGCAAAAAAATTAGGTTTTACAGTAGACTGTGCAATGCTTATTAGTTAATGAAACTCAAAACAACATAGGACAACAGTGATAATACGTGAAAAACACACTGTGGTAACTTCAACAACTGATTACATGCAACACTAAGAGCATTATATGTTTCCTGTACTGTCAAATTAAAACAAGAATTGTAAGGCAACTGCCAGATTTCCTGAGTTCAGTTCCAGGTGCATATTTTAGACCTAGATGGAAGAAGATTCTGTGTTTCCCAATCAATTTGATTGTACAGTTGAGGAGTTTTCACATAATCTTCAATTGGAAATGATTAAGCTACAATGTAATGGCATGTTAAAAGACAAATATCAGGGGGAAAATCTAATAGAAGTCTATGAATTCCTTCCATGAACTGAATATGTTCAACTAAGATCACATGCTCATAAATTACCTTACGGGGAAGCTCCTATCTCTGTGAGAAGACCTTTCAGAGATGGAATATGTAAAATATGCAGAGTCACAACCCAGGGCAGTTTAATAGACCGGCAAAAACTGTGCATAGGGCACTAACTGCAGCAAGTTAAATGTTGTCTCTCCAAAGATGGCTACTAGGCTTTCTTCATCTTTCTTACTAGTGGACCTTATTACAAAATTGTACTCAATTATTACATGTTAAAATTATTAATGAATAAAAACGTGTAGCACTTAATTTGTCATACAAATTCCTAAGCAGAACTCTCAATTTCCCTCCTTTTCTATCCATTCTTACTAAATCTTCTAAGTTCTTCTCTAGAAGGGGCTTGCTACAGTCTGAGTATGTTCCTGGGATACTAAATCATGTTATTCAATGATTCTTCCATGCACTCAACAAGGATTTTTTAAGTATCAACTATTATAAGGAAGACACCAGAGGAAGCCCTCTAGGGAATATGCACATAGATGCAATATGATTCTTATTTTCAAGAATCTTCACTTTTTTTAGACTTTTTTTGGTGTTTCTAAGACATATTGTGCACCCTAATAAACTTATCTGGGGTCAGAGAACAGAACAGCCACTAGATAGGGAGGCCAGAAAATGGTGGCATACATGCCTTTAATCCTAGCATTCAGGAGACAGAGATCCACGTGGATCTCTGTGAGTTCAAGGCCACACTGGAAACAGCCAGGCATGGTAACAAGAGCCTTTAATCCCAGGAAGTGATGGCAGGAAGCAGAAAGGTATTTAAGGTGTGAGGACAAGGAACTAGAGCCTGGTTAAGCTTTCAGGCTGTGAGTAGCAGTTCAGCTGAGATCCATATGGATGAGGACTCAGAGGCATCCAGTCTGAGGAAACAGGATCAGCTGAGGAACTGGCAAGGTGAGGAAGCTGTGATTTGTTCTGCTTCTCTGATCTTTCAGTATTCACCCCAATAACTGGCTTCGGGTTTGCTTTTATTAAGACCCTTTAAGATTCATGTTACAGGGTTTCTCTGTCTCTCTGTAAACAAGGCTGGTCTAGAACTCACAGAGATCCACCTGCCTCTGCTTCCTGAGTGCTGGGATTAAAGGCATGTCACCACTGCCCAACAATTATTATACTTCTACATATGGTCAAAATTCAATGTATTATCTATTATTTATATTTAAAATGTATGTTTATGTGTCTGTCTGCATGTATGTATGCACACACATGTGTGGGTGCCTATGGAGGTCAGAGGAGGGTGTTTAGTACCCTGGAGTTGGAGTTGCAGCGTGTTGTGGGCTGCTGGATGTGGGTGCTAAGAAATGAGCTCTAGTTCTTTGCAAGAGCAGCAAGCTCAACAACAATTCTTAACTGCTGAACCATATCTCCAGTACCTAACTATATTTCTAGATACCCTTCTAGGTAGAGTTTCTATGACCACAAAAGAGTCACTAAGTATTAGTAAGCTATGTCAAGTTATTAAAGGCAGATAGCTATAGGACATAAATTCATATTCATTATGAAACAAACCTGAGGCCAGGTATTGGGGTGAATACTGGAAGATCAGAGAAGCAGAACAAGCCACAGCTTCCTCACCTTGCCAGTTCCTCAGCTGATCCTGTTTCCTCAGACTGGATGCCTCTGAGTCCTCATCCAAATGGATCTCAGCTGAACTGCTGCTACTCACAGCCTGAAAGCTTAACCAGGCTCTAGTTCCTTGTCCTCACACCTTAAATACCTTTCTGCTTCCTGCCATCACTTCCTGGGATTAAAGGCTCTTGTTACCATGCCTGGCTGTTTCCAGTGTGGCCTTGAACTCACAGAGATCCACATGGATCTCTGTCTCCTGAATGCTAGGATTAAAGGCGTGTATGCCACCATTTTCTGGCCTCTATTTCTAGTGGCTGTTCTGTTCTCTGACCCCAGATAAGTTTATTAGGGTGCACAATATTTTGGGGAACATAATATCACCACAAAACCCTGTCTTAGAAACACCAAAAAAGTCTAATAAAATGTGAAGATTCTTGAAAATAAGAATCATATTGCATCTATGTTTGTAAAATTTATTTTAACCCCAGAGGGCTGTCTCCATTCATGCTCATGTGCCACATACAAAGCTTTCTATCTCCCCTTCTACCTCATTCCCCTCTCGGACTGATGGCCCATAGGCCGAGAGGGGAAAGAGGACTCCCACATTCTAGTAGAAAAGACATACATTCTTCTGCTAAGATACAAACCATAGACACTTAAACACTGTTGACCACACAGCTCTGAGGTCAACGGATAATTTGGATTGATAATAAGGGTGGTAAAAGTCATCATGAGAAACTTTGTTAAGGTTACATGGAAACTTCATTTTACTTGAGTTACCAGACATTTAGCACAGTCTAACAAATACACTGCAAGTCGTTTACTATTCATGTTGGTTTCTTAGAGAGAAATTCAAGGATGGTAGCAGAGTGTTCTGTACAAAGTTCTAAGAGTGTTTTGGACAAGCAAAGAACAAACATTTTTTATTAGGGATACACAGATGGATGATTAATTTTGCTTTCAAGAGAAACAGATGCTAATTCCAGGCATTCCCTCCAGTGGCTTCCGGAGGATGATTTGCTTCAAACTAATGAGTAAAGGGGTAAAGTAACACAGGGAAATTGTATAAACAAAACCATAGTAATTATTCATTTTGGTAAGGGATGCTGAAATCAATGAACAGCTTACCTGAGTCTTAGAAGTTTAATATGGCAGCACACACATGTATAAAATATGAAAATTTCCCCAATCTATGCAAAATATTCTCTAGTCAATTAATTATCATTTTTATAACTAAAAGGTACTATCCAATGACAAAAATAGAAGGTTACTATAACAAAAGTGTATATGATGTCTCACGGCCAGGGAGCTCCATCATTCTCATACAAGGTTGTCTCCCTACAGGAATGAGTTGTGAGCCCTTCAGGAGAGCATTGCCTATCTTGACAGGTCAGAAGCCAGAGACTCTAAGGAGAAAGGTCCTGGATTCGACAAATAACGACAACAAAAGCATCACACGGTGGGTGCTTTTTTTTCTCTGCGCACTTCCCATGAGTCAGAGACTGCCATCACCATGTTTCTATTGTTCTCAGTTTACACCAGGTAAGGAAGAGGGAGGTGCTTTTCACTTGGACCTCTCTCCTCTGGAAGAAGGAAATACTTTGTCTTCTTTTCTGAACTGAATGTGAAGACCCAGGAAGGAAAAGGCAGCTTCCCTGGAGACACTGACAAGAAAACCAGAGGTTTTGGAGCTCAGGTGTGTATAATAATAGAGGAGAGTGGAGAGACGGCTTCTCTCCTGCTCCCCCTGGTCCTTGCTTTAACTAACTGTCACTAGTACTGAACAAGCTATCTTGAGAAATCAGTGGTAAATAAAATCTGTGAAATCTGGGCAATAATAGAAATACACATTAAAAAAGAGGCTCAGCTAAGAGACTAATGTCTTTAAAATTACATTGAGTGAATTATAAACTTTCATGATGCTAATTCTATTGATTTTTCAGTCAAATGGAAAAAACAACTTAATGACATTGAACTTTATATTATTTGATGTTTCTTTGAAAAACTCTAGGAAAAGTTTCTTTCCCCCCCTTTTTTGTCCTCTATATTGCTACACACTTTTTATATAATAGGGTTATATTCATATAGTTATTGATTATATAAGGAGAGAGCATAAAATTTACTTCCCTTATTGCAAACATTTAGCATAATATCCCAAAGTTTCTTTTTATTTTAGGCAACGTAGGTGTGCAGTTTTTTTTTTTTTTTTAAGCCAGCAAACCCAAGAGCCATAAACAGAACAGAGTTCCTCCTCTAACGTAACAGCTAGACCCATTTCTGCATGAGGACAAAGTTCTCTTTTATTTGATTCACTAAATACATCTCTCCCAGGGAAGAAGTGGCTGTTTAAAAATACTTGGGTTAGTAATTATGGGTAGTTATATGCAAGGCTACAGCATATATAAATTATGCCAGATTTATAATGCTGTCCTACAATTTCAATCAAAAGCAACATGGTCAAGAGCTAGAGTAAGATTAATGAATGATCTGCATGCTAAAGTTGGAAGGTAGTTTGAAGCATCTAAGTGTATTAAAGCTTAGGCACCGAGAGTAAACTGAGGCAAGTCTTACTCGGGGAAGGATAGTGGTGCTTGATTTGTGTCATTTCTGAGTCTAGGAAACTAACCTCTCACTCAGATGCAGCAAACACCAGCATTGTGCTGTTCTGCCTCACAGGCATTACTTACACGTTTTCAGTAGAACAAATGATCATTTTTTAATCCTGAAAACCTGAACAGTGAACATGCCACTGCAATACAGGGGAATTGTGTGAAATCTCCTTTACTTAGGTCTCAACACGCAATCACAGCATTACCAGGCACCAGAAGAGGACTCATGTATGCCTGGCTCCTGCACATGTCTCATCTGTTACTGCTGTGAAGAAATCACTGTGTACCTTCCAATGTCAAAGCTAACTAATATCACATCTGTGTATCTCACTCCATCCTTCAGTAACCCTGTGAACAGGCCAAACTCTTTCCTGATTATGAGCATTTTCATTTTGGTTCCTGTCATTCAGCAGGGTTTTTTTTTTTCATATTGGGATTCATCTTATTTCAGTCAGGTTCCTTATAACCTCTCAGGGAGGCTTCCCTACCAAACTTCATGTACAACCTGCCAACCTGCCTCTCCCATGATGCTTTATCACATAGCTGTTTCTTTCTTTGCACTAAACAAGATTTGAAATCTGCTGCATCTATTTATTTAGTTATAGTCTAGTATCCAACCATTATATTGACCCATATTATCAATCCATAAATTGTGATTTTTGTTAAAGGTCAAGTACATCCCATGAGGTCAGCTTTTATTCACTTTATTACATTCTATCACTCCTCACTCATATCAGACACTGAACAAATATTTGTATTCTAAAGTAATATTAGAATAAGCACTTGTATTTATTACTGATAGAGACAACATTGACTCAACAAGTTCAGATAATGTGTTAGGCTCTTTACATATAATATATGATTTGATTATAGTAAGAACCATATAAATTAGGTATTGATATGCCCATTTAATAGATGTTGTTTAGGATGCTAATTAGTTAGCACAAGTCATAGTGACTGCATGAAGAACAATTCTCAATGATTTATAGGGATTATCCTATGAGCCTGACAATGTGCAAGGTGCCAGGCATCCAAAGAATAAAATACAAGACCTGCTATACAAGAGTTTACATTCCCTCAAGAGAAAACAACATAAACAATTGGCATCTACATTAACTGTGCTCTGCTGGAGAAAGCACCCTGAGTATACGGAAGTTCTGAGAAGATAGGACTCTCATTTAAAGTTAGATTAAATTTGAATTGAGTCCTGAAAGGCTAAGAAAATATTCGTCATAAAGTTAAATGGAAAGGTGGAAGAACTTTCTAAGCCGAGGGAATCAATGGCGTGCATGGAATGTGAGGAGAGGAATACAGAGGATCTGGGAGGACAGCTTAGAAAGTAAGCACGCTTCGTGGGGTAGAGCATCATTGTGAAGAGCAGGGTGCTGACACTAGATTTCTTGGTTTTGAATTCTGGTTCCTGTGCTTGTTGACTGTGTGATCTTGGGCAAGTTCTTAGTCTTTATGGGTCTCAGCTTCCTTTTGGTAAACTAGAGATAATAGCCACATTGACCTCATAGGGGTTAAATACCTTAACATACAATCAGCACTGGAACAGTGTCTGTTACCCAGTAAACACTGATAACTTAGCTGTTATTTTGCTTGAAGTGAGCAGTACTCATGAAAAGCAGGGCAGAATGTCGGGCTGGCAAAGTAAACAGAGGCCAGATTCCGAAGGAACGTCATTCCATGGAGTATGAGCTGTATCTGATGGGGTGGGGTTCACTGAAGATCCAACTAGGAAAGTTCTCTCCTGCAAATCTTTCACTTTGGTACTAATAAGCTAGCACACCATCTGAGTTCTGTCCTGGAAGAGATCCTAATGAGCAGGAAATCTGCCCAACGAAAGCAGCATAGCAAAAGGGGGAGAGAGTTCTAATGAGATCAAGCCCAAGCTGGATAAGCAGCCTTTCATAACGAAGAGTTGACGGGGTTTGCCCAGCAGAGACTTGTCCATCACAAGTGTGTTTCTCTAAAACACTTAAAGGCAGAACAGCATCCTCTTAGGAACAAGAGTTGAGTGTGACTGGGTCATAGGTTCCAAGTGACCAGATGGGCGGGAGAGCTGCGGGGGCTCAGGACCCAGGCTCCCATGGTGGTCAGGGGGGGGCTGCTGAAGTGTGCTTTTCCTCTCATACAGTGCCGGGGTACCAGCCACAGAAGAGAAACTCAAGATTCTCAGTGTTCTTTTAAGACAACATTAAACACAGGTTCACCTGATGAGTGGCAAAATCAGGCTTGAAAGGGCCTTGATTTGTCCTAAAATAAGTTGTTAGTTTCATTTCTTCCTTTCCAAAAACCAGTTTTATTAGCATAGCAAGAAAAGTAATAATAAAAAAAAGGCTGGTAAGTCTTCATTTTGGTGACAAATGGATTTATGATTTTTTCAAGGAAAAGTTTTTTTCCTAAATGATTGAGGTAGTGTGTTTGTACAGAAGCCCAACGCAATGAAAACAGCATGGTAGACTCATTTGCTACAGATGTGCTAAACTGTCTGGCCTCAGAACACTCATCTGAGCAAAAGGAAATTCACAAAGGCAACTTGAGCCTCCCTAGTATCTATCCCTCAGCTATGGTCACATGACCTTGAAAAACATTGAAACTGCAGAGTGAAGATGCCAGGAATTCTTAAATCCGTGGCCACATCAAAACTAAAAAAGAAAAGAAAGAAAAAAGAACATTGTTTAGGAAAACTAGGCAGTTGCATAATGCTACAAACCCTAGAATAAATATTTTTCTAAGTGGATAAACCCAGCAGTCTTTAAAGGTAAGCCAAAGAACACCATGGTGCCATGATTTAAAAAAAAGGCCAACGGAAAGATGTCCTTATTCTTGGTTGAAAATACTTCAGAAATCTTCCTTGTATTTAGCAATGATACTATTTCCTCCAAAATAGCTTTAAAAAAAAACAAAAACCAGTAGCTTTACTTTTGTTCTAGAAATTATGCTTTTGGACATTACTCGCACTAATGACCAGGTAGCCACTGAATATTTCAGTTCATTTAGTGTATTCTTTAAAAAGCATGACAATCTTAATTTCACATAAACTGTTCTGTAGAGAGCAGAGATATTTAAGGAAAACACTTCCATCTTCATAAATGCTCCAAAGATGTGCAAATACTGGGCTTGCAATGCAGAGTCTATAAGGGAATGTTAATTTATTTTTATTTTGATAGATATTCATGTTTTAATGCTCAGGGCATCCCAGCATCCTAACTATACATGTAAAAATTTTCCAACATATCCTGTGAAAATGTTAAAAAGTAGTAGGTGATGGCTATGATCTGATGCCTACTCAATTGCTTTCTAATGGTAATATCAGATGTCACTTAACTTCACCGCCCTGGGAGGTATATTCTAGCAGTATTTATATTATTATAATTCACATTAGCTTTTTTAAATCACCAAGTTCAATAAGCTTTCTGTGCTGATCACATATAAAGGAATGTGTGGCTCAAATCTCTTTTTAAAAGTTGTTCCGAGATTAGAGTAATTTAAGAAGTGGACATAGATCACGCATGCCTTGTTTTTCAAATAATTCACCCCAGACTCTTTTTTCTCTTCGTTAGATCTTCAACCTTGAGGCCACTTTCATGAGGGTTTAAACATGCTCAGAATGTCTCACTACAGGTAAGTTCTGACCTTCAGTTTATCTCTAGTTACTATCTAGCTTTCTCATCCAGAACTCAGCTTCTCCACTGAAGGATCTGATGGTCTGACTGTCTTGACATGTCATTCTCCATTCTCTCCTCAAGTGGTCCAGTTCGCTAATCAGACCAAATGGTTCTTTGCCGAAGTTGCCAATGCTCTCCACATACTAAACCACAGTGCTCTGAGGGTCAATTTATTGGATTTCTGTTTTAGAACTTTACCTGTAAATACCAGAACTTGACCCTGGATAATTTAGAGGGGAAAAAGACCATTGTAACTCACAGAATCACAGGTAAACAACGATCAGGTTTAAAAGTATGCTAATCAAAGGGTAGTCAGGAAGTCAAAGTGTGGACACCAAGACCTGCACCATGCTTGCTGCTGACCACAGGGTGCTATGGACACCACCACTGTCGTGGACAACTGTGCCCTAGAGTTAGTAGCTCCAGAGTAGAGTCCTCCGTGGGGAGCAGAGGAAGCCCTAAGTGAATTTGTTGTGTTGACATGAGCAGGGCCATGTCAAGGAGCTCAGTGCCTCAGACCCATGGCAATGGCAAAAGCTTCCCCAGGTCAGAGGGTTGTTGACATTGTTGGCGTTTTAATCCAGTCCCCCATTTTAAACAAGCACTTTACACATTTTCCGTGTACTTCTCTATGTTTAGTGATGCTCAACTACATAAATAAGCACTGTAGTGTTAAGATACCAAGCCTACAATAATAGTCAGTACTGTGACATGGTGTACAAATAGAGGCAAAGGCTACACCACCTAGCACAGGCTGTGCAGTAAGCTGCACAATTATAGTTTATGTAAGTACAGTCTATGATTCATAATGATGGAATCCCAAACAGTGCTTTTCTCAGAATTCTGCCATCAAACAACACACAAGTGTAAAAGTTCAATTTTGTGTATGGCTCATCCACCTTGCAACACTGCTAAACTAGTTTCTTTAATGAATCCTGGATTTTCTATGTGGATAATTGTGTTATGTGCAAATAAAGACAATTTTTCCTTTCATTATCATCTAGATGACTTTTGTTTCTTGTTACTGTCCTGGCTGGAACCTTACTGTGTTTGGTAGACTCTCCAGTACAATGCTGAATGTGTCTTATAAACACGAGTAAAAGTGTTATCTTTTATCATTTAAGAGCTCAGTGGGCTACCTTACAAAGTCAGACAGTTTTATTAGAAAGGATACTGAAAATATTGGTGCTTGGGTAATTTAATTAAAAATGTAGGAAAGGAAGAGAATACAAACAGGAAATAAGCACATAATACCTAATAGTCAAAATCTGAGGCACCATGAAGAAGCCGTGGAGGGCAGAGTCTTAGAGAGACAAACTTACTTCAGACACATTCCACCTCTTGTGTTAGAGGGAAGCTACAGACAGTGGTATGATATGGAGAGCACAGATTAAACACACATGTGCTTGATTATTAAGTTCACTATTACTGCCGCGTGGACAACAGGCAAAGACAGGCAACTTTTGAATCAGCAGAAGAAAACCAAGATGTCTGTGGAAATCAAGAAATAATGCAGGACAAGGGGGATGGACTGAAGATGGAGATGCTCCAGGTGGAGAAATGTAGATGCATTACCTCCATGAGAGCATCAATTTCCTGCTATTCCTGATGCTTCTAAATACAGCAGAGAGGGTACCAGAGAACTTAGAAAAAAAATCAATATGAGGTAAGTTTGCCACTATTTAAAGATATCATCCACTTGAAAATCCAATAGAATCACAATAGAAAATTACCTGAAAAATATTTTTAGCTATATTAGACTATAACTTTCAAATAGGTTGTTCTTATTTATATAATAAAATCAATTAGTATGTAGAAGATGAATAAGAACATGCAGGCACACCTGAGGGCAATATTAATATCTGGTGGATTGGCAATTTGAAGCCCAGATTTCACTGTGACCTACAGTCAATGAGGTTGAATGCTAGTTTCCCTACTGTATTGTATGAAGGGTTCAAAGGCTTAGGTAGACAGAAGCATGGAGATGCATTTATTATATTAAATTGGAATTAGCCACTGTCCCACTGGAAAGGGTCAGAGCAATTCTTTATCAGGGTGTTCAGAAGTGCCCTGGAGTTGTGTCTCTGTTAAATGGGAGCTTTGGAATGCCTTAATAGTAGAACCCGGGATAGCAATCTGTTATCAGAAAAAAGCAGCTACTGCATGGAGCCACAACTTTGTGGAATCAGAATGGGTTGATCTGTACAGATGTGTGGAGATGTTTAACTTAACATAGGAACCCACAGAATCAACCAAATATGTCATGGCTTACTAGAATATGTTGATGTTAAACTGGAAAATGTGTAGGTCTTATGGATATATGTTGAACTAAGAATCTCAGTCAGTTCTCAGATTCAGAGCCAATTCCCAGACCAGAATCCCCTGAGGGAAAGCAGATTCTCCTGGAGGAAAACCCTACAATATGGTGAGAGGTGTATTCTATGACCCATCTCCAAAGCTTGTTCACAGGGACCTCTGGTCAATTACTATGTGACTGAGCACCGGAGAAAGCAAAACCCAACCTTTCCAGAGGAAAGCTGAAGGCACAGTGTACAAATTCTCCTTTAGGTTGGGATCTCAGAAGAAAGTCCTCTGGTGTGGTGGGTGTGGTGTCATATGCCTATAATGCTTCATTACATCCCAGTACTAGGGAGACTGAAACAAAAGCCTGGCTGAGTGTGAGGGCATTCCAGGCTACATGGTAAGATCATGTTAGAAGAAGGAGGAGGTAGAAGAAGAGAGGAAAAAGGAGGAGGAGGAAGAGGAAGATGAGGAAAAGGAAGAGGAAGAAAGTCCTCTTTAGCCAGATAACTACTGTCAGAAGAATATAAAATATTTATTTTAATTAAATATTCGCCTTAAATGTCATATCTGTCTAGGTCTTAATCTGATGTTCTGATGTGTTTCCTCCAAAATAATAGAAATGATGTTTAAAAAACTCCTTAAAAATATTCATCTTTCCAGATAAAACTTGAGCACATATTTATTTCTCAAAAACTTAGATTGAATAGATAATAGTTTCAGTTTCTTTTTGTTTTTAAATATATGAGGTAACTCACCATAGTGAAAGAAGAATATTAATATGGGCTTGGGTTTATGAACACTGCCTTGCCAGATGTAAATAAACAACTAGGATTGATTTATTACTTAAGAGAAACAAATCAATGGATAGCCATATCCAATAATGGAAACTTAAAAAGATCATTTTTACTTGGCTATTGGAAGAACACAGTTAATTTTTCTAATGTTTCGAGTGAAAATAAAACCTGAGATGACAAACATATCTGGATTAGTGGACACTAATAAAAGGAAAAGAGAACATGACTGAGTGAAGACAAAAATACGGTTTTGGGGGCTGGAGAGATGGCTCAGCAGTTAGGAGTGCTTGGTGCTCCTATAGAAGACTGGAGTTCAGTTCCCAGCAGCTGCATCAGGCAGCTCACAACCTCCTGTAACTTCAGCTCCAGAAGATCTGATGCCCTCTTTTGGCTTCTTCAGGTACTGCACCCATGATCATACACTCACACATAGATACACACACACACACACACACACACACACACACACACATACACACATTATTAAAAATAACTCTTTAAAAATACATGGTTTTAAATTTTCTGATAGAATAAGCTAGAAATTTGCATTTAAAACAAGAATGGATTTGTATCATTGTGTCACCCTTAAATGAATGCAGGAAATATCTATGCAATTCTTGAAAATACCAGGGCTGTAAAAGCAAAGGGAAAATTATTCTGGGCAGAACCTACTTGAGGTACCGCCAAGACCGAAATGTTCCAAAGAAGGTGAGGACATTTGATGAACACAAAACATAGCCTGGTTATGGAGCCACAAAATGGAGCTTCTTTATACTTTATTTATTTACTTTTAAACTTTTACACGTACAAAAATATATAAATTGCTACTATGGTATAAAATATCCAAGAGAATGTACCTACTGACATATTTGAAAATCATTAGTACAATTCCAAAATAACAATGAGAGAAATGATTGACTTAATCTGAGCTAATACCTGAAATGAGAAAGATAACCCCAATCCCCATGGTTCTTAAAAAGACATCAATGCACAGGAAATAGGGAGCATACATGCATCTGCAGTACTCACAGGAAGTCCTTGTTTTCCCAGGAGCCCAGGTTTTCCAGGGGTTCCTGACATGCCGTCTACTCCATGGTATCCTTGCAAGCCTTTTGGCCCGGGAAGGCCTGGAAGTCCCTTAGTAATTAAAAATTATTTTTGATTACAGAGACATATTGGGCAGATGACATTTCCTGGTATAGAAAAGGTTTTATATTTCTGGACCTTGCCCCAAGATAAAATTGCCTCTTTTTTTTTTTTTTTAAGTGATTTAGTATATATGTCCATAAGAGAGTTGCCTTAAAATGCCCTCTAAACAGATCTAGGCTATAACTCCACAGTAGAACATTTACTTCACATCCATAAGTTTCAAATATGGTTTCAGTTCAAGTGCCCTAGAAAACTTTCTCTAAACAAAAATGAAAGTGAATCAGTACTTTATTGTGTAACTTCCTGAGCCTCAGTGAGATTCCCTGATATTTCTCACTGTGTCAGTCCATCTTTCTCTAGCTGTCAAGAAAAGATGAGAGATGGACACTGGAGAGCTGGAGATGCAGGCATCAGTCTCTTCTCAAACACACTGCACCATGGGTTTCCCAAGAATAAAGACTGATGCGATTTGTTTCCCTTGAAGTCAGACAGTCATATGACTGATGATAGGCTTGAATATCTGGTTTCCATTTTTGAATAAATGATCGATTGTTTTTTGTTTGTTTGGTTTTGTTTTTCAAGATCGGGTTTCTCTGTGTAACAGCTCTGGATGTCCTGGAACTTACTGTGTAGACCAGGCTGCCCTCAAACTCAGAGATCTCCCTGCTACTGCCTCCCAAGTGCTGGGATTAAAGGCCTTCAGCATCGTGACTGGCCCTGAACAATTGGGTTTTATTTGTAGGGTCTTTGACATGAATGTAATTACAAGTGATCTTTTTTTTTTTCCTTTGTCCCAATGCAGGCTGGTGGAAGCAAGTCTTGGCTGGGCAGCATCGGAAGCATTCTCCTTGCTAACTAATCAGTCAGCACATGCCTACCCAGCTAGAGGACGAAACTGACGCGCAGGTAAAATTCATCTTCATTCTGGGACTAAGGACTGCTTTTCTCTCCAAGACTGTCTGCTCTAATTGCCAGGAGAAGGAGAAGCTGAGGCCTCCAATTAAAACCCAGCTCATGTCTTTTTAATTATGCTTGACTATGACCTTTGTTACCACTCACTTGGTCATGTTTCCAAGTTCCCTGTTTACAGTGGTTCACCAAGAGAGAGAAGTAAGTGTCCACAGGGAGGGCTCCATAACACAGGAAAATAGCATCCCTCACTTGCAGGGACTTAGATTTAAACAGCAAGTTTGGTTTTGAGTTAGTGGTCATATTTTGTTCCCTCTGTGTTCCAATATGGGTTTGAATTTTTTTCAAGAGAGTCTGATTTATCCAACATGACATAACTGGCCCCAAACTATTCTGCTTGCTAAACTTGTCAATTCTGCTTAGAAAAACAAGAAAGATAAAAGAGGTCTGTTACTTACGGGTATGCCAGGTTTCCCAGAAGGACCAGGAGCTCCTTTTTTCCCCTTAGGACCCTGAAAATGGAAATCACAGTTGTTAAGAGATAGAAATAGGCTGACTTAAATAAGCCATGGAAGAGAACGCTAAGGCCTGAATGGCACAGAAGCACACATAACTAGCTGTCTATCACTGGAATGGCCATTGCTATCTCCTGGGGGGGGGGCACTTCCATCATGGAAAATGGGAGAATTTGAACAGATCACTTATGAATTTCCTTTTTGCTCTGAATTCAGATTTAAAAATTTAAATCATAGTTCTTAAAAAGGCACTGTTTTGTGAATGTCCTTGCTTTCAGGCAGGGTCTATGCCTCCTTTTAAAAATGGCTAACTTCAGTAGATATTTATTGAGTATCATGTATCATGGCATCTGTTACATGCTAGAATTCAGAGGCAAAGTTCCTGGTCACAAGACACTAACTGTGTGGTGATGGATGTGAACCAACAGCCAAAATGTGCTTCCATGGAAGCATAAAGAACACACTTGCAAAAAAAAAAATGTATTTATTTTTCAAGGCCTGTTTGTTTTTCCATGTGTGAGATGTTTTAAGTCTTAATTGATTCAACAGTAACTGGTCGGCCAGGACAGTTAGAGAGTCAGCCCTTGCAAATCATTCCATTGTTCTCATGATATCCCTCAAATTATTTTCAGATGAAAAACATGGAAAACAGTGACCTGGTGTACAAATAAGGAAAAGAATCATGTCATTACCAGACATACTTCTCAGAGATCATTTGAAGTTACCCTAGACAGAATTGTTTTAGCCTGGGATGGTAAGTTCTTAAGGCTAGCATGCTGAAGCTACAGCTTAACAACATATACATGAATAATCATTTCAGATGTTACACCTTTGAAAATAGCATTAAATATTTGAGAAGATACATCGTGCATGTCACCATAGAGGAAAAGGACATCTTCTGTAAGAGACAGAACACTCAACTGTTTAACTGGGTTTGGCAGTATGCACTGAGGAATCCCAAGACTCAGAAAGCTATTCATGCAAACATGGTTCATATAACTTCAGCCAGTGATTCTCACCCCAGATGGGGCCAGCACAGTAGGATTATGGCATGTTGGAGGCCACAAAGGATGGCATGCATTTTGGTGGATGTGTGAAGGATGCCTGAAGAGTAAAGCCCCCTTCTCATTATCTTCCTGACTATGGCAACCCAGAATGCTACTGCAGTCTTGAGAGAAAAAAGCAAGTGGGAAACACTGTATGTCAAATGCAGCATGTTTGAGTATTTTAGAGGAGTTAGAGGCAGTTAACCAACTAGATTCCCACCATTTAGCGGTCTACTACTACATGGGATGGACATTCAGGACAGATGTTAAGTTCTATTATAGAGAATACAAATAAAATTCTACTTCTAGCACATTTTTATGTATGTGCTTCAAACATTCAAATAACAAAATACAAACAAGAAGATTCAGGCTCTATTACAGTCAATTACCTTTGAAGATGATCCTTAGGTTGGGGATTACTTCAGAAGTTAAATGCTGTACTCCAAGGGCTTTATCTAAAGACTTACCACAACTAGAATGTTCTTTAGACTTGGATGGGCATTAAAGCAGTTATTACTAGCACAACACTAAGGGGAGTTTATGATATGCGAGACATTTTAAAAGGTTGTTTTACTAATGCTAGAAGGGTAATCATGGCAATATCCACTCGTGGACAAGTATTTAACCAATACCAAGATTCTGGCCTCTGTCTTGGATTATTTAGACTAAGAAGGATTTCTTTACTATAGTTATTGTCATTTTAACTGGAAGAAGGTAGGGAAATGGAAAGGCCATATTATCTTGTAATGGAGGTTTCAGTACATGCAGAACTTTGCTCTTGTTATGGACTAAATGTTTGTGTGCTCCCCAAATTCACACGTTGAAATTCTGACCTTAATGATGAAGTGTCAAGGCTGGTCCTCTGGGAGACCTCAGAGGGCTCTCCAGTCCCCTTCTCTCCTAGTGAGGATACAGGGAGGAGTTGGTATCCTGTAACCTAGAGGTGCACTCTCACTAGAACCTGACCATGCTGCCATCCTGACCTTGGACTCAGCCTCCAGAATGAAACTTTGTTATTTACAAGCTATGTATTCCACGGTACTTAGTTATAGAAGCCCAGATAAAGTGATTCTTGTACTGTATTATATTTTAATATGAGAACTGGTATATTAAGATGTCTCAAAACTAGCATTACTAGTTTCATAACTAAGAGCTAAGCATTAATAAATACTCCTCTTGCACAGAGTGGTCTGCCCAGTAGGAACTTAGATGTGGTCTCAGGTGAAGGAAATATGCTGCTGTGTAAGCTCTCACTGGATGAGTAACTGGGTTATTACCTTATGAAGGGAAACAGTCACACTCCAACTAACCCTCCAAATCCAAATATAATAAAGTAGACATATTCTGTGACATCAGACTTAGCTTACTCATTTTATTTTATTTGAATATAAGTCCTTCATAAATGCACAGATGGGATGTCCCTAAATAGAAAGGCAGATGACTCTGTAGGAAGCTTTTTCAGGGTACATTTTCCCCTTTGCTTCGATTGCATTGAAAAATACACCTAATAGACGGTAAGGAACCATTCTGGAAGCCTTCCGTTCCTGGGTACTCCACTGCTTCTCTGACTAGAGAAGGTGATGTAGTTCTTGTGACAAAGGACATTTTAAGGTTCTCTGTTAATTGAAACCTCGTTTTTTATTTTTTTAATTTTTTTATTTTGTTGTTTTTAAAAAAGTCTCAAGGATAGTTATCACAACACTTGGCTAGCTCCAACTTCCTTTGAGTGATCAACTTTAGAGAGCAAACACACATTCAGGGCTTTATGCAAGAACTATTGTCCCCCTGTTCTTTTTTAACCAAGAAAATTGCCATTCACTAAAACCCAGAAGGTTTGTGTTGAGAGGAGAAGAAGGCTTTGGCTTGAGTCCTTGGCTTTGAGGCTCACAGGCTTTCGCTTATATTTGCATCACAAAAATCTTTGCAAGATACAGTGGTTTTCCTTTGCTCTGACTTCTTTCTAGAGGAACCCACTCTCCCACGCCCAGTGAATGGATTCATTAGTAAGTTAGGATTAACTGTATTTTAATTTATAAAAAATTTATAATTAACAGAAGATTTCAAAGCAATCGCTTTTGTACACTAATGAGACTCAGGAAATTAAGTTGTTTCTGGTTCTGTTGCTAATTAGTTCTGTGATCTTAGGTAACACATAATCTCTCCGGGATTTAAATTTCTTCATTTCGCAAACAAGATCACAGTCCAGATGATTTTTAAGGGTCCATTTTCCAAATCTAGAAAATAAAGCTTTGCAAAAACAAGAAGACAGCAATTGGACAGGACTCATCTGGCTACCAAAGGAGTCCTTAATGACTAATACATAATCATGGCTATTCTTGTAGCAATTAATGCTAGCATAAACTCTAAGAGGTCCTTGTGTGGTTGGACAGCATGTGCCAGCACACTCCAGAGCAGAGAGCAACTGGTCTCCATGGATCATGCAGAAGGCAAGGCATGGCTGCCACTCCTTATCGCTCTAGAGATAGGGACAGCTACCCAGCTCACTGGAAGGCAGTTGTCCCATAAGAGAATTTGATTTTCATTGCTATAATTTTAACAGATACTAATAAAAACCAGAAAGTTTTTTTTCAAGAGATATGTCAAACAAGAAAAAGAAAACCTGATAAACATGAAAGTTTTAATTAGAAAACATTAGGCACTTCAGGATAAAACCTGAATAAGCCTCTGCATTCTTGGGTAACACGTAGCATTGTTCTATGAGTTTATAGCTTGTTCCACAACTTTTTCCATTGTATGTGTTAAAAATGCTAAGTGAAAAGTGGAGGCCGTCATGTTTCTCTGCCTTTCTTTTTCTCCATCCAGGCCAGGTTTGAACACTTTCAGTAACTATTTACTAATCCTTCTTTACTGTGTGTGTGTGTATGTGTATGTGTGTGTGTGTGTGTGTGTGTGTGTGTGTGTGTGTGTGTGCTTGTGCATATATCAGTGCATACGTGTGTGCAGGTGCATGCATATTTGTATGAGCACATACATGTGGAAGTTAGAGGACAACATTGAGTGTTGTTCCTCAGGCTGTGCTCACTTTTAAAAAACAGATGTATTTGATTTTAATATTATGCATATGTGTGTTCTACTTTTAAGTTATCTGTGTGGAGGTATGTGCACATAAGGACAGTTGCCCATGGTGGCCAGAAGAGGGCATTTGATTCTATGGAGCTGGTCTTAGAGGTGGTTGTGAAATATCCCTCTCCCATTGACTTGCAACTTGCTAAGGGGCCCACCTGTCTCCACTTCTCAGCATAGTTTACACATGCCTGGACTTTCCTTATATGTAACTTCTACAACTGGATCTGTTTGTCTGATAGTTTTTCACTCTACAGTGCTGGTACTTCCATTTGAAACTACCTTAGGGGATATCCTTAGGTGATTTTTACAGGGCCAGGATAGATGAAGAGCAATTTAGATTCTAGTCAAAAGATATAAGTTACTCAGTCATGGTTTGGCATAAGATTTAACCCCCTGGTCTCCAAGGGGCTTACACTGATTTCCACTCAGGATGGCTATTTGATATAATAACAAACAGTGTCACTTGTGTGCCCACTTCCCTATGCCAACAAGTCTCACTTACCTCAGATCCTCTCTCTCCTCTCAGGCCTTGTCCACCCTGATCGCCCGGTTCACCCTTTAATAGGAGTCAAGAGAAATCTCATGTAAAGCAAATAAGAAATGAGCTGTATTAATGTGATTTTCTTTAAATGTTGGAATTATTGAATACTCTCACAACATACTGGGGACCCTTGTTGTCCAGTGGCACCTCTGAGTCCCGGACACCCACATGGCCCTAGGAATGGAAAAGAGTCTATTAATTCAAGTAAGCTCAGTCATGTGACCTATACTGTTATCACTTAAAGTGGGAGCAGAGTATTCTAGAACTTAATTTAAATATAGAGCCTTCTTTGAAACAGGATAGAACATATAGTTGAGAAGTATTTTGATGAATCTGGTATATTATATTGGACAAATATAGTATTTTTGGTTTTGTTTTAAAATGTGAATTATTGCAGAGGACTGGATGGTAGATTAGGATGGTGCCTAATCTTTGAAGCCTGTAAATGTGGTATGATGTAGAAAAAGAGTCTTTATACTTTAAATGGTCCCCAAAGGGCATGGCACTGTTAGGAGGCATGGCTCTGTTAGAGTGGGTGTGGCCTTTTCGGATGAAGTGTGTAATTGTGGGGGCAGGCTCTGAGGTCTCCTTTGCTCAAGCTTCCCTCAGTGTGATTGTCAGTTGACTTCCTGATGCCATCTGGTCAAGATGTAGCTAGACCCTTGTCTTCCTGGATGCTGCCATGCTCCCTGTCATGATGGTAATAGATTGAACCTCTGAAACTATAAGAGACCACCTCAATTAAATGTTTTATTTGTAAGAGTTGCCGTGATTATGGTGTCTCTTCACAGCAATAGAAACCCTAAGACACTATATTAAGGATCCCCAGAAAGTCTGAGCCAGCTACAAAGCTCAGGATGGTGATGGTCAACTGCTGTGGATGATTGATTGATAAATAAAACACTGATTGGCCAGTAGCCAGGCAGGAAGTATAGGCGGGACTAGAGAGAGGAGAAGTCTGGGAACAGGAAGGCTGGGGCAGAGGAGATGCTGCCAGCTGCTGCCATGAGAAGATGTTAAGATACTGGTAAGCTACAAGCCACGTGGCAACTTATAGATTAATAGAAATGGGTTAATTTAAGATATAAGAACAGACCGTTGCAACGCAATCCAGCATGGAGAAGCAGCGATCTGTGATCAGCCATGCTAAATAAAAAAAAACAAAAAAAAAAAAAAAAAAAAAAAAAAAAAAAAAAAAAAAAAAAAATATAAGAACAGTTAGCAAGAAGCCTGCCATGGCCATATAGTTTGTAAGCAATATAAGTCTCTGTGTGTTTACTTGGTTGGGTCTGAGCGGCCATGAAACTGGCAGGTGAGAGAGATTTGTCCTGACCGTGGACCAGGCAGGAAAACTCTAGCTACAGTCAACCACAACTTTGCTGCCTCCTTGGCTTGTAATAGTAGGGAGGCCTTTCCACAATGACCACATAGTCACCAGCTGCCTCTTTGGACTCTGTGAAGTCAAGGCACAGTTCTCACCAATGATAAACCAGTTTCTGGAAGTTTCGTTTCCTACTCTGGTATATCTTGGTAAACACTCACAATGGCCATTTTTGTGAAGCAGCAAAACTTAAATGTGGTACAGAGAAGGGTTTTGTAAAATCTTGAGAAAGAGCATAAGGAATGTGGTGAATTCTGTCTGACGATGTTAGTGGAGGGATGAGCTGAATGGCTATGTGATTGTATAAGCCAAGTGGGGACAAATTAAACCTCAGAGACTCCACCTTCAAGGTGAAACAGTGAGGACTTCCTGGTAGAGGGCAAAGTGTGGGGAACAGAGATTTACATGACATAATTGGTAACTGGATTTGGGGGGCTATGGCTGGGAACAGGGAGTCTAGTTAGAGAGCTATTAAAAGAATTCAGACAAAAGACATCTTGAGAGGATCAGTTTAATAATGGCAATTATCTGTCTACCTGCTTGTCTAATTAACTTGGCTAATCTAAATCTGCCTTTCAGTAGTGATCACAGTGCATTAACCTTGAGACAGAGATGCAGTGGGTCAAGTAGCCCACAGTTCATTATTAAAAGCAAATTATATGTAGGGCTTCCAACTAAACATTTTACAAGATAGACCAAGCTTAGATTCTAATTGGGGAGCTAAGGCACTATGTAATTAAAAAAACCAACTAGTAAAAGTACAGTAACAAAAGACAGTAAAATGTGTTGAGTGACCTATAAACAATATTATAGGGCTGCAAAAGGCAAGGCTGCTGTTTGAGTCAGATGAGAGGAAAGTCAGAGACAAATTATAAAGGGCAGAATCTCTGTAAGCAAGGATTATGTAATGCTGGGAGCAGGTAGAGGATCTGGTGAGCAAAGAAATAAGACCAAAGTGACAGGGAAATTGACAAAGAGGCAAGAAATGGCAGACAAGAGATAAAACATCATCAACAAGAACATGAGTCCAAATCTATTTCTTCAACAAGTCTTTAGGAACTTCTACTAGCTACCAGGGACTCTGCATCCTAGAAATTGGGATGTTGTAATGAAAGACGGACATGATTCTTATCCTTCTAGGTCTGATATTTTGGTGGGTGAAGACTAGTAATGAAAATAAAAACAAATAAAAAGTGATAAGGTAATAATAACATTTCAGTACCATGATGGAAACGAGGATGCTTGATAAAGTGATAGCTATAGATCTACTTTAGGTAGGGCAGGCAAAATAGTTCTACATCTGTTTAAGAAGGGGAAGCCTCCCTGGTGATAACTATACAGGTGACATCACGGTGATGAGAAAAATGCAATAGTGGGAAGAAGCCAATGTTAGAGAGGAGAAAGAGCTAGGTGACCTCTTGATCCAAAACAGAATGCATGGCTCATTATTTCAGGGTGTTTGCTTTTGTTGAGCAGTTTCAGGAAATTCTACTCAAATTTAAAGCAAGGTTTGTAGCTTCCAGTGATTACCTTATAGCCTTCTTCACCATACTCTCCTCTCTCTCCTTGTTCCCCCATTGGCCCCTACAGAGAGCACACACAGACAGTCAATTTCATGGCTGTAATTCCTGAGTGCAGATGCTACAATTAGGGTGGTTTATTCTTTTGCCAAAAATATAGGGATCAGTGTATAGTGAATTCTTTAAGTCTGCTATGTAACTGAAAATGGTTGAATTTCAAGTGGTATCAAGAGTGCTACAAAATTTAAAACTTAATCAATTAACTTAATAATTTATACACAGTTGTCATATGATTTCAAAACTTTTATATTTAGTTATTAGAATTAATATAACAAATTATAGCACAGATATAATTAGTATGAGGTTCATTGCTAAACAGAATTATATGAATATATACTCATAATTATTCTGCTATGAAAAATATTGAAGAAATTATGTCTAATAAAACTGAATTTTATGAGTAAAATATCATATTATAAATCTTGTAGATTTCTTAATGTTAAATGGATTGAAATTTATGTAAGACTTAATTCCATTTACTTTACAGGCTTCTTCAACTAAACTAACAAAATAAGACTTATTTTTTAAATACTTATATAAATTTTTTGATATGGTAAACCATTCAAGTTATAATCTTTAAAAATTGCATAGAGTATTAGTTATCATATACTAGAACTTCCTGTCTGAACAGAAACTTAAATTGAAATAAGTTGGAAAAGCAGGAAATATTCTAGACTGGTCATTATAGACTACTGATAGATAAAAATCACCTTACTCCTAGACGAATAGTGAGTAGGCATAATGCAAAGAGAAGCTCTGCTCCTCCCTTATTCTGGGTATCTGGTTTAAGTCCCATGCCTGTCTCATGTCTACTGGGAAATCCCACCATAACTGATTTTACTTTAAGTGCACAGGTATTTATTATATTTTAGCAGACAGTCTTTGATTGACATTCCCAAACCTGGGAAAACAAATACTACTATTCTCCACTTGGCTATTTTCTGTTTATTGGATAACTTTTATATAATTTTCATATATTTCCCCCTAAGTCAGTGATTCTCAACCTTTCTAATGCTGTGACCCTTTTGTATAGTTCCTCATGTTGTAGTGACACCAACCATAAAGTTGCTACTTCATAACTGTAATATTGCTATTGTTATGAATCATAATGTAAATATCTGATATACAGGGTATCTGATATGTGACTTCCATGAAAGGACTGGATGACCCAAAGGGGGCGTGACCTGCAGGTTGAGAACTGCTGCTCTAAGTGGTTTAGATAGATTAAAACATATTTCATGGCCGGGCAGCAATGGTGCACACTTTTAATCCCAGCACTCGGGGACTTATGTATTTTTTCAGATCTAAGATTTTTACATTATTTAGATGGTATGGAGATAAATATTGGTTTACTATAAAGCCAAGTTATAAAACTAACCAAATAAAACTTTGAAAAGATATAATTAGCATTGAAAGTTTCTGATTGAATTCCATCCTGAGGGACCATAATAATTTTAGAAAAGACCTACTGGTTCACCTCGAAGCCCAGGAGGTCCTAGGACTTTGTTGTCTTCTCCTGGGTATCCCTAAAATGAAAATAGTAATTTATTAAACAAAGAAAGTACACTCAAAATATTCTGTCATATTCTGTCATTTTCTAATGTGTTTTTTACTTTATTTAAGTGGAAATGTTATAGCTAAGAATTTAAGTGTATATTTTGTATACAGTTCTAGTTTGTATATTGTGGAATATTTAGCTATGTAAAGATGTGTTACATCTGTTTATGCTGTGGGGTATTTAATTATGTAAATGTGTTCCATTTGTTTATGCTGTAGAATATTACTTTAACTGCATGAAGATGTGTTACGATTGTTTCTGCTTCATTTGTTTAATAATGTAAGGTTGTGTTACATTTGTTTATGCTGCATTAGTTTAATTATGTAAAGATATGTTTGTATTTGTTTAATTTTGCTGCCTAAGGCACCTGATTCTCTAGTAAAAAGCTGAATGGCCAATAGCTAGGCAGAAGAGGGATAGGCAACGCTGGCAGGCAGAGAGAATAAATAGAAGGAGAAATCTAGGCTTGAGAAGAAGAACGGGAGAAGAAGGAGAGGAGAGAACAAAGGAGAAACGAGGGAGACGCCCAGGGCCAGGCAGGCAGCTGCCATCCAGCAGACACAGAGTAGGACATAGAGAAACAAAGGTAACAAGCCCCAAGGTAAAAGGTAGATAAAGACAAACAGTTTAATTTAAGTTAAAAGAGCTAGCCAGAAATGAGCCTAAGCTAGGCTGAGCATTCATAACTAATTAGACATCTCTGTGTTGTGATTTGGGAGCTGGATGGTGGCCCCAAAATAAATCCCGATACAGTATATGGTTCTTGGAAGTAGTAATCTGTTTTAATTACATAGAATGCATCTTAGGAATTTTCTCAACATGTAGACTTTCAATTAAATCATAAACTGAGTAATGCTATAGTTTATTACTAACTCATTTGGAAATTTAATTCTAAGTTAATATTTATATGCTATGGTCATTTCATCCAGTACATCACATCTTCTTTCAATAAATAATTTTGCTTTTATGAAACTGTGTATCACAAAGTACCTTCACACACACTGTCTCACCTCAATCTTTAATTAATCTATGAAAGATATTTTAATAATTTATTTGAATTTTAATTCCTTAGTATTTGTATCCTCCTAGAATTTGCAAATTTTCTAACTTGTAAAGTGGTTCTTCTATCTCTTGCAATATTTCTATGCATTCATTTAGAAAGAAATCGTAGATTTAATACATAATTTTGGAATTAAAAGGACAATACACACACACACACACACACACACACACACACACACACACACACCTTTTCTCCTTTAGGTCCTGGCAATCCAGAGGGTCCTGGTTGACCTTGCTGGCCCTATAAAAAGAGGAACAAGTAGAGAGACAGTTCCAGATCACATGGACATGTGCCACATAATGCTGCCAAGCCCATGTTACTAGACATTGCAGTGTTCTGAGAAGAAAAGTAAGACACACTTTATAGGACGTTGAGAATTAAATACATCACAATGCTTTATCAAGGAAAACAAACCTTTATAAATAACAGGGTTTACTTTTTTATTTTCTTAAATTTATTAGAACTTTCATTTTTTTGGTGGTGTGTTAGGTGTTAGACATATATATGATATATGATAGTGAAGGTGTAAAACCCAGTGTGAAGCTCCACAATGGCCATTCTGACTGTACAGATGTTTTTTGAGATGTGTAGACATTGGGTCTAATCTCATTGCATGATGTTTTTTATTTGCATGCGTTTTTATAATAAATTTTAATAAGGGAAAGTGAATCTTAATTTGCACATTTGGAATATAATATGAACTAAAAATACTTTCTTGCCTGTGAATAAAAATATATATATTTAAAATTAGAAATGTTTACTCTGTATCCTGGTATTCCTGGTTCTCCATCAGGTCCCATCAATCCTAATGGACCCTAAAAATCAAAATAAATATGAGAGAGAAAATGAACAATTGTTTGAATCATTTAGCATCTGTGTCTATTACTGAAACCTTTACCTTAGATTTTCTACCTGGCATAATTGGGAAGACATAAACATGACACCCCCAATTTTTGTCTGTGTTTCTTCTGAACGGCAGAAGTCCCACAAACAATGTTTCTGGCTCATTTCTGGTATGTGTCCATTAAAAAACATGCTCACTTATTGGGATACTGCTGGTCCCTAGAATGCAGTTCGTGTCTGTCAAAGTTTGTGGTCACTGGGTGTCAGAAAGTGGAGGCTGACAGTGTTTGATAGTGTGACTTTGGGATTCAGAATGGCTTCATCCTCATAGATGGTTCCAGATGGTTCCAGGAGCATGGCTTTAACGCAGGCCAAAGGTGATAGATTAGAAATACTGGCAACGTGTGTGTCATTACCATAGTAAGATTGTTGTTATCAGTATTTTACAGACAACCAAGCCATATAAATTAAAGACTGATCAGGAAATGTTCCTAATCTACTAAAAGTTGACTCCGACAGCTGAAAGACAGCTGAAGTATTGATAGTAAGAATGTCCTATTTCTCACAGCATCAGAGTTGGCACATGGGACTCTCCTGTTTGGGTCTCAAAGAGGAGGTAAGAAAATGAAGGACAGAATAGTTATGCGATTTGCTGTGTATTACACACTAAGCAGCTGTGGGTATCTGTGTGTAGTGTCACACCTGACCAAGCTGCTTCACCATAGCTCACATACAGTGCACAGTTCACTATATTCCTAAAAAAAAGTTCATGCTACAATTATTAATCACGAATTAGGAAATTTAGAGAGATTTAGATTGGAACATATTTCAGTTTGAGAAAGAACTATGAAAAGCCATTTTAAATAAGTAAGAATTCAGACATTATACGTTATGGGGATTTTTATAGTGGAATGTAATGATTCAGTCACAGTACTAACCGAAAGAAACACAAGAAAATTGCTAAGGCTTTTTACGAAGATTAGATTAGATTAAGATGAATGAATGACATGAGAAGGAAAGGAGATAGAGTGGGAAGCGATTTATTAGTTTAATTTAATTAATTCTGGAAGATAAGCATAGCTTCTGGACCAAAATATTGTGATATGAGGCAAAAATTAGGTCTGAGTATACGCAAAGAAGATCATTTCTGGTGTGCAAATGGTTTCAAAGAAGTTTCAAATTCTAAAATAAAGAGCTTGGAGGGCCCGGGTGGAGTCAACTTGACTAATTTGGGAACAGAGTCGGAAGCTTTTCCTGTTCCCCTGCTTGTTCTGGGTACCAGACAGTAGCAGCATTTCCTTAGAGGTTAAATGAGGCAGCCTGGGAACTGTGTCCAGAAAGGCAGGCATGACTGAAGGTGGCTGCTGGCTCAGAGAATGGATAATGGGAGCTGCTGCTCGGAGAAATAAAAAAGTGTGAAGCATAATGAAAACAGGGACCAGGCACCTTCGTGTATTTAAGAATATAATGTACCTAAGATATATTCCACCGAACATGGGCCCTACAAGAAGTGAAGTGCGTGGGGAGGATTCGGGAACTTCCTTAGAAATCAGTGGGAGAGTAAGGGAGGGCTCAGATTTGAGAAGCTTAGTGAATGTGCTTAATATAATAGAAATATGTGGAATTTCGTGCTCACAGGCCCATAGAAAACACGCAACTTTACAAATGTTTAGTACATAATGGCCTCAAACACAATTTTAATAAAGTTGTTCAAAGCAGGAATCAAATATTACATTCTCTGAATATGATGAGACACAGTTAGAAAGGAAGAAGAGACTTTAAAAAACAACAATCTACTTAAATCAAAAATTCTTTACAACAACTCTTCCTGAGAAGAAAACAAAATCTGGAATTACAGGCTATTTCTAAATGGATGCTGGGAAAACACTAACATAAAAATAAGAGAAATTTAGTCAGTGCCAGACAGAAAAGGTAGATTAAAATGTATTTACTAAACAAAGAACAAAGGGGCCTCCCTGTGGCCAGTAAACATTTGTAGGAGATTCTAATTTTTTCTAACATTTCAGCTATTTCATTATCTTTGGGTTAAGATTTTGAGGGGCTCTGAGGTGTCCAAGTGGCTTGTTTTCTAGTATTCTGTGTGTTTCTTTCTATGATTTGCACATCTGTTGGGATGGATGTGTCCCTTAGTTATATTTCTTTTTCAGTCTGTCTTTTATGTGTTTCTCTATCCTTATGTGAGTCTTCTTCCATGATACTAACTTTTGCTTAGAGGGAGAAGCAGGCAGCATTCACCCAAACAAAGATCTGACAACAGGCTGTCACTAAAATGCAATAAAACCATTTGAGCTTCACCTCAGTAAGGGAAGGACACAGAAGAGCCAGCACACTGTTAGTGTAAACGTGGAGTGGTCATAGGAGAGGACACAGAAGAGCCAGCACACTGTTAGTGTAAACGTGGAGTGGTCATAGGAGAGGACACAGACAAGCCAGCACACTGTTAGTGTAAACGTGGAGTGGTCATAGGAGAGGACACAGAAGCAGCACACTGTTAGTGTAAACGTGGAGTGGTCATAGGAGAGGACACAGAAGAGCCAGCACACTGTTAGTGTAAACGTGGAGTGGTCGGAGGGGGGGGAGGGGGGGGGGGGGGGACAGACTGTTGGAAGGTGGAGGGTAGGAGAGAACACAGAAGAGCCACTGTTAGTGTAAGTGTGGAGTGGTCATAGGAGAGAACACAGAAGAGCCACTGTTAGTGTAAGTGTGGAGTGGTCATAGGAGAGGACACCAGCACACTGTTAGTGTAAACGTGGAGTGGTCATGGAGAGGACACCAGCACACTGTTAGTGTAAACGTGGAGTGGTCGTAGGAGAGAACACAGAAGAGCCGGCACACTGTTAGTGTAAACATGGAGTGGTCATAGGAGAGGATACAGAAGAGTCAGCACACTGTTAGTGTAAACGTGGAGTGGTCGTAGGAGAGAACACAGAAGAGCCAGCACACTGTTAGTGAGCATGGCAAGGTGATTTTCAAACTCAGTGTGTTAATAAGAAGCAAAAGGAGGAGGAATGGGCAAGGGGGAAACAGGAAAAGCCCAAGAAACAAACAGTGCTGGGAGAACTCAGAATCTACGTGTGGAAGAATGAAAGTAAATCCCACATCTTTCTCCCTGCTCACAAACAAATTCAAAATGGATCACAGACCAGACTGTGATAACTCCAACTCTGATATAAACAAATGTTTTAGAACTTAGTAAAAATCAAAATCTCCTAGTTGAAACTGTCATTTAGGAAAGAAAGGAAAATTCTCTAAAGGGAGAAAGTGTGTTTTGAAATGATACCCGACTGTGAGACCTCAGGAGTTTCTCACTAGGGACAATTTCAGCTTCGCATCACAAGAGATCCAGTCAGTATGACTCTCCAAATTCCAGTCAATGTAATAAGTCAGAAGAACAAACAGAAACGTGAGAGCAATGAGTAAGTGAGAAGATGCCTCATGTTTTTCGTAGGAAGGCCAGGTGTTAGGAGGAACTGAGGAGCTGATAATAAAGTTCACAATGAGGTGGGCATCAGAGCCGGGGGTCTCTGAGGAAGGAACCATGCAGTGTCTGCTCTAACAGAACTCAACAGATGCAACAGCGTGATAGACAGAACAGGCTGCTCTGGACCAGAAATACACTGACTGTATGAAAGCACTGAATATTTGGGTTTAATTACAGTAAAAATAGCCTTACACTAAGTGGCAAATACACTGAGTATTCATTCACAGAATTAAGAAAACAAGAAGTGGGAGAAGACAAACATCTATCTTCCATAACTAAGAAAACAAACAAATATCCACATGGCTTAAAGAATTCAAAACGTTACAACTATATTAGGATAAGAATATGGAGGAAATACTTTAGGTGGAGACAGAATTTCTAATGAAGAATAAAATCCAGAAAATACAAAGGAAAATATTGACAACTTTGACTATTAAAATTAAAATGCTCTACGCATCAAAAGACACAAAAATAGATAATTGACAGAAATAGAATCATTTATAATTTATTTTGTAACATGTTTGACAAATTATATCATCACTTCAGATTTATGAGTAATGGTTGCAAATCAGCAAGAAAAAATACTCACCAAATAGAAATATGTGGTGTACACACACACACACACACACACACACACACACACACACACCACACACACGTCACACACACACGTCACACACACATGTCACACACACACGTCACACACACACGTCACACACACATACACACGTCACACACACACACGTGTATATATATATATGAATTAATGGGAAATTTTCATTGGAAAAAGTATATATTACATAGTTACAAGGGAAATTTAAATATTAAAGGAAAAATTATATATATTCTCATTTATCAGATTATCAAACACTAAATGAATTAATATGAATATGGACAATGGGGCTGTAGCTTTGGAAAATGGACTTAGCAGGCTCTGTGTATATTTGTGCATCTATAGTTATATGTAACAATAATAATCAAGGAAAAGGAATCCATAAGTTTGAGAGGGAGTTGGGGGCATGGGAGAGGTTGGAGGGAGGGGACACCGGAAGGAAAGAGAAGAGAGGAACTGATGTAATTACATTTTAATTAAAAATATATTAAAAGACATTTTAAGATGAATGCTTTTACAGGAAAAATTCCAAAGTAGAAGCTTACATTAAAGGCAATATTTTGGACTGTATTAATTCTTATGTTCATTAAAAATTAATCACATTATATAATGTTTTTAAAACATAGGCAAAAGGCAGAGAAACAGTGACATAAAATGACCTAAGGCTTGGGTGTTGAGGTGTCAATAAATAATGGCAAACTTCCTTAAGAAAGCAAACAGTATGCAAGGGTCTCTGAAGGCCTGGTGACAGGCCTGGCATGGAATATTTAAATGGAGATGAAGTTAATGCACCTCCAGGTTATAAATAAGTTCATGGAATAGAAGATTATCTTTTAAATATCATTCTTTCACACTGTCATTTTCTGAGCAGGTCAAGTGCACACCAGTCCCACAGTTTTGCTGCCACAGGTTCAGAAGCGTCATGCTTCAGCTCCCCATGTCAGGCAAAGTTCATGCAAAAGATGAGATATAAATAGCTGTTGGGCAGATTCCTCCCAGCTGTTTAGAAAGATAATCTCAAGTTAAGGCAGAACGGGTCCAAACGGTGAATGGAAACACATTTCAAGTTCACTTAATTTTCAAAGCAATTTGCCAACCTGACATCAGCTTCAGACAGATATTAAATCCTGATTTTGAAGTGCTCAGTGTATAAACTTTCCTACTTAACTTTGGAGTTAAAATCAGATTTTTAAAACCTCATTTCATATTTTATTTCCATTTTCAATTTTCCCTTTCCTTTTGCATGTCCAAAACCCACTAAGCTGTTTAATACTGTGGAATGCCTGCGATTCCCGCCATCCCACAGAGGTAGATTATTTTCAATGGAACCTTTGCATCCTCTGTAAAGTCAATCAAGGATGACGCCCTACGAGCATGGATACAGTTCTTTTCCATCCACAGTGACTCAGTGCTGAAAAGAAATCAAATACTGACCACAGCACCTCTTGTTCCTCGGGCGCCCTTAGGGCCACTTTCCCCAGCCTTTCCAGGGGAGCCTCGGCTTCCAGCTTCTCCCACGGGTCCTATTTGTCCTTTATCACCCTGTGGATGACATTAGCATGACTGAAAAGAAATGTATTAATTTATTTAACTATATCATATGCTTGAATGACTCTATAGGATACTTGGAAAGCAGAGTTCTATGGAGTATGGTTATTGGTATTGTTTGCCTTGATTTGTGAGACAGAGTCTCACTGTGTGCCTTGTGCCTACTATATAGACCAGGTTGGTCTTGACTTGTGGGTGATCTTCCTGTTTCTGCTGTCTGACTAGTGGGATTACAGATGCATGTTATCACATCTGGCCTGAAGAAACTCCTATCACATATTGTTTGAAAAATAATAACAATTTTGAAAAGAGACTAAAAAGTCTTTTAAAAAAAAAAAAAAACAAGCAGGAACTATATAACATGTTCAGGATGAGTCCTATGTTACCAACTTTCAAATGTATTTTGGTACATACATCTCTCTCTCTCTCTCTCTCTTGCATGTGTGTATTATAATCATGAGAAAACAGGACTCATGAAATGTCCATTTCTAGAGAACTTCAGCATCCCAAAGGTCTACTGCATGCAGAAAGAAGTGAACACACAGCTCTGGATTTTCAGGATCATCTCTCACTGCTCACAGCATGCCTGCAAGAATCCCTGTTATTTCTTACGTCACTTCACAGCCTTCAGACACTTGTGTTTCTGGCGTCACACTCACAAGCCCTTGTCTTTGACAGGTGATCACAAGCTACATTTTTATTGTTTTCATTCCTTTTCTCAAAACAAGAACCAGCCTGTGCTGTGGGATGCCTTTCTGTATGCTGTGAATATGTGTGGCTCCCATTGGATAATAATTAAAGCTGTTTTGGCCTATGGCAAGAAAGCTTACAGACAGACAGGAAATCCAAGCAGAGAGACAGAGAGAAGAAGGGTGGAGTCCAAGAAGACACGAGCCTGCCACTGAAGGAGCAACAAGATATCAGCAGACCCGTAATGCCACGGCCATGTGGCAACATATAGATTATAGGAATGGGTTGAGTTAAGTTAGAAGAGCTAGCTAGCAAGATGCTATAGGCCATACAGTTTGTAATTAATATATGCCTCTGAATGATTATTTTATAAGTGGCTGCAGGACCGTGGGTGGTGGGAGAGATTTGTCCTGACTGTGGGGCCAGGCAGGACCAGAGAAACTTCTGGCTACAAGCCTGCTTTATTATTAATACTCAAGATGAGAAAAAGACAGTAAACCTGTAATCAGTCAGGATACTTGAGGCATTCCTGACAGCTCACAGGATTTATTTCACTTTTCTAGGGCAGTGATGATTGTTGTTAAGACCCACACTGTCTCTAATGCTGATTTCACTAGGGGTTTCCTGGTGCTTCCTGTGTTGTGTTGTGTTGTATTGTGTGTGTACGTTCTTTTCCTCTCTCTCTGTATCTCTGTATCTCTGTATCTCTGTATCTCTGTATCTCTGTATCTCTCTCTCTCTCTCTCTCTCTCTCTCTCTCTCTGTATGTGTGTGTGCATGCCATTGTTTGTGTGTGTCTCTCTGTGTGTATTGATTTGGACCAAATCTTGTCAGTCAGTCACAAGGCTCCCAAATCTGATACTGATGTTAGTTGCATTACCATGCATCATGAAAGAGACTTCATGATGGGGGTATTTTTACAGTTAGAAATGGTAACAGCTTTTCTTAGCCTTCTAGTGACTAAAACTGATAAGGATGGCTCAGGTATAGAACTGGACTTTTGGGGAAACACAGATTAAAGTTAACTGTGTGAGTGTGTCCTCAACTGTCACAGTCCATTGGAAAGACTGTTACCATACTTCACCAATACTGAGACAAATGATAAGATACAAAGATACATTTTAAGAGTAACATAATAGGATCTCACAAATATATCAAGGGCTTTGTTTGTTTGGAAAAAGACAAAATAAGCAATGAAAAACATTCTTTTTTCTTTTTTTTTTTTTGATTTTTCGACACAGGGTTTCTCTGTGTAGCTTTGCGCCTTTCCTGGAACTCGCTTTGGAGACCAGGCTGGCCTCGAACTCACAGAGATCCGCCTGCCTCTGCCTCCCGAGTGCTGGGATTAAAGGCATGTGCCACCACTGCCCGGCCGAAAAACATTCTTGATTTCTGTGTTTTGTTACAGGAGAAAGGCAAGACAAATCAACCTTTTAAGTTAAGAAACCATTCCTAATTAGCCTAGAAAGATGAGTAATCCCACTATCTCCCTCAGATGTTTTAATAAAATTGTTCTCAAATGGCCCAAATAAAATGATATTTTCATTTTATATTTTTCCCTGTCTGTAGCTTTTTGGTAAATAAGAGACAAAGGAAAGAAAGCTAAGATTAGCTTTCCAAACTGTAAAGTGGAAAATCTGTCCTCAGACAATGACTGTAATAGGCATTCCTATCAAATGAAGTAGTCACTAACCCTGTATGCTTTACTACCCCATTTACAAGTCTCTGTCACCTTATTTCTGATGCAAACACAACCATCACAGTACTCTGCAGACCTCTGGGCATGAGAGGGAAGAAAGTTCATGCAAAAAGATAGTTTAAAAAATTACCTTTTTCCCTGGTCGGCCTCTTTGTCCTGGGGTTCCCACAATTCCATCTGGTCCCTGATCATTTGATATAAAAAAGAAATAAATGTTTAAAGAAAAAAGTTTAGGCTTTAAATACTTCTATCAGATAATCATCGAAATAAACACTAAATATAAATGAAGGTTATTTTTCAACACTATTATTTCTATAGTTGTTCTTAAAAAGGTCACAGTGATTAAAAGGCAGAGTTGTTACCAAGCTATAAACTTTATAAACTTGACCCACACACATGGGTCAACATAAACTTTAAACTATTCTTTAGGAAAGAAGTTTCTTGGAATATAGTTGCTTAAATTAATGAGAATGTAGTGAAAGTGTACCCAAATGCATTCAAATTAACATTTTAGCGAGCTTCATTTAGCTTGGCATTTTGTTGAAAGAACAAGCTTATAAAAAATATCTACTACATGGTCAAGACAAGTCTCAAAATATCACTGAAGTGGAGAATATTAAGGAGATAAATAGGGGATTGAAAAGGGTTAGAGAAAAAGGAAAGTCAGGGAGGGAAGGAGGCAGTCATAGTAATCTAAAGTAATATTTTAATTTCAGCTGGTAATTTGTTTAGTTTGCAAAATAGAGGTTTTCAAACAGGAGTGGGGTGCTCTACGAAGTTTTGTATCAACAATGAATAAGTGTAACCTATAGTGAGCCAGGCTGCCAGTCCTAAAACGGGTAATAATTACAGCTTTCTTTTCATTAGCTGGAAATGAAAATGGAAATTTCAAATTTGTGTCCCCCTAAGCTTGGCAAGCTTATGCAGACAAGAAATAAATGGTGGTTTACCACGGTGCTATGCAGGCCCTTGATAAATATTTGTTGAATGAATAAACAGATCCCCAAGGAAGTGACTCACGCCCTACACTTCCCAGCAAACACCATTCCAGCCTCCCTCACTGAGTCGTGTTCTATTGCTGTATTACAGCTGCATCCAGAGGTAGAAATGACAGCTGCACCATGTAGAGGACTTTTTGTTGCAGATAAGTAAATCACTTTCCAAAAGAAACTGATTAATCTGCATCGAGTTTTAAGTGTCGGGCTTTTGTGGTTCAGGTTTTTAGTTGCCACATAGCCCTGACAAATTGCTTAATCTATTAAAGGTCTCTGGGGGTTAGAGAGATGGCTCAGCCATTAAGAGTGATTGCTGCTCTTGCAGAGGACCCAAGGTGGCCTAAACAGTTACCTGACTCCAGGTGATCCTAGCCCTCTGTCCTCCGTGGGCACCCATGTGCATATGCCCACAACAAATACACATACTCACAAATAACTTAATTTTTTTTCTTTTTAATTTTTGTGTCTTTCACATCACGTCTCCCAATCCCACCCACCTCCATCTCTCACCAAAATAAAACAAAACAAAATTTAAGAGAAAAAAAAAAAGGAAGGGAAAAATCTCGTTCTAGAAGCTTCAGTATGACACAGTGAGTTACACAGTAAGCCCCTTTACCCATACATTTTTACATGCAGGCATGTAGGGTGTCAGTCCTGTGGACCCAGGGATGCAGGATCTTCACAATATAAGGTAGCAACGGGAAGTCCAGGAAGAGTCCCAGTGAGGGCCCCGTGGTGGTAGTGCAGCAGGGACCAGGGGCCTCGAACCAGACCAATGACTCTTTGCGATAAATGCTTGCATGTAAAAAAAATTTTTTTCTAAAGTAGGACTCTGTTTACTCCTTAAATAAAAGAAGGATCTAAAACAAAGCAAAACAAAACAAAACAAAAAACCAAAAACTAAAACAACCAAAAACAAACAAAAGGCCAAAATAACCTCTTGGAAGGGTCACTAAGACACAGTGAGATTACATAAAGCTTGGAAAGTATTGGCTTATAATGAAGGGCTCAATAAAGTTAGTTTTCACTAATTTCTGCCCTTTAAGTATATTATGCAGTATTTAAACACATATAAAGACAATAAAAATACAATGAAAGCCTATGTGCTTACTACCCATGTTAAAGGAAAAGATCAGCACTCACATATGGAATTGGAGTGAAGTACAACATCCACTTTTCACAGGGGTGGGGTGGAGGGTGGGGTGGGGGCTGGGCAGTGCAGTCATTGTCTGGAACTCTGCTATTCCTATGCATTTCTTTACACAATATGGCATGCCTCTCGATCCTCACACAGTATGTCATTACTCTGCATCTTTAAACTTTGAGTGGTGTTGGACTTGGTGTCTTCTGACACTTCCAGCATTCTGACTCTTTGCTTTTGCCATTATCCATTGTGTCTTCAATCTGTTCACATTTTTTAACTGCTACAGATTCCATGTATGGTCAAACACAGTTTAACCATGTTTCCTAGTGACTAGATTTCCTTTTACTTGACAATGTTGCTATAAGTATATCTGCTCATTACCTTGCCAAGGTTTTTTTCTTCTTGAGTTGAATTGCTGGCTTGTATTTAGCTAGTGTTTGTGTGTGTGTGTGTGTGTGTGTGTGTGTGTATGTGCGCGTGTGTGTGTGCGTGTGTGTAAGACTTTTTTTCCTGTGTGGGCAATCAGTTATAATACTACAATTTATTGTACGGATCTTTTCCTTATTAATACATAATGCATACTCAAATGATCAAACATCAAGTTGCAAAGACTCAGATCCTTTTGTAGGATATTTCCTATTGATGTCTGTAAACCATATAAAATTAACCATATCATGGTAACCTTGGCAATGCTCTGATATCACGTAGGTCTATTGTTTCATTTGCCTCCCTCTCCAAGCATCCTTGGGTTGTTCTTTAAAACTGTCTTGATATTGTTGATATTGGCTCTTTAATCTTCAGTACAAACTTTGAGTTAATTTTTATCGACCAAGTTATATTAAAAAAAATCCCATAGGGATTTTCCTTTTCCTTTTTTTTTGTGCTTAAGCATGGGTTTTATTAATCTTTTCTCTGAAACCTTATACACTATACATGACTAACTTCAGAAAGTAGAAATTAAAATCATTTATGTATAAACACATGTGCTTACACATATAAAACCAGGGTTTCTGTTGTATATTTGAGGTCAGTCAGACGACAGTCCCCACCACCCCAAGGAATTGAGAAAATCGTTAAAAAACAAAACAAACAAAAAACAACCAAACAATGAAACAACAAAATAGCAGATGAGGCTGAGGACATGGCTCAGTTCATGGTGGGATGCTTGCCTGGCACGCACAAGACCCACATAAACCAAGTGTGGGGTATACCTATAATCCCAGTACTAAGGAGGTAGACAGGGGGATCGAGAGTTCAAGGTCCTCAGTTACATGTTTGAGGCCAGTCTGGATAAATGAACCACTCTGAAAAACACAAATAAAGAACCAGATACTGAAGAATGTCTCTTCTGCTGTGAACAAACACCAGAACCCAGGGGTTTTCTATTGAGACTGTATTAAATGTAAATTGACTTAGAAAAGATTTCATGATAGTAAGTCTTCCTGTTCATGAATGTTAAATCTTTGTCCATATATTTAAGTCTTTTAGGTTTTATTTAGGTTGTATTGTTCTTAAACTGCAAAAATCTACAAATTTTACCAATATTCTGTTAAGACCTAATCCAAGGAGCTTAATTTTGTTGCTGATTATAATCAAAATTTTTTGGAAATAGTTTTCTAAGTAATTGGTGTTGGTAAAGAAACATAAAATCTAATTTTGAATATTAATGCTTCATTTGACATCATGATGAATTCTTACTAATTATAATTTATAGATTATCTATTTTGTTATGTTATACAAGTATTTCTATTTATTTTATATAAATACTATTATCAATATTAATCTGAGTAATATGGGAAGAAAGGAGGAGAAATGTCAATCTTAGCTCATTTCTTTGACATTTCTCCACTAAGTATAATAGTAAAAGTATTGATATTAAGTTTTAATAAATTTTTTTGTTTCATCTATTGGGGTGACTATGTTCCTGTGTTAAATTTCATAAAATATGTGACTCACATTTGTAACATCTTAAGATGTTAAAGTTTTGGTACAGTATTCATATGAGGGAACTCATAAACCTTTTGGGTGCATCAGTACTTTGAGGTGAAGTAAATTCACATATCTGCGTGACACCACCTGTCAACAACAGTGCGTTTGAGGCCTCCCTTCTTTATGGGAGTTCTTACAATGTGTGGGTCTGCAATGCATGATTAAATGAAGGGGTTGACATAGATAACAACCTCTGACTGAGGTGTTCCTTTGAAGATGAATTGCGCACTCATCTCTATTTTTAAACCTCCATTTTCACCTCATTTTCAAGTTAGTGACCTGGTCTCACAGCTCATTAAGATACAGTAGCAATCAAATTAGGAGTTGAAGTTATCTTTCCCTAACCTGACAGTACACCTGCTGTTTATTCACAGGCAGCTTCTGCCTCCTTTCTCTGACAGAGAAGTAGGATCCATTCCCTGGGGGAGGCCAGCTCCTTGCTTATGCTCTGGATCCCAGGCCTACTCACTTACCCAAGACCCATCCCTCTGAAAGAGCCCACTCTCTGACTGGGCTATCAGTATTTCTACTGAACGGGTCACCCCCAACTCCATTAACAGAGGTTTAAAGCTTCTTGGGAGAATCCTCAAGCTTCCATCTCTCCCTTTCTCTCCCCCTCTCCCTCCCTCCCTCCATTCATTCATTTATTCATTCATCACACATTCATTTATTTACTCCTGAAGTTTTCCAGAACTGTCTTTCCGGTTTTCTCCCCTTATGACAGAACTTTTTGAAAGTTGTGCTCATTCTTCTGATTGTTGATCTAATCTCTCATCTCTCTTCAGCTGGCCTTTTGTTCCCACCACTGAAACTGACCTCAGAGAGCCAAATCCAAAGGTGATTTTATTTGAAACATTTTTCATACTTATAACGTTTTAAAGCCTTTGTTTTCATTGTGACATTCCTCCCTGGTTTTCCACTTACATCTTAGATGAAGCTGTCTCCTCCTCTGTGCACCTTTTAATCCTGGAGAGGCCTCTTCTCTTTTACCCCCTTATGTGGTCTCCCCAATCCCCATGCTGTCAAATACCACCCGTATCCTCACAATTCCTAAATTAAGGCTGCCCAGATCATGGTACCCAATGACATCAGCTCTCAATGACATCCCCTCCTCCCACCCCTAAGCCTGGTCTCTCTTGGTCCTCCAATCTCTACTGAAATGGAGCAATACTTGGAAACACCATTAAAATATCTTCCTCCTTTGCCTATGTTAATACCAGTACTTCACCCTTTTTCAGTCTTAAGAGTTCATGTGCCCGCGGAGGGGGTGTCTTAAGAGAGGATGGTTCTAATTTCCTTTTCTTCATTTTTCAACAATTTACAAGTTCAGTCTGGAGTACCAGCACTCAAGCCTCTCCTGTGTGGAGGGACATACTGTCACTTTAAGGCTTCTACTAGAGGGTAAAGGGATATTAATATGACATAGAGGCAGTGAACAGAATTCTAGACCTCCACAAGGAAGAGCGAGAAGGGGTGGGGAAGGATGAACTGACTCTCACTGACTCTAAATTTCAGCCCCAGAGATCCTTCCGTTTCCATCCCCCATAGGGTTGGGGTTACAGCTTTTTACAAGGATGCTGGGGTTTTGAACCCAGGTCCCATGCTTGTGCAGTCTTACCCACAAGCCATCCCATGTGCATTTCCTGTCTATATTTAATATATGTTGTGTTGATACAGAAGTCATCTTGATTTTGAGTGGTGAAAGAACAGGCCAACTTGAGATTCCATCTTGATTATTTGAAATTTCATGAGAGTAGTTATTTTGCTTTTAGAAGGGCTGCTTTTCTTTAAACAAGTTCATTTATGGTATGAGGATTATATCAATTTATATTGTACAAAACACTTATTTCTAATGGAGTCCATTATCTTTTTGTCAGTGTCTATGGTCTTTCTTAAAGCTTTACCTAAGAAGTGTCTGCCTATCCCATGGCCATGAGGATTCACTCCCCACTTTCCTCTAAGGCTTTTACAGTTAGAGCTTTTGTATTCAGGCTTAGGAGCTTCTCTGTAGTGAGAAGAAGTGTGCAGCTTAAGTCTTTGCATACCAGTGGATCGACGCTCTAACATACTTCTTTAAAAGATGACTTTCCCCATCCTGGATTTGCCTTAGTGCATCACATGTTTTTCTCGTTCAATGCATTTTGTTTGTTTCCTTGAGTTTATTCCTTGATAGCTCATGGTATTAGACAATGTTAAACAAATGTGGAAATTATGAAGTGATTCTCACCAAAATTTTCAGTGTCCTCTCATCCACTCTGAATCAAATCTGCATTCCTTACTATGGCTTTAGAAGCCCCACATATTTTGCTTCCTATCTATTTCTTCAAATTTAAGGGAAACAAGAAACAAACCCCTGACTGTTCATTGTGCTGTGGCTGCTGTCTGGTTCAGCTGACTCACCTCCACCTCATGGCCCTTGATGCTCCACTACTCACAAAGGATCTTCTTTCAGTTCTTGGAATGATGGATGCTTTTTAATACTCCAGATCTGAGCTCAGTCAACCCCTGTTCAAAGAAGGTGTTAACTGATCCAGCAGGTTATGGTTTCTATCTGTGATGTTAGTTTTAACTGTCAACCTGACATAACCTAGAATCATCTGGGAGGAGAGAATCAGTTGAAGAATCGTCTAGATCATGTTAGCCTGTGGGTATGTCTTGTTGACCTTAACTGATATGAGAATACCTAGCCCCATGTGGGTAGCACATCCCCTAGGCAGGTGGCCCTGAACTGCATAAGAATGAAGGAACCTAGCTGAGCATAAGCAAGTAAGCTAGCAAGCAAGGATCCATGAGTTTATTATCTCTGCTTTTAACTGTGGATGTAACCAAGTCCTTGATTTCCCCCATGATGTAACCTAGAATTGTGAGCTAAAATAAGTCTTTTTTCATACGTTGCTTTTGGGTAGAGTATTTTATTGCAGCAACAGAAATTATTAGAACATAATCCTTAACTAATTTTCTTTCCTACTCGTAATCTGTTATTAATGACACTATCCATTAATATGTTTAAACTTCACATTTTTTGCTATTAACTTATTGATATCATTGCATTACTACAGTCTATATTGATCTCTCATCCACTGACTACAGTTTTTTGATCATGGACTTCACTACCCTTATTTTCCACTTTATGCCCAATTCTTAACAGAATTCTAGAATCACAAAAAGTACCAGAAACTGTCTGGACATGCGTGTTTTGTAGAATCATGCTCTGAAAGGCTGGATAAAACATTAGAAATCCAAGTGAATGTTGCTTTTTAAAGATTTCATTTTTAATTATAGTTAGGTGTATGTGTGTATATGTAGGTATGTGCATATGGGTATAGATGTCTGCTGAAGTCCAAAGTATCAGATTCCCTGGAGCTAGAGTTACAGGTGGATGTAAGCTGCCTGACATGGGGACTGAACTTCAGTCTTCTGCAAGAGCAGTTATGCTCTTAACTGGCAAGCCAGCTCTCCAGCCCACATGAAAGCTGTTTTAATGCCACAGAGCCTTCTCTTCTGAAGGAAATCTATGCAGAAGCTACATGTTAAGCAATGGAATGGGGGTCTTTTCTGACAGAAGTAGGACTAGCAGGAACAGAGCCATGTTAAGTCAACAGCCACACTGGGAATTTCTGCACAGCTTCAGCCTGTCATTCATGTAGTGGATATATAACATGTAAGACAGACTGGCTTGCCCAGAAATGCAGCTCTTGAGTGGGGAACCAGTGATTTGAAAACAGTAGGCAGAGCAGGGTTCCCATATCTATGATGCTTAGGCTAAAGCAATTCAGAACAAAACCTTAACCCCATAGTCACAGAGAACACTTATATGATAAGAATTAGATATCCTTTATCCCTGAATGTCACTTAATACCACCAATCCAAAATTTCTGATCAATTTGTTTTTCAGGGTTTCCAAGGAAACTCTTATTCTAACTTACACAGATCAAAAAAGCATATTTCAATAAGTCTAATTGAATTTTGCACTAAAAGAATAAAACAACATAATCTCATTTTAATATGCTCCATTTTGGAATTCATAGCTCCACATGTGTTTAGAGCTGAGATACCATTGTGGTAGAATCTTCAGCTGTGGATGGCCGACCATAAGTTAGACAGATGTTTCTTCTCTAGTAGAGATATGCATTCAGGCAATCGAGCATTTTGGATTAGAATTCATGCATAAAATATGCATGTTTTCTCTTCTGCCCAGGGAAGCAATACCTTGGATTTTGAATTTGTCAATTGATGTTTTCCTGTGCTTCGTCTATACAGATCTCATTCTCAGTCTTCCACAATGAAGGGCTTCTTTTTTGAAAAAAAAAAAAGTGATTTTCTTACATTCTTTTCCTTGTTTATTTTATAGAAATCGAAGTAGCATCTTTGTGACATTGCCCAAGGAATAATTTTAAAAGTGCAAAATAAAACCAACATCAGGCTGAGTGATTAAGCAATAGTTCCTTGGATCATAAAATTCTTTTGAAAAAAAAATATGCCACGGTATTTTTATTGAGTTTATAAGCTGAAAGGCATTTAAAATTCCAAAGAGAACAACAAAAAGAATAAAAAAGAAACACACATGTGTTGTTGCTAAAAAAAAAGTAACAAAGATGTGTACTGGGCAGAATTGGTCCTGGGAGACATTAGGACGCAGATGGGATCTGTGTTTATCATTTTCCATGCTCTGTTTGGAGCCTCTGTTCCATCTCTGTTCTTCCCATCCCCAGCTGTCACATGGCATCATCCTCAGAGTCCCTGCAGATGCTGTGCTGTGGTGTGCTTAGATCCATCTTTCCTACGTTCTCTGTTCAAGCTAGTTGTTTAAGAGTCTATGCTGAAGTATAAGTTACTGGAGATACACACATATAATCTTTATATATGTCTCTCTATATAAACATATACATAAACATATATATATATACACACATATATATACATATACATATGGACAAACACACCTTGTGAGTGTGTGCATGCACAAGCTGGAGAAAAAGCCACCTGTGCATACTAAACAAATGCTTTATCTCTAAGCAACATGCCCAGCTCTGAAGAACATCCACTTGTCAAGAATGAGCAGGAATCACAATTTCTTGGCACTATTTTGCTTCTTTACAGGTCCAGCCCTGGTGCTAATGGGAAAACTAATTCTCTAAAAATGATGAAGACTATCGAGAACCCTAGGAAGGTAAAACCCAGGACCCAAAGTGAGTATTTCAATGATGATGGGGATGCTGAAGTCAGAGAACAAAGGAATTGCTGTCAGCTTTGGCATCTGCTGCTGTATTGTGAGTCTAAATTTTTGTTTTCTGGTGAAATGAGGAATAATAACATAGATAGACTGTCAGGAGGATTCTATGAGAGGAGGTGAGTGAGTTCAAGTTGCTTAACCTCAGGGAGGATCCTTAAGGCATTGTGTGTGCTGTGATGAGATGTCAGGGCAGAGGAGAAATAGGCAATTTATCATGATGCTAGATCTGGAGGGAATAATCTCCACGTGCTGATATTTAAACATAGTGATGTTTCTGCTTTATCCACATTCTTTTTTTCTGTAATCAGTTAACCAATTTATGTATGTAAGTGTTTTGCCAGCATATACATATGCACATTACATGCATGTCTAGTGCCTGCAGAGGTCAGAAGATAATATCCCTGGAACTGGAGTTACAGAGAATGGTTATGAGCTTCCATGTGGGTCCTGGGAACCAAGCCTAGGTCCTCTGCAAGAACAGCAAGAACTATTTACTGCTGAGCCATCTCTCCAGTCCCTTTACCCTCATTCTTTAAATGCCAGTTAGAACTATGCTTGGGCCATCACCTATTATTTGAAGAGGATATCTGTTTTATTATATTACGTTAATGACATTGTAGCATTGTTTTCACTGTTACTAAAGGAACTGCAGAGGTGGCTAGCTGTGATTGACGAGATAGCCAGGTAGAGCTTCATTTACGGTATTTGTCATGGTTTTCAAGATAGCATTTTCAGGTTGGCGAGACAAACTGGGCTGAGCTGACTCGGGCAGGGGCACACCACTGACAAGACATTATTGATCTGGAGGTTTGGAGCCAGTGAAGAGACACACAGGAATAATACATAATGATGACCAGCATTATAAATCCCTGCTCTGCTTGCAGCCTGCCTGCATGGTTAATTCACCCACGGCTAGTTCCTCACTCTTTACAGAGCCCTCGCGTGGAAATACTGGAGCCCAGAGCAATGTGGTTAATGAGACAGTAGGAGACAGAGCTGTGCTGTTCAAGAGTTATTTTCCAGGGAGAAGACTTCCACAGCCCAAAGTTCACTTTGAGTCTTTAAAAGGATGAAGACTGCCAGTGCACAGAGGAGAGAGAAATCCTTTCTTGTTGTTTAGTAGAGTCGTAGGGATTCTTCTACCAAGGAAAGACCAGTCTCTAAAGTCAAGAAAACTTCGAGAAGTAAAAAAAAAGAATAATCTCCCTTGCTTACACGTGTCAGACAAGAGGCAAGAGTGAAGCTTTAGCAAACACTACTCCTAAGACTGGAACACTTACGTGGAAGAATGTCACAAATACCCTCCGAAACTGCTCCCGTTATTCACATCTTTCATTTGCCTCAAGGCGAGAAATATTTTTGACTATACAATTTATAATTTCCTTTAAAGCAATATAATTTAGGAGCTGGTATTGGTAGTGTACAATGCCTACAAAGACTCTTAATCTGGGGGCTAAGATGCTATTCTATAACAAGAACATGGGCTCTATGAACAAAGATACAGAATATTTATACAAACTAAGTCTGATACAACAGAAGACTCTCCCTCAACAAAAGCTTTATGATAGAAGTTCAACTGTTTATGAAAAAGTATCTTTCCCCTTTTGCATCTGAGGACAACTGATAATCTTGCTTTATCATTTATTTAAGACACAGCTCAACATCTCCAGTTACCCTGTAGATACAAAAGGTCAATGTATTTGTTTGTGTGTGTGTGTGTGTGCATGTGCATATGCATTGCCTGTGCATGTATGCATATGCGTGTGCATGCATATGTGTGTGCACGTATGTGCATGTGCGTGTGCATGCGTGCGTGTGTGTGTGTGTGCGTGTGTGTGTGTGTGTGTGTGTGTGTGTGTGTGTGTGTGTGTGTGTGTGTGTGTGTGTGGCATGCGACCATATGTTTACCTGTACAGGTGGCACTGAGTTAAGTGAACCCAGTGGTACTTACTGGAAGTCCCGTCTGACCTGCTCTACCCCAGGGCCCCGTTGTTCCTGGTAAGCCCATCTCTCCTTTGTCTCCTTCCTCTCCAGGAAGTCCGCTTCCTCCCGGAGCCCCCTGGAACACAAGGAAAAGGGTTTATTTTGAAGAATGCGGTGAAATAATTATGTCCTGTAATAAGTATATTTGTATTTGATACACAAAAGTAGTTAAGCCTGATATTTTAAATATTCCATTTAAAATGATAGCTTGGGGCTGGGGATGTAGCTCAGTTGCTACAGTGTTTGCCAAGCACATATGATGCCTGGGGGGTTGATCTCCAGGACTGAAGAAAACCTGTAATACCAGAACTTGGGAGGAAGTGGCAGGAGGATCCAAAGTTTAAGTCATCCTCAGGATATATTGTGAGTTTGAGGCTAGTTTAGGACACATGAGACATTGTCTCAATATATAAAGTTTACCTTCAATCCATCTTTTCCTTGGAGACCTTCTTCTCCGGGAGCTCCTGGTTCACCCTGTTTTATTTTGTAGCAGAAAAAGCAAGATGAAGTTCTTGGCTATCTCGCTGATCTTATTTTACATTTTGTCCCCAGAAGGTGTAGGAAGTGACTGGTTTATAGTCGTCCATTTCTACTTCAACCTTGTCTCTAAAGAAGACCTGACAGTGTAATAAGCATGATTTGACTTGCCTGGAAGAGCTCTGGAGGTACCTAAGACAGTCAGGGCTGTAAATTCAGATACAATGTGCCTCTAGAATACTAATACATTTTAGATAATTGCAGGTAACATATTCATCTGAAGTCTGGAAATGAATATAGCTAGAACGTGCTTCTGACATCAAGGAATATAAACACTATCATCACATGAAATTCAGCTCCTTGATATAATGAACTTACATGTAATATAACAAACTTCAGTCATGATCATTTTACCAGACTTTCAGTTTCTGTATTTTCTCCCTTCAGAGAGACAAAGATTATGGCCAAGGCATATCAATAAGCTACCTTTTAGATATGAAACTTGCAAAAATACAGACTATAGCTTATGAAGCTGCTAAGACAGTATTGCTGTCTTTATAACTAAGTTAAAGTGAATTAATTAGTGCTAATTAATAGTACAACATCATTCCCATTAATGACCCCTGCCCTGTATTAAGCTGATCCCTACTACTCACCCCCACAAAAGGAAAATGCAAATCAACAAACCAGGTACAAAAATAAATCTCCCTACTTTATCTGTTAGTGAACAAAGGTTTTAAAAATTTGTCTTAAACATTGTTATTTTGAAAAAAAAATCTTACCATGGCTTAAAGCCTGTCTATATCTTCATAACTTTTCCAAGATGTCAAATTACAACTACTCATAAAAATTTCTTTAGGCCCTGGGGTGGTTTTAAAACACACATTGCATTTCAATCTTTCATTTGTCTGTTAGGTTAAAAAATGTCCTGATGTGTTGATCAATGATTTGTGAATTTCTTCTTCATGCAACGCTAAGCAATAACCACCTGACCGCACATTTTTGGCAAGGCTCTTCAGAGCACACCTGGTTTTGAGAAAAGTCACTTAGGATTCTAAATGCCTAACTTAGAGTGCAAATAGAGTTTAGTGTGTAGTTTTTAAATTCATGAAACATTTTGTGGTGCATTTGAAAGGCTTATTACTCTACTTTTTGATGTGTTTAGGGCAGTTAAATTTTGAGTCTCCCCAAATAAGTGGCTCAGTACATTGTTTTGTTTATTGTAGGTACTCACACGTGACCCGGACTCCCCAGTTGCTCCAGGGCTGCCGGTAGGTCCAACATCTCCCTAAAGAGACAAAGGGCAGAGGAAGCTTTTTTTTTTTTCCACTCAAATTGCTCTCCTATTCACGAAGTACCAATTATAAGGGATATCATCTAAAGTACTTCTGTTCTGATGCTCTCCATCTGCCTTCAAGATGGTTTTGTCACCGGGTGTGGTGCTGTACACCTTTAATCTCAGCACTTGGGAGGAAGATGGCGTATCTCTGTGAGTTTGAGGCCAGCCTGCTCTACATAGTGAGTTCCAGGACAGCCAGGACAACACAGTGAGACCCTGACTCAACCTTGCCCCCTCCAAAAAAATGGTGTTTGTCAAACTGGGGCAAGTGTGGATGTTGCGTTAGAGATGTCCCTCTCTTACACTTTTGCGTGGTTACCTTAGCACCTGGTTCACCTTGCAGGCCAGATTCTCCCTCAGTGCCTGGAAGTCCCTGAAAGAGGATGATTTGACATGTTACAAAGGCTGTACAAACCCCATAAGAAAATGGTTGCATTTCAGCTCAAAGGTAAGAGTTTGTGTGCCAGAAAGGGTTTTCGCTACCTACACACACACACTTCAACACCTAAGACAGGATTTTTTTCTGGGATTCTTTAACAGTTAAAATGTCAAAAAGAGCTTCATTTGAAACCAAGACAATGAAGAAATTTCTCCCCTAATCTTTCACCTTTGAGACCCTAGAGGATATGAGATAATCTATTTCCTATAGCTTCGAGTTATCTATTCCCAGATTCAAAGATGTTTCCTTGCTTTTGAGCATCATATCCCTTCCTCCTGTGCCTATTGAAACCTGCTTCCTTGAGATCAATTAATTTTTTCATTTTTAAAAATAAAATATACTGTGTGAATTAATGATAAAGTTGTCACACTGAAAAGGAGATGCATATACTGAATTATTTTTCCAGTCTTCTTTCTTGGTGAGTATAGCTTTGTTGGGTGACCTTTTGATTATTTTGACCTTGAAAACATACAATTTCTTGCAATCTTTGGTTCTTTCATGTTCTGAAGCTTCAACAGCTGCTGTTGTGTAATTTGTATCTCCCAGGAGTATCAGCCGCGGTTTTTGCATCCTCTATGTGCCCCCCAGTCTTCTTCTTCATTCATGCTACCCTTCCATCCTGTTGATTAGTCCGTTGAGAGTGTTGTATATATGTGATCATATTCATCCCATCTCTCCCAATGCTTTCACAATTCACCATCCCCAAACACACACCTACACATTTTTAAAGAAAGAATCCTCCAAGACCAATTAGTTCTGCCCAAATATTCTTAGAGGATCAGTCTTTTATTGGAGAGTGGTTGACTTACTGAGGGCAATAATCTTGGAGAAAACTCTCTCTCCTCCCTGAAGCTAACAATGGCCGACAGCTCTTTAGCTTAGAGTGGAACTGTGTGCCTTCTCCCTGCCCCACTTTTCTACCTTCTCTATTTCTTTTCAGAAATTCTTCAATACTTCTGATGCACAGACTGGACTCTTTTTTATAATTATTAGAAATTAAGATTTTGTTCTCATTATTAAATAGTATTTTTGAAGAGAGGAGATTTAGTTGTTCTTTTTTATAAGGCCTTTGCAATCCACATTTACTGTTTTTAAAAATAAAATAAAATAAAAAGTATATACATAATAGAAGAGATGGGCAGATATGAAAAGTCCATTTGCACTGCTTAGAGAAAATTAGGTTTTTGGTTTTTTGGGGGGGTTCCTTGGTGTCTATGCTCATGACCAAGAATGAGCAGGCAGAGTGCCTATGTTTGGATCTGAGATTGACATTACTCTTTGCTAGTGCTCTTTCATAATTGCAAGCCTTAGTTTCTTCATCTGTAAAATGGGGGGAATAACTGGACCTACCTCATGAAGCTGTGCAAATCCATGGAAGCCACAGAGTATGTAAATGCTGCTAGCCACATAAGCACGCTTCAGTGTTCAAAGTGTTATCAAAGTCAGGGTCCTCCTCAGTCTGCCTCAGAGCGAGGCACATCTCATCTTTTACTTGCCAGGGGGCACTCTTTCCCACCGCCTCCAACCACTGTTCAAAACCACTGTTTTCCTTAGACCACTAGTCACACTTCACATCCTTATTACAACAGAATCTTATCTACTTTCTTAAAAATTCAAGATGTGAGCCGGACGGTGGTGGCACATGCCTGCCTTTAATCCCAGCACTTGGGAGGCAGAGCCAGGATCTCTGTGAGTTGGAGGCCAGTCTGGTCTACAGAGTGAGTTCCAGGACAGGCTCCAAAACTACACAGAGAAACCCTGTCTTGAAAAACAAAAACAAAAACAAAAAACAACAAAAAAAATTTCAAGCTGTGAGGTTCAGCATTCTGTGCTTTCTTCAGGCTTGGCATGTGGTACAGAACTGGCCATAAGCATCATCTTTAGGTCAGCTCTAAGCCAGCCCTGCTGTTTGTATGCTTTAGCCTTGGGTGGACAAGCAGACTGTGACCTTTGCTCCCTCACATCCATCTTCCCGACTCAGGACAAGGTACTGCCACATCTGTCATGTAGCCTAGAAATGTCAGAATGATTTCCCTTTCTGCTTTGCTTTTCAAAGTCCACATCTGAAGAAGCTGTGGAATTTAGGTGACAAGTGTCTGTATGTGCCCATCCATCACTTCAGTTCACCAGCCTCCTTCACTCCTTCTACCCTCCTCCCTTCCCTCTCCCTCCCTCCCTCCCTCCCTCCCTTCCTCCCCCTCCCCCTTCCCCCTCTCTCCCTCCCCCTTTCTCTCTTCCTTCCTTTCTTTCAGACAGGGTCTCACACCACAGCTCAAGCGTTCCTGGAGCTCACTGGTTCTCAGGCTGCACCACTGTGACATCTCAATAACCTTTTAATACATAGATCTGTCCTTACTTATATTTGCTGAAAAACATTTCTCATTCAGCTGCTAGGGTTATTTTTCCAAAATATGGTTCTGATTTCACCTCTCTCTTGTTTACATAATGACTTACAAGAGCCCAAGATAAAATGTTCAAGCTCTTTAATGGAGTCAGGAAATTTTCATGGTTTTCCTCTAATCAGTCACTATTCCCTTTTGACAGTAAGCATCAAATACTCTACACAGCTCCACAGTCTAAGGTTCTCCCTAGTACCACCTGCCTTCCTGGGATTCTTTCATCTGTAACTGCCTTTTCTCTTATCACTAAAGCTCCATTTTTATTCTTTCAACCTCTCTTTTTCTTTTAATTATTTTTAAAATTATTATTATTATTTTTTACATCCTGACTGCAGTTCCCCCTTCCCTCCCACCCACCCCTCCTCTGTTTCTATTCAGAAAAGGCAGGCCTCCCATGGATATCAACCAAACATGTCATATCAAGTTGCAGTAAGGCTGGGCACCTCCCCTCATATTAAGGCTGGACAAGGCAACCCAGTATAAGGAATAGGGTCCTAGAGGCTAGCAAAAGAGTCAGAGACAGCCCCTGCTCCCACTGTTCAGAGTTTCATTAAACTATACAACTGTCACATATATGCAGAGAGCCTAGGTCAGTGTCATGCAGACTTCCTGATTGTCGGTTCAATCTCTGTGAGCCCCTATGAGCCCAGGTTAGTTGATTCTGTGGGTTTTCATGTACTGTCTTTGACCCCTCTGGGTCCTATAATCCTTCCTCCCCCTCTTCCAAAAGATTCCCTGAGCTCTGCCTAATGTTTTGTTGTAGGTTTTCATCAGTTACTCAGTGAAGCCTCTGTGATGACAATTGGGTTAGATACCAATCAATGAGTATAGCAGAATATCATTAGGAATCATTTCACTGACTTTTGTTTTTGCTAGTTGTGTTTGGTTCTAGCCTAGGTCTCTGGGCTCTCCAGCCTCTGGATCCTGGTGCTATAGGCAGTATCGGGTAGATTCACTCTCGTGGCATGGGTCTCAGGCTGGACCAGTCATTGGTTGTTGACCACTCCCACAATTTCTGCACCACCTTTATCCCAGCACATCTTGTAGGTAGGACAAATTGTAGGTCCAAGGTTATATGGCTGGGTTGATGTCCCAATCCCTCCACTGGAAGTCTTGCCTGGTTATAGGAGATTGCTAGTTCAGGCTACATATTCTCTACTGCTAGGAGTCTTAGCTGAGCTCACCCTTGTAGATTCCTGGGAGTTTCTATTGCACTAGAAACATACCCTGAACCACCACCCCCCCTTTTAGTCATCTCTTCTAGTACTCTTCCCCTTCAATTCCCCTCCTGTTCCCATCTCCACCCACCCCAAGTCTACCCTCAAAATCTATTCTATTTCCCCTTCCCAGGGAGATCCAAGGGTTCCCCTTGATTCCTCCTTGCTACTTACCGTCTATGGTTCTGTAGTTTACAGCATGGTTATCTTTTACTTTACAGATTATATCCACTTACAAGTGAGTGCATACCATGCTTGTCTTTTTGAGTTTGGGTTACATCACTCAGGATGATATTTTCTAGTTCCATTCATTTGCCTACAAATTTCATGATGTCATTGTTATTTAACACCTGAGTAATACTCCGTTGTATACATGTACCATGTTTTCTTTATCCATCCTTAGGTTAAGGGACATCTGGGTTGTTTCTAGGTTCTGGCTATTTTAAATACAGCTTCTATGAACATAGGTGAGCAACTGTCCTTGTGTTATGATGGAGCATCCTTTCAGTATATGCCCAAGAGTGATATAATTGGGTCTTGAGGTAGATCAATTGCCAATTTTCTGAGAAATCACCATATTGATTTTCAATGTGGCTATACAAGTCTGCACTCCCACTAGCAATGAAGGAGTGTTCCCCTTGTTCCACATCCTCTCGAGCATGAGCTGTCACTTGTGTTTTTGATCATGGCCATTCTGACAGGTGTAAGGAATCTCAGAGTCATTTTGATTTGTATTTCCATGATGGCTAAGGATGTTGAACATTTCTTAAAATGTTTCTCTGCCATTTGAAATTCTTCTCTTAAGAATTTTCTTTTTAGATCTGTACCTAATTTTTTAATTGGATTATTTAGTTCTTTGGTATCTAGTTTCCCCAAGTTCTTTATATATTTTTGAAATTAGCCCTCTGTCAGATGTGGGGTTGGTGAAGATCTTTTCCCATTCTGTAGGCTGTCATTTTGTCCTGTTGTGATTTCCTTTGCCTTACAGAAGTTTATCAGTTTCATGAGGTCCCATTTTTTAATTGTCAGTCTTAGCACCTGTGCTATTGGTGTTCTGTTCAGAAAGTTGTCTCCTGTGTTAATGTGTTCAAGATGATTCCCCACTTTCTCTTCTATTAGTTTAGTGTCTGGTTTCATGTTGAGGTATTTGATCCATTTGAACTTGAGTTTTGTCCAGGGTGGATTTATTTGCATTCTTCTGCATGCCAACGTCCAGTTTGACCAGCACTATTTGCTGAAGATGCTTTCTTTTTTCCATTGTCAAATTTTGGTTTCTTTGTCAAAAATCAGGTATCCATAGGTGTGTGGATTTGCAATTCCATTGATAAATCTGTCTGTTTTATGCCAATATCATGTAGTTTTTATTACTATAGCTTGAAATCAGGGAAAGTGATGGCTCCAGAAGTTCTCTTATTATACAGGATTGTTTTAGTTATCCTGTTTTTTTGTTTGTTTGTTTGTTTTTCATATGAAGTTGAGTATTGTTCTTTCTAGGTCTGTTAAGAATTGTGTTGGGATTTTAATAGGGATTGAATCTGTAGGTTGCTTTTGGTAAGATGGTAATTTTTACTATGTTAATCCTACCAATCCATGTGAATGGGAGATCTTTTCATCTTCTGCTGTCTTGTCCAATTTCTTTCTTCAAAGACTTGAAGTTCTTGTCATAAAGATCTTTCACTTGCTTGGTTAGAGTTACACCAAGAAATTTTACATTATTTGAGGCTATTGAAGGACTCTGTTTCTCTGATTTCTTTCTCTACCAGTTCATCATTTGTATATAGAAGGGCTACTGACTTTTCTGAGTTAATCTTGTATTCAGCCACTTTGTTGAAGGTGTTTATCAGCTGTGGGAGTTCCCTGGTAGAATTTTCTGGGTCACTTATGTATACTATTGTATCATCTGCAAATAACAATACCTTGACTTCCTCCTTTCCATTTTCTATCCACTTGATCTCCTTTAGTTGTCTTACTGCTCTAGCTAAAACTTCAAATACTATATTGACTCGATATAGAATGAGTGGACAGCTTTGTTTTGTTCCTGACTTTAGTGGAATTGCTTTGAGTTTCTCTTCATTTAATTTGATGTTGGCTATTGGCTTGCTATATATTGCCTTTACTATGTTTAGATTATGTCCCTTGTATCCTTATCTCTCCAAGTCAGTCTCACTTTTTTATGTTCCCATATATATGTCTTGTTTTTCTCCTCCCCCAAGGAGGGGTAAAACAGCAATTCCTTTGCTCCCTTATTTCCCTGCCAATATCTGCATTGCTGACCCTAACCCATTGCGATATAATGATTGTTGATGCTGACTGTACTCTGAATAGATTATTAGCTTGTAAAGGAATCAGTGACCTTAAATGCATTATTACATCTCCAGATAATTGTACAGTAAGAGGCATGGCATCGTCAAGGAAGGGGAACTAGGTTTCCAAGCCTAACGGCAGAATGAAATTTTATAAAGAATAATTAATAAAGAACAGGTCTGCAGAAGTAGACAATATAGAACATTATTGTGTTAAAAAATTAGTTAATTTTGGTGTATGATTTTTTATTTGCAAACTTTTTATAATAAAATTTATAGAAAAAATAAAAAAGGAAATGGATGTTTATTGTAAAGGTTATTCAACTCTTAAAGAATTTCAAGAATGATGCAATAAAGACAAACTGGAGATGAGTAGCTGAGGGTCTGGGGGCATTGGAGGAGACACAGCATAAAGGTGGCAGAATTGCCTTTGCAGTAGACCTGAAGAGGGAAGGGTAGCCATAAGGCAGCAAGGTCTTATTCAAAGGGAAAAGGTAAGGAGAGGGTGAAGTAGGAGCAGCTTAGGGTGACTATGGGGTCTTTCAGTGAGATGCTCATGAAAACAGAAGATTAGGAAAGTGATGGGCTTCATGTATAGAAAAAGAATAATAGTGCACAGATTTTGCACCTGAGATGTTAGTGGGCTACCTAGGTGAATACAGAAAGTGCCACTAGGACATCAATAAGTGGTGTAAAAGGAGAGGCATGAGTTATAGCTTTCATGGTGACATTGGTACTCAGTTGGCAAAACCAAGAAAGTAGAGGGGCAGTTTCATATGAGTGTGAGAAAGGCTAATGAGAAGATAAATCGAGGAAGAGAGCAAGAGCACTTTCCCAGATGCCAGGGAAGTGGGGTAATCTATAGCTTTACTACCAGAGTAAGAAACAGAAATGAAATGATTGGATTTCATAATTATAACAAATGTAGTTTGTTATTTAAAATGGTGTAGTAAGTAGGGTGACTTCTAAACTCCCCATTCTCTAAAGGATGTTGCCTCTTAGAATGAAGAGCTTTCAAGTCAATTCTCATCAGTGAAAGGAAATCTTCATCCACTTTTTGTTCTTAGAGGACAACTTTGTATGTATGAAATTGTCTCTTCACATTGATTATTTCTGCCATTTATAGTTTTAGGTTTTATTTTCTATATATAAAAGAAAATGCCATAAAATTATTCTTCATCACATATACTTAATATATTTAATTCACTTTACTTTGTAAAACATGTTGAACCAAAGATTAGAATGAATCACAAAATGTTACCTCCACACCCATCTCTCCAGGAAGTCCAGCATTACCAGGTAGTCCTCGTGGTCCCTATATTCAAATAAATTGAAGATATGAGAATCAAAGTTTACTTTTTTAATAAACAATGCATCTCAGTTTCATTTTAATGAGTAGTATCTGACTTGACATATTACTTTACTCTCTATATAAATAAAATTATAGCTTTAGTTGATTCATCTATGTTGTTTTGTGAATGATGGTAAACTAAGCTTGTGTTCAAAATAAAAATAGAGTAAGGGGTACTATTACATTTTACTCCCTAATTCACTCATTCATTCAACAAACATTATCAAATACCCAATAATTATTGAATGTTGTGCTCCCATAGTTATCTTTAACTGTGGGCATGTCTTCAGGAGGCTGTCTTGATTTTTAATTGATATGGGAGAACTCAGTCTACTGTGGGTGGCACTATTCCCCAGGCAGGCGGTCCACGGCTTTACAAGAATGCGAGCTGAGCATAATGGAGTCAGCAAACAGCATTTCTCCATGTTTTCTGTACCAGGCTCTGCCCTGACTTCCCTCAGCGCTAGACTGCATCCTGTAAGACTGCACCTTTCTTCCTCGAAGATGCTTTTGGCTAGAATTTTTTTTTTATCATAGCAAAAGAATGAAACTAGAACATGTGCTAAGGGCTTTCACAATGTACCTTATTTATATGCATGACAGCCACATATCTACTTAATAACCCTGGCAAATATATGACAAATAAAAATATTTTAAATGAAAAAGTATGTGATCCCCGCCCCCCCCCCCCCCCCGCCCGGCGTCTCTACAGTCTTGCTCTTTCCAGAATGCCATAGCATATAGCTTTCCAGTTGTTTCTTTCATTCAGCAGCATGCACTGTAGTTTGCCTAGGAATATTTTAACTTGCTGGCTCATTTCCCTTCCTCCTTCTTCCCCTCCTCCACCTCCTCCATTGCCAAATAAATGACTATAATGAAATATATCCATTTCTCTGATTTTAAGGTCTTTCCCCAATACATATCCTTCACAAAGCTTAGGGATTTTCCCTCTATTTCAAGTTTTCTGAGAGTCTGTATTTTATTTTCTATCATGAGCGGGAATGAGATTTTGTCAAATAATTTTCCTGGATGTATTTATAACACTGTTTTCTTCTTCAGACTATTAAGGTGATGGATTACATAGGTGTTTTGAATGTTAAACTTCCCTTGTATACCTGGAATAAATCCTTTCTTGGTCTTGATGCATGGTGTTAGATTTGATCTAACATTGTGCTGAAGACTCTATACTTATGCTCCTGAGTGACACTGGTCTGTTCTTTTCTTTTCCTGTAACATACATGTCTGTTGGTCCTGGGATAATTCTGGCCTCTTGAAAGGACCAGGGAGAAGTCACCGTTGCTTCCAGCTCCCTACTCAGGCTATAGAGAATTCCCATAATTTATTTGCTAAATGATTATTAGACATTATCAAGATCACCCAGGGCTAGTGCTTTCTGTTTGGGAAAGTTATTGGTTATTTATTTAAGTGGTTAACCAACATAGACTTATTCAAATGATCGGTTTTTAAGTCCGTTTTGTTAAAAAAGTCTTTTAAGTAGTTGGTTAATTATATCTAAGTTACAGAGTTTGTGGACATATGAGCTGTTCTTCCTTTTAAATCAGTAGTGGTGGCCTCTCTCTTTTAGCTGACATCAGTGATTTGTATTTTCTTATTAGTCTCTTGATTATTCTGCCAATGGATTGGGGAATTTTTTTCTCCTTTTTCAGCAGAACAAGTGTTTGGGTTAATTGATTTTTAAATTAGTTTTTTGGCTTTTATTTTTATTATTTACTTTATTATGCTTTTTCTATATCGAGTTTTCTTATTTCTAGTTGGAAGCTTAGACTATTTATTTGAAATGCTTTATCTTTCTAATATTCTTTATAATTAAAAGAAATGATTCATTTATTTTTTATGTGCACTGGTGCTTTGCTTGCGTGTACGTACGTGTGAGGGTGTCAGATCCCCTGGAACAGGGGACACAGACAGTTAGGAGCTGCATGTGGGCACTGGGAATTGAACTCAGGTCCTCCGGAAGAGCAGCCAGTGCTCTCAACTGCTAAGCCATCTCTCCAGTCCTCTAGCATTCCTTTTAAAATGTATATTACAAATTTCCTTCTAATCCACAAAGTTTTAGGCTGTATTTTCACTTTAAGTTAGCTAAGATACTTGAAAATTTTTCTTCTGATTGTTGTATGCGCGTGCGTGCGTGCGTGCGTGTGTGCATGTGTGTGTGTGTGTTTATGGAGATGTGTGCACCACGGTGAGCTTGTAGAGGGTAGAGAATGATTAGAAGGAGTTGGTTCTCTCCTTGCACTGAGGGTTCTAGGGACTGAACTAAGTAAGGACATCAGGCTTGGCCCATTTTACCTGCTGAGCCATGTTGCTGGCATGGGATTTCATTTTTTAGCACTGTATTATTTAGAAGTATGTTTTTAAATATCAGGAAATTTTGAGATTTTTTTCAGCATGTTTCTGTTTTCATTTTTAACTTAATTCTTCTATGGTCTGTGAGCAGATATCATATTATGTTTATGTTTATCATATTATCTTTAAAATTTGTTAAGATGTATATTTTAGACCACAATTTGATCTATATTGTGGAATGTTTTATATGAGCTTCCAAAGAATGTGTGTTATGTTGTTGAATGAAGGTTTGGATTTTCTCTTGGTATTTGTAGAAATTTACTTTATTTATACAAAATGTCCCAATTCCTGGATGATTGCATTAAATTTACAATAGACCTTGTCCCTACACCCAACTTGCCACCACAGAATTAAGCAACGGCTAAAGAGAACAAGAGAGGACCTAAACGACCAAATGAAATCAAAGGTGGATGGCATGAAACTCTTCTGAAGGGCTTTGGGTTTGTGGGTCCTGTGGTTTTTGTCTCAACTATTGAATGTTTCTGTCCCAGCCTGAGAGCAGTCACACGTAGTGTGGCTGTTTCAGAAGCACCTGGCGTGTAAAACAGTGACTGGACTGCCAGCTCCATTTCCCTTGGCCCCGCCCACCTTTTTTGCATTCTTATTCTTTTCTACCAACATTTGAAATTTTCAATATTTAACTTCAGCCTTACATCCACTATAAAAACAGTCAGAGGAGGCCATTGTTTGTAATAACTAAGACTTCTTATTCAGCCCCAACAGAACAGAATGCAAATACTATAGTACTGAACCAAAGGGAGGTACAGTCTGGCCTTCTGAGAACTCAGGGAGGAATGCAGATTTCCAAATCAGCCCCTTTCGGTCAGCACAGCATCGATGCCTCTCCAGCTGCAGTCCCTACCAAAAGGTCACTTGGCAATGACTGGGTGTCATGTCTTTCCTGTGACTGTCTGCCTCACCTTACTTTATGATGACAGTGACTTGGAAGCTCTCAGCCCATTCTGTCTATAAAACCCTTACACTCAGTTCTTGGAACAGTTTCTATTCTGTAGAATAAAACGTTCCCCTCTTAGAATAAGCAACACCAACCGAGACTAAGCTCAATTCTCATTATGCTTATTTATTTATTTTATATTTATTTACTTATTGTGTATGTATATGTGTGTGTTGGGGGGAGAGGGTCACTAGCCACAAAGCACAGATGGAAGTTAGAGGTAGCATGCAGGACTAATTTCGCTCTCTCTCCTTCTACCATGTGTGTCCCAGGGATTGGACTCAGGTGACCAGGCTTAGCAGCAAGCACCTTAGCCACTGAGTCATCTTTCTGGTCCCACTGTGTCTACTCTCTTTATGTGATGGTACTTACATCTCCAAACAATGGTGTCTTTGTGTGAGTGCATGCCTGCATGTGTGTATGTGAGCCCCATGCATGTCTGGTGCTTTTGGAGGCTGGAAGAGGCCATAGGATCCCCTGGAGTCGGAGTTACAGGTGGTTGTGGCCCACCACATGGTTTCTGGGAAACAAACTTGGGTCCTCTTCAAGAGGAGTAAGTACTCTTAACTTCTGAGCCGTCTTTTCAGCCCCAACTCTCATATTTATAACTTTAGTGCATTCCTCTGATCTGAATCCAACAGCCAACGTATCATTTCTCAAAGGCCTCTCAGATTCATGACTCAGTTTGTGATCTTCAGTTCTCCAGCCCAGTATTTCACTGTTTTCTTGCTTCAACAAATGATATTTAATGCAAGGAGCCAGACACTCAGGAATAATACTTCAAAACAGGCTCGGGATCTCCTACTGCTTTTAGCATCTTTGGAATCCTTCCCCTCTCTGCTTCTTTCTTGCCTGCTTATCATAGACTTTTGGCTGCATCTTATCTGGATCTTGGCTCTTGATTCATTCTACTACGTGGTTTGATAATATTTGTAAGACAATAATCTGATCATTGTTCCTTCCCCCTGGTGCCGTCCATTTATCCTTACAATAACTACAAATCCCTTGGCATGGGGCCCGTAGAGCTGTGTGTGGGGTCAGCATGTCCCTTTCTGTTCTTGTGTTGGACCTGCTTCCTGTCCAACTGTCACAGCCATGTTGTCTGTCCTCTCGTTCTGGAACAAAATTTCCTCATCTTGGCTCAAATAAGTATTACTCTTCTCTCATATCACATGCCTCCGCTCAAGGAAGCTTTCTTGGGCCTCCATATTGTGACAGCTTATTTATCATAGATCCTCTAGATCTGAACTCTTCATAGTTAGTCTTCTTTATCCACTCTGCCCCATGGACTCAATGAAGTTCAGAAAGAAGGCAATCTTTACAAATATCTACAGTGAACCTGTACAGACTTTTTCTTCACGATGCTCCTTAAACAATATCATGTAGCAATTATTTACATAGCTAGCCCAGAGATGATTTAAAGTACACACGAGGAAATGGACGGTCTCTGAGCAGGGTACTAAACTGCTTCCCCAGGGACACTGAGTTCTGACTGTGCTTTCAGGTACTTATCTCATTTTATAATTATCTATTTATATATGTAATCATTTCATCAATACTTTCTCCTATCACTGGACTGGAAACTTCATCCTCACTCTTAAACACCAACAGCAGATTCTTAATAACTGTTGACTGACTCAAAGAATGGTGACCTATTTAATAGAAATGCCTGCCATGAAGAAAAAGTCTTTAAAAGGTTGTAGTACTTATTATATTATTGTCAAAATATAAAATACATTTAATTTTTTGCCATCCTCATTTTACCAATTCCATTTATTTCTATGATTGAACTAGTAGTTCAAATATTGGTTTATATTTTAATTGCCAGTCCTGTGACATTGTGACCTTCACATTGACATTTTAAGCACTATGAAGCCATTTTATTAACAAGTGTTTTCTTGTATAAGTGTTTTCTTGTATAAGTCACAAGTCCTTCCTTACTCAGATCCTAAGATTTTGTCTCCATTGTGACCATGGCTCGATTGACACCCTTATCTAATAAAATCCTGTGAGTCTTCCTTCCGTTTCCTCAGTGTGATGCTGCTCACTGTCAGTGATTCCTCCGGCACGGCCTTTTGTGTATTCAGTTTAACAAACACACATTGGGAAAACGGACTACACTGGACATCATACAGGAAAGGTGGTAAGAAGGTAAAAGAAATAGTCCCTGCTTCAAGGAGCTTATGGAGTGATCAGATTGTTAAGGAAGCTGTGTAGAGGAGGACTGTACTGGAGGAGGCTGTGTAGAGGAGGACTGTACTGGAGGAGGCTGTGTAGAGGAGGACTGTACTGGAGGAGGCTGTGTAGAGGAGGACTTACTGGAGGAGGCTGGTAGAGGAGGACTGTGCTATTTCAGGTCAAATGAACCCTAATGATGGGATAACAGATTGATGCACATACAATAGAGAGCAAACCAAAGACTCAGTTATGCAAAATCAATGCCACATCTTAGATATTTATCAGGCAAGAATTATACGTATTGTGAACCCTTATTGTTCGGTGACCTTATGTTATAGGTTAAGTGTGAACATTTTACTCTTTGGTAACTTTTTCCACTTGTTACTATCTAAATTAATTACACAAAGGCCACCTGCAAACCATTGTGTCAACTGGTGATAATATCAACTCAGTGCTTCAAAAGACTGTATTGTATTATGAATCTCAGAAACACATTACAGCATCTTACGAAGCTGTGAGAAAGGAGTGTCTCTAAGTCCTTCCTTTGTCCACTGCACTTTCCATGGAAACTCCAGAACCGCAGCATAGCTAAGGAATTGTGGCACATGTTTTTGCATTGTTGATGTAACAGTGTTTCTGTCAAATTTGCACATTTGGGCCAATCAGATACAGAGACTGGCTTCTCTATGTGGCCTTCATTATGGAGCTGGTGATTGTGTGTGTGGTAATGTAACAATTATAAGAACAGCAGGTCTAGAAACAGCGTTCCTGAGAGTCACCAAAACAAAGCGTTTTCTTTTTTCTAAAGCAGAAATATGGCCCTTTTAGCAGCCATCGAGAAAAACACCAAATTTGACTACATGAAGCCACAGAAGCAGTGAAAACTGTAACTCACATATGCATATAATACACACGTATATGTGTTTGTATGTACCCTGCAGAGTTGATACAGTAGAACATCCATTCTGTAGAGCTTGTCTTCGCTATTCAGTTGATTCTGTTTCTAAAGCAGGCCACTCACAAACTGCAGACCAACAGTCATGAAAGCAGTAAGTGCACCTTACAGGAAAGCCATAATTAGAAGAGCAGAAGGAAACTTACCGGTTCTCCAGCCGGCCCCCTGTCTCCTGGGCTGCCAGGGAGTCCTTGTAAGCCCTGGACAAACAAAGGAGAAATTTGTAGAAGAGGTGGCATCTGACAATATTTTAGCTAGTTTACACACCTTGCCTTTGCTTGTGGGTTCTTTTCTCTGTATTCATTAATTTTTTTTCTTTTTTGTCATAAAATATATATGATTTACCATAACCACAACTAAGAATATAATTCATTAGCATTAAGTAGATCCACAATGTGTATCAACCATCCCCACCATCCATCTTCAGAACCTTTTCATCTTCCCAGTTAAGCCCTGCTAATAATTCATTTATTGCTATTGCCCTTTCCCCATTCCCTATAACTACTTTTGTTTGTATGAATTTGACAGTCCAGGTAATTATTAAGACCATATGATAGCTGTTCTTTTGTGTCTGGTTTATTTACTGGGTAGAATGTCTTCAGGGTTCTTCCTTGTAGCACGGATCAAAACACCCCTTTTAGAGTAGAATGATAGTCCCATGGATGCATGAATCGCGTTTTGTTTATCCATCCATCAGGGAACACCGAGGTTGGCCCAGCTTTTGGCTATTGTGCGCATGTTACTGTGAACATGGGCATGCAGTATCTGAGCCCTGGCTTTCCATCACTTTGGGCAAATACTAGAGGTGGAACTGATGGGCTGTATTTTAGTTCTACATAAGAGAAAACATAATGCTGTGCTTTCTTTAATTTTAAAGTTACATTTATCTATCTATCTATATCTATCTATCTATCTATCTATCTATCTATCTATCTATCTATCTATCATCTATCTATTTATTTATTGTGATTAAAGCTCTATTTCAGCTGTGAAAATCATATGCTGTTCTTTCCGCTTCAGGCTCCTAAATTAATAGACAGGATCAATACAAAGACCTTGCTCTGCCTGCTCTGCTAACTGAAGTGTGTGATGAAATTTCAGACCTTTAAATGTTGCCCACTCAGTTTGCCCTGTAAAACGTGTTTGGACACAGAACCAACTTAGTATTTCCATTAATGTGGATTCTGCACCAAGGTTGTTTCACAAAACAAGAATACAATTTCCATGTTCTCAGTTTTTTATTGAGGATTAAGAGGAAAGGCACAAATTGGCTTAAAATAAAAATTCTGATTAAGGCTTCTCAGATGTTGTTAATGATGTATGACTTTGCAGCAGAACTCACTACTCCATGACTCAGCAATCATGGGAACAAATGAGCATGGGAATAACAAAGACTTGTACTAAGCGCACAATAGCCATTACAGTTCTTATAATCATGAAAGATTCGTTTTTAAAAATGTGTTGTTGTTATTATTATTATTATTATTATTATTATTATTATATTATTATTATTATTCGTGTGTGTGTGTGTGTGTGTGTGTGTGTGTGTGTGTAACATGATGTGCAGGTGCCTGTGGAGACCAGTAGAGGGCATTGGAACTCTGGGAGCTGAAATTACAGGAGATTGTCAGCCATTCCATGTGGATGCTGGTAATCAAACTCAGATCCTCTGGAAGAGCAAGAATTGCTCACAATCCCTGACCCATTTTTTTAGTTCCTCCCACCTAGATATTAATTTTTAAATGTGGATAAACTAAGGCTCAAAAAGGTTGATTAATTTATATAAAGTTAAATCAGGCACTAAGTGGCAGAACCAGTATTTGACCAGCAACCTGTCTAACTCAATACAAGGTATGTATCATTCCATAAGGAGATACTGGCAAAGACACATGTTAATGATATATGACTTCTATATCATCCTCTCTCCCAATGGCCTTTTTACGGTGATAAATTAAATCTAAAGTTTTATATCCATTGAAAGTTGCCTTACAGATTAATAGTGAAATAAAGATATTTTACAAATCAAAACTAAAATAATTCACCATTAGCAGACTTTCCTAAAAGAAACTTAAAAGATATTTCATAGGCTCCAGGAAAATGGCAGCACGTAGACATTCAAACCTTCAAGAATGAATGATGATCACTAGAAATGGCAAATGAGAAGATGTGTAGAAAGCCTGTTTCCTCACACCAAGCTCTAAAGTATACCACTAATTTATATCAAAGCAAATGAAATGTTATTAATGTTCAGATACAAGCTTTTTTTACAATGAGGGGTTCATAATACACATGGATGTAATATATAAAATAAGTATAAAAACAATGTGTTAATAAATTGTCCTATATGACTGTAAGTTTTTACACATGTATTCTATAACATAAATGCTTCCTTCCTGGTATTTTATGGGAAAAGTTTGCTGATCCTGGCCTAGAATAACTACCTAAATTAAGAATGAGTAAATATTAAAAGTCAATAGGCAAGTTAAGATATAATTTTCAAGCCAGAAGACATTGAACAAAACAAAGAAAAACAAAGCACAAAATAGATGTAAGTCTAGCCATAGCAATTAGACTAAGCAGAAATGGACCGAATATTGTAATTAAAAGGCAGAGATTATCAGAATAAAAAGCATGATCCAAATAGAATATGTTTATGTTAAATATCAAGATGCAGGTGGGTTAAAAGAAAATTGGTGAGAAGAACACATCAGATAACCTGCAAGCCCATGAAGGCCGGTGAGACCAATCCTCACATCCAATGAAGCCATTTCCAAAACAGTATTATCAGGAAGAGATAATCAAAGTTGAACAAAATTAGAATTTCAACTACATGAAGGAAAATTAGAAAGAAACAAAGGGAAAAATCAGAGGTACACAAGATCAGAGAGATTTTTACACACCTATCTTAAGGATTGATAGGGTGCCTTCATTAAAAACCCAGTAATGTATGAAATATTGTAATTTTTATGATTTAGATAGTAAAAAAAAAAAAAGCCACCCAGGCTACAGGACCCTAAAAATCATTGGATCATGGCCTTTCTTTCTGATTTTGACTTTTGGGACAGATCTACAGGTGAATGGAACAGTGGTGGTCCACAGACAAACACACCCTTCCCAGTTTTCAGGATTATTAGGGTACTACACTGTTGAGCTCACTTAGTATTTCATTTTACCATTCTGACAATTTGAGTTCTTGGGGGTGGTTGTGGATTAGTGACAACGTACACCGATCCATGTGCTTAGACCCTGGATCAATCTCTATCAAAAAGAAGAAAAAGAGGGAGGAGGAAGAAGGGGAGGAGGAGGGAGAGGGAGGAGGAGAAGTAAGAGCAGGGAAATTTCAAGGAGAATTCTTCTACAGATTTTATTAGTCTCTTAATTTCATGGGTAAGAAAATATGCCCTACATGCCATTTTTAGGAGCGTGTAAGAAAAGTTGTCTGACTTCTAATATCGTTGTGTTATAGAGTGCTGCCTATTTTGACAGTATCTGAAGAATAGAGACTGTCAGATTCCTCTGAAAGATAATGGAAATCTTAATGGAAATCTTTGGGGCTTATTTAGCTTTTCCAGTGAAATGTTCCCTGCTTTCCTAAAACTCCACTTCAGCTAAGGAGGAGTCAAGTAGGCAAAGAATTTCATAAACCTCATAGATATTATAAACTCATCATTTTCTGTCCAAGCTATGACAACAGTTAAGGTGGCTTTATCCATCCAGCACTGTGTGCTCTAAGACAAGATGATCCTAGTACCATTTACAGGATTAAGGAAATATCCCATTTGTCTAAACTGGAAATGGAGATAAAATTCTAAGGGAGGTCAACAATATACAGGATAAGTAATTCTATTTCTGTGAGCCTCACTTTTTTTTTTTAAAATGATAGGAATGGACTTGAGCTCAGCCTTGCCTGCAATATTGTAAAGTAGTCCAAATCTACAGAAGCATCTTTATCACTGACAAGATAATAAACCCTACATGATGAACATGAAGACACAGGGGTGTTCTTTGGGAATGCCTTCAGTTAAAGGCACAAGGCCAAACACAGCTTTTTCAGGACAGTCATTTATTTTCTCTCTTTTAAATCTCTGGTGTTTTAGATTTGACCTTTGTCAAATACATTGCTATTATGAAAGACAACAGGCAGGGGGCAGCAGATTTCAAATAGGAACAAGGAAAGGTTGTCCTCTGTGACAACCACCACCAGCCGAAACAAGTATGGCCTGGCCTTTATTTTTAACTACTCAGCTACAATCCATTTGAATTATCAAATTATTTAAATTTAAACCATAATATATATTTGTATAACAAATCAAAGTGTCATTAACATTATGATTCATAACCAAAGCAATTAAAATACTTATATGCTTAAGCTGTGTGCTAATTTATGTAATTATTATAAGTGTATATGTTTGTATGTGCATTTTTTGATATTTCTCTCCTCTTTCACAATGACAATTACAGAAATTATTGATTCTCAGGGGTAAGGTGATAGAAAGCAGGGAGATATCCAGCATTATAAAATACCGAAAGCTCCTACAGTATAATAAGAAAGCAGTATAATAAGCATTATAATAAGAAAGAAAGATGTGTGTGGCTCTGCAATCCAAAAGACAAAACAGCACTTGAGGTAAGAACGAAGCTAGGTGAGCGGTCATAGAAGCTTCTGGTATTCTCTTTATTACGTCCTGGTGCAGTTACATATCTTAGCATTTCATTTTCAAAGGGGTTTTAGAGAAAAACTAATCATGATGAGAATAAAGAAAACATAACAATTATCACATCAGCTCAATTATTAATAACAATAACACATCAAAGACAAAAACTTACTGGTTTTCCTTGAACTCCCCTCTCCCCTGGGCTTCCAGTCTTACCCTACACACAGGGGAAAAATGCTTAGGTCATATAGCTCTTTCTCAAAATAGTGTAGGGAAGAAAGCAAAAGGCAAAGAGATAGAAAATGTTCGTACTGAAGGAGACACGGTTTATTACTTACAGTAAGACCATGCAGCCCTCTTTTTCCTTGATTTCCCTTTTCACCCTAACAAAATATCGATATCAGATGGATTGGTCAGAATTTGAGTCATGTTCTTACATGGTACCACCCAGAAATAAAGGCATCAAGTATGTAGCTCAATATTAAAATGCATGACTGGTGTGCAGTGAAAATTATGCATTAGAAGGAAATACACCATTATTCAGATGTACAGGGCATAATGGTTCTGCCAAATTTAACTGCACATGAAATGGAGAATCAGCAAGTACCTTGGCACCGTGTCCACCTTGATCCCCTGGGAGGCCATCTGGTCCTCTGGGTCCCTACAGGTAGAAGAAAATAACTTATTGTTAATTTGAAATGTTCCCTTTAAAATAATAATCAAGTCCATGTTTTAAGGATGTTATCCCACATAGTAACTTAGATGAGTACAAAAATATCTGCAAGAGTTGTTTGGGTGTCTATAATCCTAGGTGATTTTTACTCATTTTATTTATTTTATTTTTTTTATTACTCAGTAGTTCTCTGGGATTTATTCTTAAATGACTATAAGTTAACTTATAAGTGGCTGGGTTTTTTTCCTAAACAGTCTTTTTAAGTTTCATTATTTTGGAATTGCCATTCTCTCTTGGCATTTTTAGAAAATGAACATTTAGGACAATGTGCTTGCTATTGCCTACTGGACAGCAGTTACTGGAAGGCGGACTGGGCATAGAATAGGCACAGAAAGGCCATTTAAGGGCAAATCTTTTCAATATTTACTCAATAATTAGCTGTAGAGAAGAGCCAGTTGCTCTCATACACTGATAAGTCTCACTTTCTAAGGCATAACCATCTCGAAGGGCCTTGTAAGGGACTCAATTCTGTGTCCTCTACACGAGCACCTGCTGTAGAGAAGAGATAGCTGTGTGGATACACAATCACGAATTTCTTCATTATGGAACCTATGGAATGCAAAGTTAAAAAGAGTAAAGAATTCAAGGATCAAGAGGAGGAGTCCACAGGGAGGCAGATCTGGTACATTTGTCCCAGGAATGGAGACACCATCTGGAAGTACACGGTCAGCCTCGTGGGCTTGTGAGATGGACAGACAAAGGGACAGCATGAAGAAGAGCGAAGATGCCTAAGGATGAGACTTAGCTGAGCCAGGCTGAGTTAGCTGCACGGAGAGAAGTATTAAGAAAGCAAGGCAGTTGGTGATGGGGAAGCGGAAGGTTTCCGTACAGAGCAACTATACAATCTCCCCTGTCAAGTGCTGAGTGGAAGGACCTCGTGTTGGCTCCATGCCTTCTTCCATGTCTTAGTAAGGTCCAGAACTTTATTATCGAAAGCTGTTTGCTACAACAGGTCTCTCCAGGCTGGTTTCCTGAGCTTCCTAGACTCCCAGGCACACTCGACAGTTTGGAGCACTCCCACCCACGAGGATCTGTTGCTCCACTCTCCTGGTAAAGTGAAAGCTTACACAACTACTCATTTGTATAATGTTTTACATTAACATACTCTTACACAGGAATGTCTCACAGTGATTTTTATTGTTGTTATTATTATGATGCTGGTGCTGAACTCTAGCCTCTAGCATAAACAGGCAGTTCATTGAACCACTGCTGTCCCCCCCCCTTTTTTACATTTACTATTTCATCTACCAAGAGATGTCTCTGTGCTCACAGTGATAAAGATAACCATGTATAGTGTAAAAAAAAGTCTTAAGTCAGGAGATCACATTAAGCCACAGTCACAGAGCCAAAGGTTGCATGTGAGGGTTTGAAAACACTGTTCTAAGGAAGACTGGGACTCTGTGCTTCAAACAAGAGTGAGCTAATGAGCTAAAGGCTTAGCCTGGCAACAGTAGATTTCCCTCTGGTGGCAGACACATCCCACTGGCTAATGCACATTTCGCATCTGACTCCTAAGACAAAATAAACTTCAGGACAAGGACCGAGATGCACGTCGTTATAACAGGCACATAATTTGGCATGGTAGTTAAAAAGTAACAGCTTGAAAGTGTCTCATGGGTCTCTCAAGAGCATTTTCTGGGTGAAAGCATGCCACATAAACAGAATACCCAGACTTTTCTCCATGTCATTGGGAATGTCAAAGCTGTCCATGGTGAGCTGGGAGAGGGCTCTCAAAGCCAGAGTGAAAGTTGAATACCTCAACTCCATTAAAGAAAAGCACATTTCATGTTTGAGTTAGCCAGGCTCATGAGTTAGCCATGCATAAGGTGTTGGGTCTGCTACTTCATATAAATATTAAAATTAAAAGAAGAAACCACAATCAACTAAAATACTAACATATATTAATGTTAGGTTTATTTAGGAAGACTTTTATGAGAACCCTAAATCCATTTCTACAACTGCTGAGATAAGTTATGATAGGCAGAGTGTCCATGAATGAAGGAAATAGCCATATTCACAAGACAGATGTATTTATGTTCCTGAAGCAAGATCTGGATCTTGGTATGACCCCTATTAATTTTTAAGTCACTCACATGCCTAACTAATGATGCCTAGCAGTCTTTTTCTGGCCCTTGCTTTACACAGCTGGAACCAAGTGGTCCACTGAAGAAGATTAACACTATCGGGACTCTTGAGGAAAAGGTTTCTGCTACAAACTTTTTTTTTTTAAAGAGTAGACGAGAAAACTATCTCTTGAGATGCTTCAGCTATTGCCTACCACTGAGCTTAAAAACAAATGACTGGAAGTGACTTCACCTTAAAGGGATAAGCAGTTCCTTGAAGCAGCTGACTTGCAGAATGTTTATGACCACACAGGTTTCACTTTTCGAGAGAAAAGCTTAAGGTGTTGCATATTTCTAACACAGTTATCCCTCCACCCCATCTCGGTATTATGTGGCTTGGTCTCAATACCAAATTCTCCAGCTGCAAGCCTCTCTGTACCAATGCTCTAGAGAAAGACTGTGTAAGTTAAGGGGTCTTGTGATCAAAGACTTAATTCATGCCCAGGTGAGTAGGTGGGATCTGCTTTGCCTGTATTGCTTTCCTTGCTGGGCAGCTGGACACAGGAGGAAGTACTGGGCAGATATCAAGGGTTCTTTTTATCACTTATCCTCTAAGGGTCAACTGTGTATGAAAGGCAATGGCTCAGCCTGTGCTGACTTTTACTTGCCCATCAGGCCAAGTCACCTTCATCAGGACTAAAGTAGCAAATGTGTTAGCTGACATCATCTATACAAATGAAAGGATTTTGTGAACTGCTAAAATGCTTTAGTATATCAAATCACTTCACTTCACTTAGCTGTTCTCCAGCTAAACATACCAGCTAGCAAAAGGTTAAGATGAGTAATGTTTTAAATATAAAGGGTATTTATATAATAATTTAGTATATTTATGACTACCTTTTAGTGGAATCGTGCTGTCTTTTGCAGCTATGTAAGAGGCATGATTATACAATTGTCCTACTGCAAGTTACAGAAATTTTCATGATATTATATTCAGCTTACTTTTCAGATGTTGGCATTGTGGCCTCCTTGATTTATTTTTCCTTCCCCTTGGTGGATTTTAGTACTCCGTGGTATTTCACAGTTTCTAGACCATAAGTCACAAAATTGGAAAGTCCACTGTGGTCTGAAACCTGAGGGCTAGTTGACATAGAGTCCTCTGGGTTTAGTTAAGTGTTATATAAATCATAAGAAATCAGCAAAGGTTGGTAGGCAGAATCTCCCAGGAGTGGTCCTACCAATGATGGTATTTATATGACCATTCAAGAACAGTATAAATCCAAGACCAAATAGAAAGAGCAAATGAGTATTTTGATCACTCTGTATGGGCTCAGAACATGTGTACGTAAGAGTTTCCATTCAGGGTCCTGTTACACAAAGGAATGACAGGTGTGCAACAAGAATTGATTCCCTTAGCTTTTGGGGTGTACCACAGTGTGGACCCAAGATCTTGAGCCAGACACTTTTCTCACTTACCTCAATAGGCTGGAACAATTGGTGTGTGTGTGTGTGTGTGTGTGTGTGTGCAGTGTCTGTGGAAGCCAGAAGAGGACATTGGATCTCCTGGAGCTGGAGGTACAGGCAGTTGTGAGCTGGTTGACATAGATGTTAACAAATACAACTCAGGTTCTCATGATTGAGCAGCAAGTTCTCTTAACCAATGAACAATCTCTCCATCCCCATTCAGTTACATTTTATTGTATAAAGTATACTAGCTGCTTATAATATTCTCCTAGTGAAGAAAGACATCCTCCTCCCCTAACAATAGTTCCTTTTTGTAGAAATTATTGAGTGACATGGTTTAAAATTGCATGGAGCCGTTCAGAAAGAGTCAGTAAATTGTATATGGAAAATGATGTAAAAACTTGTAGATGTGAGAGCTGAGGACAAAGTGACAAACCAGGAAAGCAGGAAGCTACACATGGTCAGAGTGAAGTTATAAAAACTGCAGAGCAAAAGAACTTGTCATAGGATTTATGAGATCATTCAAATGGTTCGGCATGTACCATGGTTAGGGACATGAATTTGCCAGAGAGTCGATGAGACCTAAATCACTCAACTAACAAAAGGTTCAGATCATCCACCTGCCACAAACTGTTTGAGCTTACCCACTGTGACTCACACTAGAAAAAAAAACAAAACACATTTGACCTCACCAAGAATTGAGTCCTGGCTGGGTGTAAACAGCAAAATGACAGTTAGAGTACAAATCACTTTTCTCCTAGTTTTAAATTCATTTAAGCTAAAATGGTTCAACCATCACAGATGTTTGTAGACTGTAAATCTGAAAGCCAGGAAGGAAAAGAGTTTTTCACAAAATAAATGAGAAAAAAGACAAAGTACTTTCTTCAATCCCCACCTACCACACATGACATAACATCAAAGCCGTTCTCGAACTGGGACTTCACAACACTCTTTCTCAATTTTACAACAGGGAAACTCCAGTGATTTTTATCTTTATTATTTTTTAATGTTTAAACATCGTTGTTAGTTAGAGATCATGCTTTTGGAATAAAAAAATCTGTTCACTAGCTCTAAAATTTAAGCCAAGTGAAGTTCAACACATGAAATGCAACTCTTAAAGCCACACATTCAGAAGTATCCTCTACTATTCCATATCGCATCAAATAAACAGTCAAAGCTTGAATGCTGGTTGAGACATTCTTCTGTGTCTCTATAGCTTCAAGCATGATGTCTTCTTAAGGAAGCTCTGAGTATTAAACGAGACAATATACACGTGACAGGCACACAAGTGGTTGCTCGACACATACATAAAAAGAGTTAATGCTTAAGAGATGACTTGGGAGATAAATATCCTCTACACATATTCCTGCATATTAATTGTTAGACAATAATAATTAAAATACCTTTGATCTACAACTGAAAAATACTAATTCATCCCATGTATCTTCATTCTATTTCTTGTTTTATTTTATTATCATCTTTCATGACATATAAATCTATTGTGAATATAAATGTAATTTACTTAAAGATCTTTGCATTTATTATGGAAGGAGAGGTTGGGGATAAAAAAGAATTCTACGTGATATTATAGTATGTAAAAATAAAAATGAAGAAGTATAATTTCATATGTACAAAGTATTAATTATAATGTTAATTACTACAGGTAATTGAAATGTTGAGCTAATTCTATTAATAATAGAATAAAAAGAGCAAAAAAAAAAAAAAAAACCCAACCAACCAACCAAACAAACAAAAACAAAAAACCCTGACAACATGTTAGCATGATTCCAGAAGGTGTAGAGCAGGTTTTGCCGACCACATCCACATGAGGTGACTCTTTTGAGGCTAACATACTTTTGTGCTACTTACTCTTTGTCCTTTAGGACCCAGACTCCCAGGTGCTCCTCTTGCCCCAGCAAGACCCTACATGATGGAGATAAAAAAACTCAGATATCAGAATTCATAGCATTGCTATCAGAGTAGTAGTTATACCTTTCTTATGGGATACATTTTTTTAAATGAAGAATTTTAAAAATTATATTCATTAGTTGCCCTACAAATAAACTTTAATTAATCAATACCATGCATCCCTCCCTAATGTTCTGCTTTTAAAATATTTCACTTTTTGGAAATATGTCATTTTTGTATGAGATGGATTGGAAGGGTTAGTTATTCACTGGACAAACAGTGTTCAGGACGAATGCAGGACAGCAATGGAGGAAGGAGAGGTGCACTTCGCCAGTCAAACCAGTTTACTATGCCTGGTCCAACAAAGAAGCAATGGCTATTACCATTGCAATCTCCTTGTTATTATTAAAGGGATCTATTATAACCCCATGTATAAAATTTGTGTATTTTCTCAGTCTATGAAAAATGTCATAAATGATTTTAAATTAATATACCAAAAGTAGCTTATAATGGAAGTTGTTTCTTTTTCTTTTCTTTTCTTTTTTTTTTTTTTTGGTTTTTCGAGACAGGGTTTCTCTGTGTAGCTTTGCGCCTTTCCTGGATCTCGCTCTGTAGACCAGGCTGGCCTCCAACTCACAAAGATCTGCCTGCCTCTGCCTCCCGAGTGCTGGGATTAAAGGCGTGTGCCACCACCGCCCAGCTGAAGTTAAGTTTCATTTTAAAGTTAAGTTTAATGATGTATTAAGTCTCCTATTATTAGAAAATTGCACAAAGTTGTGGCTGTAAATATAAACTTTAGAAGGCAATTCTTGACAATATGATCGTTTAGCCAAACAACAATAGTAGGCTCCTCACGAGATCTTCACAACTGTGGGCTTTTGACCAGGTTCACAAGAGCAGACCTGAAATCCCTCCTGTGCAGCAGGCCTCAGATGCAATCATAAAGCAGCTGGTTCTCCCATAACCACCACACCATGATTGCATCAGTGGGTACAGTTTGCCGGGAGCATTCGAAGCCTGGAGCTGGTTAAGACCTTCGATTCTTCTCTCCACCAGCAATCCACAGAGCACATTCTCACACTCTGAAAGCTCGCCAGCAGTCCCTGGTCAATTTGAGATTGATTGTCCTATGTCCTGCAGTCCACATGCATCGTGTCTTCAGCTGTCAGGTCTTTCCTCTTTGTTATGGTGAGTAACGTGAGCAATAGTAATGCCCTGGGTGGTTTTGGGTGCCTTTGGGGACTCCCTGACCAAACACTCATAGAGAGGCATCCTGATCCTGGCACTGATATCTTCATTTAACAGCCTATGTCTTCTGTTTAGTTATGAACTTTAGGTAGATGAAAATGGACCGAATTTTAGGATCAAGTTTACTCATTCTTTTATATGAGTGAAGAGGTTGACAAGAGATTGCTGTAGTCTTTCTTGCTTTAGAAGTTAATATGTCTATGAATATACTAGAAAACCAGATTATGTGTTAGACTGGAAGCACCATGAAGCACAATATCAATGATTTCTGTAATGAGAACTCCTGCCGTGACACCACTGAGGCTGAACTTCTTCAGACTCGTGTTAACACAACTGTCAAACCGTGATAAGCAAAGGTTCTCTCTTTAGGGGTAAGACTTAATTATCTTTCTGAAAACAACATATGGAATATATTTAAAGCTCAAGTTTTACTTACCAAGGCACATTTCCTATGAATTTTAACTGTTTGAGAATATTTGCAAATTTTAAGAAAAGCATGTTAAAACATCTGCTTGTGTTTTGTTAATTCCTTTGATCTCAGCTGTATTTTGATTACTGATTCTATTTTCTTACAAATGAAGATTATATATATGTATATATATAATAGTATGTATTTATACATACATACATATGTATGTATGTATATTAGTTTAGGCTAGAGAACTGAAATTGTTTACTAAACATAGTAGGGGTAAGGAATTCAAAATATTGAGAAATATTTCAGAATGCTCATACAGTTTGGGAGACAAGCACTCTCCATTACCTTATACACAACTGATTTTACACGAGATCCCAAAGACAGTACAACAAAAGCAACGGATTTAAATTAAAGTGGACATTCAAGAAAGGATCACAGAGTTTGTTCTATACTTACAGGTAATCCCGGTGGGCCTATGGGTCCTGGAGCCCCAGGAGCACCTGGGTAGCCCTATGATTTAAGTGAAATATGAAAGACATAAAACCAATTGTTTTCCTTTCAGAGAAAAAAGCCAGCAAACTACAAATAGTAACAAAAACAACAGCTTGATAAGACCATCCTTTCCTACTCGCTATACTTGAAGCCTGAGAAATATTCTACAGCAGACCATAAAAGTTAAAGATGTGTTTACATAGAAGATGCACATTCGTTTATTATGTCCTTGCTTGGAAAAGAGAGTCACTAGGTGGCACTACGTGTTACAGGACCAGGAAGACGCCTTTGTTTCCTCCTTCTGTTGGTGATGGTATCTTACCTGTGACAATGCTCAGTGATGCATAGTATGAATTACAAACTTTTGAGAGAAGTTAGGGAATTCCACAACTAAGGAAGGCAGATACAATTAGGCCATCAACTTTTAGAAAGAACACATGCATTATGGTACTAGTTCTGAAGATGCCTTAGGAAGTAAAGATTCTTGAATTTGATTGATTCTATATATAGATGCTAGGTTTTCTGTGTGTCCCAACTAGAAACTGCTAAAAATAATTTTTGGCACTCTTCTGATGGTGCAGAAATTAAAAATAAAGAGTGAGAGGCAGATTGGGTTTGTAGCTAGTGTTATGTGCCACAAGACATTTTTTATATGTTTTCTGAAATGAAGTCCTAAAATAGATAATAATCATCGTTTTAACTTCATATAACACTTACAGACTATTTAATAAGCTAAAAAGACAACCCAGGTATAAAACCTTCCAGTTGTCATTATCTTGAAGATATAAGAGAATAAGATAACTTTTTGGTGCTTAAACTCTTAAGTGCTAAAAAACCAACTTCATGGCCAAAACTGGTGGAAGAGTTGTTGAGGATATGTATAATATGAACTTTATTTGCACATGAACATGAAGAATTTTAATTGAATTTTCTTTTTAATTCAGTATGGCTAATTTATAGTCATTTAATTATTCTCCCATAAGTATAAAATAATTTTATTAAGGCAGCTTATTTTTATGCTTTTTCATGGATTTGATACCATAGAACACTATTCTAGGATATAAAATGCTAAAAAGGAAACTTCATTGGAAACTTATTACAAAAATAACATTTTCACTTGAATTCCAGTCAAGGTGGGTCTACTCCTAGAAGTCCTTGACCTATGTGCATTGGAAACAAAGTTTTTAGATCACTGAACTCTTACCATGACACCCTTTTCCCCCTGGGGACCAAGTGGGCCTGGACTTCCACGCTCTCCCTTTTAAAACAATAAAGAAGAAACACTGAGTAATGTTAATGATGATTGATTTGAAGCTAGAAAGAGAAACCACCAGAGCCATAATTTGCATTTTTAAACTTACAGCTACAAATCTTCTAATATAATAGCTCTCTTGTTTGCAATCTTATTAAAATGAAAATAGAAATTATAGATAAACAAGATCTCCTAAGAAGCATGTAGCTTCCTAAAGTTTTATAAATGAAAATTCTTTTGATTTTTATAGGAGACTATAGAGCATGAAACTCCTGAAAACATCAAGCATATTGAAATATGAGCTTTTTCTCTAGAACAATTTACGAATTATTTCCGTGGTCTGTGGATCTCAGTGAAGAGCTGTTGAGAGAAACCATGTAATGGTGATCCTTTCAAGCCTGGCTTATTTCTCTTAACACGATGATCTCCATTCCCAGTGACTTGCGAATGATATAATTTCATTCTTTTTTATGTCTATTTGGGGTTCTAAATGTCTCTTGGATGCACACATATTCCCCTATATTCAGAATACTTTTCTGCACAGTTTGAGCAAGTAGATTTCTTGTGCTTGTAGTTCACAGTTCAGTTCCTTAACTACATTGAGCATTTTTAGTTTCCATTTCACGAAAGTTCTTGAAAATCATGGTCATTCATGGTCATGATTGCTTTTCTTTGCTGTGTCTGAGTTCAGTCATTCCTTATTCATACCTTCAATCTGTGAAAGCTTTTTTCTGCTTATTTTAATTTAATGGTTATGTATTTTATAGTTTAAAATTTTGATTTATGGTGCTCTTCATTTCCAAAATTCCTATATTTCCCCCACCCCAGAATGTATTTATTTATTAAATTTTTCCTCCTTGTTATTAAACTTCTGCTCTGATCTTGAATTGACTTTCTTCCCCCTTTTGTCTGTTTGTTTGACTCTCCTTTGAGGTCACTGGTCACTTTTAAAAGTAAACAACTTTTGAATGCTTTGCGTAGCATTTCAGCCACTTCATTGTTTTTGGGATTCAGTTTCTGAGGAGTTGTTAACTTTTGTGAGAGTCGTATTGCCAAGTCTACCCATTTTATTGTGTTTCCATGTAAATATTTTTGCCTGTTTTGGGATATCCCTTAGGTCTTATGTTAAAGTCTTCTTAGTGGGGGATTTTATCTTGAGCTTTCAATCTCCACCAGAGGAGAGGAAGCAGATCACAACAGAATAACTCAAAAACAAACCAGATATTTAAATGCATCAAAAAAGAACCAACTAGAAATAGCAGCTGTATTTCCTTAAGGAAAGAAAAGAAAAGAGCTAAGATACTTACAGAATAAGGCAAGAATTGAAAAGCTTTTCAAGATGAGATTATTAATGATTAAGTAATAAAATGAAGGTGAGCAGTGAGAAAAAAACAGAATAAGCAACAAAGGAAAAAGAGAAAATGCATGTGTTGACAGCAGAAGAAAAAGTATTAATGGTAAACAAAGTAAGAGGGCGAAACCAAATACTCAGAGAGAAAACAAAACCAATCAGTATTTCTTCCTTGCTGAGGAGGCAGAGGATAAAGATGTTCTGCTCTCTTCTAGAATCATCCTTTTGCAGTTTACTTGGGAACAGGAGGGTATTGCGTAGTGTTCTTTCTATAGTTCAAACAGATGAGCTACAGCAGCTCAAACAAGGCTATTTGCAGGCTGAGCCCCATCAGACTTTTTCACTTGTTTTGATGGCTACTGTGACCATGGTTAGGTTGAATTATTGCCAGCATATAGGCTCAGTAATATAGGAAAGTAGGACCCTCCTTCAAGTTGGGAGCCATTTGAGCCTGTGGGCCTGGTTGGATGGTCCCTTGTGCCAAACACCTGCTATTCGTCACAAGTATGGGAAATGTCCAAGCAGCTTCTATGCTTTAACCAAATGTTTCTTGGACTCTGATACTTTGTTGGAGATGTGTGGACACACTAGAGGATGCTTAGCCCATCCTCTAGTCTCCTACCAGGATGATGCTTCTAATCAATCAACATAAAATGCCATATGGAAGATTGAAGATAGCCAAGAGTTCTTAATATAAAGCAAGATAACAATAGGAATTACCTTTTCACCAATGCTTCCAGCTGTCCCTACTTCTCCAGGTAAACCAACAGGTCCCTTGTTAAAAAAAAAATAACAGAAAGTATGTATACATTACATTGATATTGTAGCATCCTGGTTTTAAACTGCCTATAATTACTCTCTCTATCTACTTCATCTAAATTTCTTTTGGGGAGGAATTCTTGCAGAATTGGTATATACCCTATGATATCACATAGAATAAGTGATCAATCAGTTAGAAATACCTAAGTGAAAATTTAATGCATAACAGACGCTTCATTGGGAGACAATGTAGTCTCTGTCCTTATGAAACTAATAATCAACAGGTTGTTATAAATATATCTGCAAGTTTTGTATCTGCTTGGTGTGGTTATATTATCATAAAATCTTTTTTTTTTTTTTTTTTTTTCAAGACAGGGTTTCTCTGTGTAGCTTTTGCGCCTTTCCTGGAACTCATTTTGTAGATCAGGCTGGCCTCGAACTCACAGAGATTCTCCTGGTTCTGCCTCCAGAGTGCTGGGATTAAAGGCGTGCGCCACCACTGCCCGGCCTCATAAAATCATTTTTGTGACTACCTTCTTTGAAAGTACCTTAATACCCATTCATGTTCATTTGTCCAATTATACAGGGATTTGATGTCTATTCTGAGCGGCACTAGTTGCTGAGGTAAGACAGATTCAGGCCCTGCCTTTATGTCATAGTTTCAGCTATCAGTTTGACACAATCCACAGTCACTCAGACAGAGAGAACCTCAACTGAAGAATTATCTACACCAGCGTGGCCTCTGGGCATGTCTGTGGGGGTATTTTCTTGATTGTTAATTGATGTAGTGGGAGGGGTGGGCCTGGGTTGCATAAGAATGTGATCTGAGCAAGCCCGAAAAACCAAGCCAGCAAGCAAACGTTCCTCCGTGGTTACTGCTTCAAGCTCCTGCCTTGGCGTCCTTTGCTGATGGGACCCAACCTGTATATTAAATAAGCTCTATCCTTCCAAATTGCTTTTGGTCATGGTGCTTAGTACAGTAACAGAAATCAAACTAGGAACATTTGATGAATCAAAACATCTTGTAACACAGAAGGAAAACCATTAACAACTGTAAGTTATAAGCTCATAAAGGAAATAATTATAATGCTGGAGAATGAAAGAGAAGGCATTTCAGCAAGGAGAGTCTGGAAAAGGATGAAGCCAGACATTTAATCTGTAGCTTGAGTAGGAAGGGGTAATCCAGCAACACGAAGAAGGGAGGCAGGGATTGCAGGCTAGGATCCAGGCTGAGTAAGGAATAAAGTTGTGAGGACAAATGGAAGAAGGCCACCAGCAGTGTTGTTTTGAATGAACATGACTTGCGTTCTCTCTGTGTCTGTATTTGCACATATTTATTATTCCTTCTTTAATGAAAATAGGGAGAAAAAAGAGCAACATAGAGTAAGCACACGAACATATCCCCGTTCTTTCTTAAACTGCAAGGAAGTAGTAACTTTCTACCTTTACTTAAGGACAGACGAAAATGTTCAGTAGCTACCAAGTATAGATCCTGCTTAGATAGCATTTTATATAATACATATTTACAAGTACAAAGCAGTGAACCATGACCAGTGGGTGACTGAACAGAAACTATCTTAGTATGGTTTTATCCAGGCAGGTCCATAGTCCTATCAGTTTCAGTATCGATTGGCTGGCTGTTACATGATCCTGAAAACAATAACATGTATTAGGCATTTGTGCATGTGAGCATAATTTTGTCATCACAGCCACTGACTTTGGTAGTATTAATGGGATTCTCCTTTGACAGATGCAGTAGATAAGCTAAGCAGAGGAGTTTAAACAGTATGGGTAAGCTTAGGTGAACACCAAGTGCTTAAAATATGACTATTCCAATAGTGTATACTGCATTTTATTTTGAAAATTTTATTTTTATGTTCTTTAACATGTGATTTTTTTTGTCTTTTCTATTTGGATCTTTAATCTGTCTGGAGTCTCATTGTCACAAGACTTAAGATGTGGTGGGGACTGTGCTTATGTCCATGTAGTGACTCAGTTCTCACACAACTTATATGTATATACATATGCACCTTATATACATATATAAATATATAAAATGCCGTTGTCCTCTATTGATTTGTGGTACCATGCTTAGGCATAGCTTATTTCTCATGTTTCTATTCTATTCCATTGCTATTTTTTCTGTTTTTCCCCTTTTATAAATTTCTCTCACTCATTTTTTTTCAAATGCTTATCTGTGTTTGTCTGTCCTCACAACATGAGTAAGCTCAGAGAGGTTTAAGTCAGTCCTAACATCTGAAACACACAGGCTTTAAATCCATTTGCTATTTAAGTGTGTATTACTATCTAATAGGAAACCACCCACACATTTGGCAATATAGGTGAATCTATTTTGATTTGAAACCTATCAAGTTTCATTAAATTTAACATGCCATTGATGCACTTATATTTTATACTTCTAAAAGGAAAAAATTCCAATAAGCAAATGCAATTTGTCAGTGAATTTAAGAAATATCCCATTTTCAAATGTTAATATGTGAAAAAAAAGCATGCTAGGTTGTATTAATCAACACTGCTTATTTCTGTAGCACAATCACACATCCCTGTGCTGTCTCTGTTGGTCTTGTTGTGGATCTTACAGTGCTTCAGCATGGGAAGAACATTACCGTCCATCCTCCAGATACTAGGCTCCTCTATGTAGCTTATTTAGAACACAGAGAAGAGGTGAAGACATGACATTTGTCAAACTGCTTTTTAGAGGCCACAAACTAACCATGATTCAAAGAGACTCTTTGTGAGCCTGGGCCCCAGAATCCAGATGGCTTGGAATTGACACAGGCAGCTCCAGTGGTTAGGGAGTGAGTGAGAAAGCGACCTTTGCTATTGCTGGCCACTGATATTCTGAAGCTGTGTTGTAGTGCAGCATAATTGAGCTACTCTGACAAAGTCGGTGAGATACAGTGCTTGTTTACCTGAGGAGCAAGTAGATAACCCCACTGCTTTCCAGTGCCTGTGAAGACTGTCCCAGGGGAGTGGGGAACTACTTCAGTTAAAAAGCCTGACTGTCTTAATCACTAGAAACATAAGCAACAAAAACTCTTCATCACCTTACAACACTCCATTTTGTGTTTATTTTGATCCAGTGGCTAATATTTTCCCCCAAATACAATGAATTAAAGTATGCATTGACATAAAATTGGAAAACTTGAATCTAGCTTGGATTGTTTATGTAAAAAACTGTTTTTCAGAAATGGTTGTAATTACCAGACGAATGCAGCATACACACTACTAACAAGAGAATTACCATCCACAGTACCAATAAAATGAACAAGAAGAGGATCGTAATGAAGAGCATTTGGAGGCGAGAAGAGAAAACAAAATAGAGACTTATAATGGAGGAGAGCTGGGAACACACAAAGAAAACCAAGGAGCAAAGTTTCAAGGGAAGAAAAGACATCATTGTTAAGGAAGAACTTTGAGAGAGCGATGAGATTTGGCAGTGCAGGGTCAATGATAACCTCTAAGAATGACTTCGGTAGCGCCTGCATATTTAGACATGACTGTTAAAGGGTTAATAGTGCCTCTATGAAGGAAGCATAGCGAACAGCTTGTATAGCCAACACTCTTAAGAAATTTGGCAGGAGAAAGGAGACAGAATTGCTATTGGAGACCATGGTTTGCAAAATTATTCTATTGAGAACAGGAGTTCTGCTCTGCCAGCCAAGTAAAAGAAAGTTCATCTACAAGAGAAGTACATTGTTGAACAAAAAGCAATTATATTTATGATATATTTTCCCTCTGTTTCACAGAATGATTATTTTTAAAAACAACCTGATATGGGAGCCTAATCCATCATAAGTGGTTGGGACCAATACATTTGTAATAGTAAGGCAATGCTGGCAGGTTTAATCTTGCCCCATGGGCTATCTCCTAGCCAGCTCCCCATCTTTAGCCAGCCTCCTTGCACTGGAAATTCTTAGCAAGCCATAAAACTCATGCTGGGAAGTATGTATCAGACTCCTATATGCATCTCTTCATATTATTACTGTTATTATTATTATTACAAACACTTTCCAAAAGGAAGATCACAGTGCCCTGACTTGTTTTCATATTCATCTATGAAATAGGCACCTCTATACAAGTGAGATCTAGGACAAGATACAACTCAGAACCAGGAACAAATATACTTTCAATTTTCAAATGCTCAAAGGCTAATTGGGTATATGTGGCCATAGTTGCAACTCATTTAAATTGATGACTAATAAATAAATAGAAAATGAAAGATTCTTTGGTTTGTTCCTTTCTGTTCATTCTTTTTCATCAAAAAAAAGATTCTGGGAAAACTGGATGTCCACAAACAGAATGGTGAAAATAGATCCCTGTCTCACATTCTGTACAAAATTCATCACCAAATGGATTAAAGGAAGTCCTCCATGTGAGACCTGAAACTTGTAAACAGTTACAGGAAAAAGTAGGGGAAACACTTCAGGGAACAGGCACAGACAAAGACCTGAACAGGACCTAGGTATTCAGGAGATAATTGAGCCACTGACAAATGGAAACTCATGAAACTAAATGTTTCTGCACAGCAAGGCAGATGGCTAACCAAGCGAAGATTCAGCTTCCAGAAAGAGAGAAAATATTTATGAGGGATGTGCTCCATCTTTACAGCTTTCATATTGTTGACTTAGTTCCTACATCACATAATCTCCCTAAACAAAGTGGCTTAAAATAAGAAATTATAGGATGGTTATGACTTCCATCAGCAGCTCTGGCTCAGAACTCTGATGTAATTGCGGTCAGAATGAGACTAGTGAATTTATACTTCTTATAAATCACACACTGTCATGTCAGCTATTGTCACATTCATTAACAGTATGTAAGTCCACCCTACATTCTTATTCTCTCTCCCTCCCTCTCTGTCTCTCTCTCTCTCTTCCTCTCTCTCATTCTCTCTTACATGTCCTTGTGCATACATGCATAGATGCCAAGGAAATGGTCTACTTCTGTTCATGTCTGTTTTATTTCTTTAAGACAGGTTCACTCACTGAGGCTCAGCTGGCCGGCCGGTAAGCTCCCAACACTGCTGTCTCTGCTCTCCAATGACACAGGCATGCATAGCCATGTTCAGGTTTTTATTTTCACCTGGGTGCCAGGGATTTGACTTCTGCTTTCACAGCAAGTACCCCTCCTCACAAATCCCTGTCCCCTGCCTCAAGGCCATCCTCCAGCCCCAAAGAAGGAAATTAGAGTCCTCTTCTCTGATGGAAAAACCACAAAGGATTTATAATATATTTTTAATCAGTCATTATGACTAAATTCTATTGTTGGCTAGCTCTGATATTGTATTAAAACTTTCATTCTTACTAATTATTTACTTTCTGTAGTTTTTTTAACTTGCATACTTCTCTAGGAACCTCTAAATAATTGTCAAAAGGATGTACACATTTCTATGTATGAGATGTGTAAAATTTCAGTAATTAAAAGTACCATACTAATTAATTTAGAATTAATGAACACCAAGGTCATGCAGATAACAGAAACTGCCGAGAAATAAAATGGTAGGGAATTCCAGCAAAATCAGGAGTGAGAACACATGATGTTTGCCTGTCTTTGACATTTTCCCTGGAACACGGCCATGCCCACTTACTTATCAACCCTCCATGCTGCTTTTTCATGATGTAAGTAGATCTAGTGTAAAACAGACCAGATGGCTTAAATTCATTCTGTTGTGTATTTACTGGAATACGAAACAGTTGTGGAAGCCATCTTCTTCACCTTTAGGAATTACCAACAGCATATGCCTATTGGCAAAGAATGCTCCTCAGTTCTTTTGTAAGCACTGATTCTACATCTACCACACAGTGAGGAGCATGGTAGCTTCTTCAGCTAGAACACACTCTGTTTAGGAGCTAAAGATTCATGATAATTGAAAACATTTCACTTTTTGCAAAATGGGGTATGTAATGTTCTATTTAAAGATTTTGTTAACTGAAGCCAAAATGTGGAAGGCCAAAAAGCCTGATGTGGAATAAATCAACTTTTAGAATCAAGAAGAAATATTATTTTTCCTCCCAAAGTCAGTAAAAACTTTAAAATGTTCTATGTCTATTTTTTTTAGTAACCACATCCTACTGATTCAGTCTAAGAGAAATATAACATCAGAATATTTCCTAGTTGAAAGAGGTGCTATACAACATTTATATAGAAAGTTCCTATACTTAACAATTATACTTAACAACTTCAAAAGTCACTGTGTCTTAGAGAGTGGATTAAATGCCTCATAGGAGTTCAAATCTTCAACATGTAAAGAACTGTGACACAGGATGAAGGATTACAGCCCTTAGAGCTTTTGAAATTTACTCCAAAATACAGTTAATAAAGCAAATTCCCTAGAATTTTGTTCTATTGTATCTTAGATAACTATTAGCTTTAATATTTGTGTCAGTGTTTTTATTTTCTTTTCAAACCTACACCCTGACCATCGTAAACTCTACTGAATTGAAGAAAATCACTGTTACTTGACCATTTTTTACTTTTAAAATGACAGCTTTGTCTATCAATCTAGTGTGGACTTTGGATGATGGGAGAAGCAAAAGGTTCAGTCACACCAGAAAAATAAATCCCCTTTCAAGCACTAAATGGGATGTGTGTTCTCACAGGAGCTATTTCTCTGCATCAAATCTTCACCCTTCACACCATTGTCTAAGGAGATGGCCACATAATCTGTGGTTGATTTAGACAGAATGGAAGGGGATGGGTAAGAAAGAATATGTCATTTGGCTGAGTATCAAAGCAGAATTCCTATTTTCTTTGGCTTTTATTTTTATGTATATGTATATATGGAGATACTTATGCCCATGTACACATAGAGGCCAGAGGTTGAAGTTTGGTGTCTTCCTTTCTCCAGCTCCACCTTTGCTTGAGACAGGGTCTCTCACTGGTAGTCATTGATTGGCTAAACTGGCTGGTCAACAAGAGCTAAGGCTAAAGACATCCATTGCTGTACCCGGTCCTTTTCAACATGAGTGTTGGAGATTCAAACACATGTCCATATGCTTGTGGGACAAGCACTTTACCAATTACTCTATCTCCCCAGCACCTGAATTCCTCATTTGTTTGTTTGTTTACTTTTATGTGTACGGGTGTTTTCCTGAATGTATACCTATGCACCATATACATTCCCTGTGCCTGCAGAGGCCAGAAAAGGGTGTCAGATTTCCTGGAACTGTGAGTGATAGACAGCTGTATGCCATCATGTCTATGCTGGGAATCAATCCTGGTCCTCTAGAACAGCCAGTTCTGTTAACTGCTGAGTCATCTTTCCAGCCACAAGAATTCCTTTTAAAAATATAATGAATATGAAACACCAGTGAGGGATTCTGGGAGGAATACTCAGTGTACAGATGAAAATGTGGGTCTAGGGTCAAGAAATTCACTGACCATCAGGAAGAAGTGGTAACTAAGATATGGAGTACAGAAGAGTTACCCTAGAGAGCATGCATGTGGAGAGAGGAAAAGACACAGAAAATCTACAGATTTAATTATGCATAGAAAGTAAACTGACAAAGGGTGAATAATGTCTATGGTTTTTGTTTTCAACAGTTTTCCCTCAGACTTTTTATTTTAGGGTAATTTTAAGGCTTATACCTGAAGCCTTTCTGATTATTTGTTAATTATTGGTTTCTAAATAACCAATCTTTTGATAATTCATTCATATTTTCAAATGAAATCTACAAACTCAGAAATTATTCTGTTGACAGTGTGACTTGGAACAGACAACTTTTTTTGTTTGAATAGATTCATAATATGCTGGTATCCTCAGTGAACCACTTCCATCAGCTAAAACCTACCTTCTAAAGGCTGCACAGCCTTCAAGACAACACCGAGCACTTGACGACCAAGTGTTCAAACTCACGAACATTTGATGTTTTGATGTTTCTGAGCACTGAAGATACACTATCTCTAAACACTGCTTAACAGCCAAAGAAAAATAATTCTGTGGAAATCCTAAATTCATTAATATTTTATAAAAATATTGTAAAAGATTGTTTTGTGTAAACACATATTTGAAAGCATAGTATTATACATCACACTAAAGAGTATATACTGTTTGTACAGTTAAATTTAGGCTATAGACAGATCTTTCATAATTTTACAGGGTCCCAAGGGATTGGACAGGTCTGTGTGGGGTCATAGAGTTTCTACTCCAGGCTATGTGGATACATAAGGTTCCCCACAAAGTGTCACTCAGTAGTCCTCCAAATAGCCAAGTAGAAATGTCAGCCCTGCCATTTCCCCACTGACTCTCCGATTCTTATTCTCTAGGATCGAATGTGCAGTCATTAAAAAAAAAAAATCCCAGAATGAAGCTTTACCCCAGGCAGCTCTGGCAATGATCAGGAGGCTATGCCTGGAATGTTCTATGAGCAGATGTGTCAGTCACACTCATGTTATGGGAAACATGAGAAAGGAAAGGTCACTCATGCTGCACTGAATTTGCCTGGCAGCGTGGCTGATGATGGGTCTCTTGATAATAAATCAAGGGTGATAATGTGAATATTGACAGAACAGCCGCCTATCTTTATTGAACTTAAGCTATTTTTTTTTAAAGTAAGTTGGATGAGAAATAAAAGGAATTCTCCTGCAGTGACACTTGTGTTGCAATAACATCTACACTGTGCAGTCTCCCTGAGACTAATAACTAGCAGGCCCATTCACACAGAGGGGCGTGCATGTAAAGCACAGAGCATTTTTTTCATATATGAAGAAGAAAATTAATTCTGTCTGTCTTTTCAGGCTATCCTTATAGGAAATGTGATTTTTGTGAGTTCTATACAAAGACAAAACTAGAGTGAGACAAATCTGATGTCTCTGGATTCCCCTCATTCCCACAAACCCCAAATCACTTTGGCTAATAATGTGGGAAATGATAACATGTCACCTACTAATACAATGACTTGAGTTCCAGCTTAATGCTTAAATTCTGAAGAAAGTCACTGAACCGGTTTTGACCTTACCTTCCTACTCTGAAAAATCACGTGGGCAAGACTCTTTCTTTTATACCATCCACCTTTAAAATCTGATTCAACCACAAAGAAGAGCAATATCATGCAGGTACTTAAGCATTAAAAATCTTTTTCAACACCCCAGAAAAAGATGCACATTTTCAAAAGAAATAGAATTTAAATTTTTTTTCTAGTAAGGAGTTTTATCCAGCGTTCTGGATGCACAGGATCATCCAGAACCAATTTACTGATTATCTCTACAGCAGACAGTGGTGACCTTGAGATCCCTTTCTGCTGAATGCCTAAGTTGGCATCCTAATCTTGTATGAGGTCTTTGAAGTGGGTTCAGTGTCCTGTTTAGTTTGATCTCTTTCTTGCATATGCAAATGATCATAAATATTTGTAGAAGGAAGGCACCTTATAAACCGGATACTGGTTTCTCAATTAAAATACTGAAGCTATGGAAATCCCCACAGTGTATTTACACAAACAAATCTGTGCCCTTCCTTGTTTGCCTTAAGTTTCAGAAAAATAAGAATGGAAAAGTAGAAGATGCAGAGGGATAAAGTTGTCCTTAAGAGACTCTCTTTCTCCACTCAGCATTGACAGGTCTTTCTTCAGTTTTCTCATACCTGTACTGTGGACTTTTGCAATCACACTTGACTGGTCTTGTGACACCTTCAGAGCCCACGAAGTGTGGTAGTGTGGTAGCTTGATGTAATTGGCTCCCATAATCTCATAGGGAGCGGCACTGTAAGGAGATGTGGCCTTGGAGTAGGTGTGGCCTTGTTGGAGGAAGTGTGTCCTTGTTGGAGGAACTCTGATCTCCTTCTCTACCTCTATGCTGCCGTGTGCTACCATGATAATAATGGACTAAACCTCTGAACTATAAGTGATTCAACCCCAATTGAATGTTTTCCTTTGTAAGAGTTGCTGTGGTCACGGTGTTCCTTCACAGCAACAGAAACCCTAAGATAGGTTGGATAATGTCTTTAAGATACAATGCAGGGATAGCTAGAAAGGTCCCTTGAAAAGTGAAGATCTTATGCTAGTGAAAAAAATAGAAGAGCCATTTCATAAGCAAAACTGAACCCAAATGCAAAATATCTCAACTCAATGGGAAATATTACACTCAAAGGAAGCATTTCATAGCTTTTAGAAATAGTTCTTGGTAATAATCTCAAGTGTTTGTTAGAGGGGAAATGATAAGTTTTTGTGGCATCCTTTGGACTTACATGTGGTCCATATATAAATGCAAATAAATTCATTATGTTTGATATCAGGACAAAAATAAATCAATGAATGGCAGCCATACCACCTGCCTGTTAACTTGAATCTGTTTTTGGATTTGAAGTTACGATTCAGAGAAATCACATTTGTGTTTATTGCTCTTTTTGTTACTGGCAAAAGACAAATGAAGCAGGGTGTACATAAGGCAGACGCAATAAAAGCTGGTGCGTCCTAGATAGCGTGAAACATTTTAGAGCAGGAAAAGACACACTACAGCCTGCAGCCCATTCCTGCCAGCTGTCTGTTTTTATAAATAAAGTTTCACTGGAAACAGAGCCAGGCTCGTCCATCCATTGTTTTCTGTGGCTAGGTTCACACTATAGCACCACAGCTAAGGGAGTGTGACAGAGCCCGTATGGTTGGGAATTTCAAACGTCCAGCACCTGGCCTTCTACAGAAAAGCTTGCTGAACCCTCTTCTATGCTATTCATAGTCTTGAATAGTTAGCCTTCATAGTCTTAGCCTTCAAGTTTCACAGGTCACGGATTCGTTTTTAAAAGGAGAAGCACGGATATTTGTCACTGACCTATTTCCAGGTGGTCATGTGGCCATCATGGTCTATCGACATGGTCACTTCAGCAGGAGGCACCAAACAACCCTTTATCACAGACCCTCCCATTATTTCATCCACCTTTCTACTTTTTAAACTCAAAGAATCAACACATTCTCCATCTCACATATTTTTAACAAAAGCAGTGATCTTTACCATTGTACTAACATATAAATATGTATATAAAAGCAGATACAATATACTAGTAATGGACGAAAACTTGTTGCATACAAACACAGCTTTAAAAGAAGACTATTAGAACACCATTCCAACAAAATGTCAGTATTATCCCCTTCTAGACAAGAACTTAACATACTATTTCCTTAAAAGCTGTGAACCATACCATAATGTCTACACCCAAGAGGATGGAAATTTGTTTTCAACCAAAGACAGAATTTCTCTATGAACACACATGTCCTTATGAGCCATGCCAAAATAATTTTTACTTCTTGCTCTTAGAGCATCTTATGTAACAAAACAGAATTTTCAATAAAATCATATGTATACTTATTTTATCATTGTCTACCAGAAACTACCCAGGGACAAAGTCTTGTTTAACTGTATGTCTAGCACTCAGAAAGTGTTCAGTAAGTACTTTCTGATGACAGATAAATAAATGAAGACTGAAGTTCCATCTTTCTTTGGCTGTAAAAGTCTTCCTATTTCTGGAGGCTGAAGAGATGGCTTGGCTAGCAGTTAAGAGTGCATACTGTTCTTACAGAGAACCTGAGTTCAGTTCCCAGAACCCATTGTTGGATGCTGATAATTACAGGGAGAGCTGATGCCTCCACTGGTATGTGTACTCATGTGTGCACTCATGCAAATACATGTACACACACACACACAAATTAACATATGTTTAAAAGACATGCTATTCTTCTAAAACACAGAAATACAGGCTCATGATGAAGAAAAATACTGAGGTGCATATCTTTACAAATGATAAAATTATTTCAACTCACTGGAGAATAATAAACTCATAATTTTAAGGAGCCTTTGTATTAGTGATACAAAAATTTAAATGCCTGTGAGTAAACTTAACATGATATGAAAGATCTCATCACTGAAAGCTGTAAACATCGATGAAAGAAAATGAAGATGGAAATAGATGAAAATAGAGGGCACATTCACTGATGTAAAGAAGCAATATTATGGTGACATCCAACCAAAGCAGTTTACAGATCAGTGTAGTTCCCACCTACACTCCAGCGAGGTCCTTCACATCTGCCTCTTGATGTTTCTTGTTTATTCACTCTTCTAGTCTACTTTTGGAGACAGGATCTTTTCTAGCCCATTCCAGCTGAGGACAGCTTTGGAATCCAGACCCTCCTGCTACTACCTCCCGAGTGCTATGCTGACAGGTGCTCCTCACAACATCAGGCTTCCCTTCTAGTGGTTTATACCTTCATAGACACAATACTAGACTCTGCAATGGCTTTTTAATCAGATCCACAATGCTGTTTCTACATTCCAAGAGTCATATGCATGATTTTGGAAATCCTACTTCTCAAATGTGATGTGCTATTTGTATTCTCAAGTAGCAAAAGTAGGTGTTTACTAGGAACACGGAAGTCTGCAGCCCACCACTAAGTGGCCCCAGGACAATCTGAAAACATTAGAGATAGTGCCCTGTAGCCCTAACTTCATTACTGTGCTACCTGGCTACAGCAAGTTATTTAAATTGTCAAAAATATCAACTTTGTAAAAGTATAGAATAGGATTAATTACATTTACCAAAACATTTATGGCTATTAAGTAATAAAATATAGCCAAAGTGCCTGGTGCCCCACAAGTTTTCTATAATGAGTACCTATTATTATTATTATTATTATTATCATTATTATTATTTTTGGTAACGTACTCAGTTAAAGACCCATTGGAGGCTAGCATGTATCATGGGTATCCAGTCTGCATAATCTTTCATTACCTAGGAAACCTGTCATTCACACCACTCAGGAGGTTGACAGATTATTAACAGCTGTACTCTAGGCATGTGTAGCTTAGAAACAGGAGCGGGTGGCTGACATTTTATAAGAAAATGACAACAAGACTCAGAATGTGCTGAGGTCAAGTATAATGTGCTGGTAAAATGTGATGTGGCATTAACCTTTCCTCTTTGGTTAAACCATGCTCATAGCTTCTGGCTCTCTTCCTTCAAGGAAACAGATCTTATGATTTAGTAGACCCTTTTGAAGCTAGCTACCTCCCCTTTCATGAAAAAAAGAAAAAGCCTGGAACATAATGAAATGAATTTATACCAAACTAATTCCATGGTAATTTTACCCAAGAACAGCCCTAGCCATTCTGTCAAGTGAGGGTTTATGCTGAACACTTCTGCAAACACTTTCAATTCCTTCAAAATACTTTCTGTTTCCATTACAGATATGTTTCCATATTTCATGGAAACTAACACTATTTGGCAATATTTTAAAAGTGAGTTTCCAGGTTGTCTTAGGATATTACAAGGTAAAACTTTGGTTTGCTCTTCCTTTCAAATTTGCTAAATATTAGCTCAGATCTTCCTAACCATTAGCACCAAGGATGTACGTCAAGGGTGGGACACATTGATGGTCACTGTATGAAAAGAAAAGAGCCTGGAAGCTGGAGATTGAAATCTTGGATCCTGACCTCTCAAACCACAGCTTACAGATTGTGCAAACTGGACACATTTCATGGCAATAGGAAAACTTAGGGTAGTCACCTTAAGACTAGAAAAATGTATCTAGTCTTAAGATTTCTTTGGGTTTCTGTTTCTTCTTCAGTTTTCATGCTTTTTTGGCTTTGAATGAACTGCTTAGAAGTCATCCAGGGATCACTCATCAAGGCATCTGTGATTCTGAAGATTTTATAATGAAAGGTGGAATACTTGTCTTTTCACTAGTCACACCATTTAGCACAGCAAGGAAGAGAGCAGACAGTAGTTAGGCTGCACATGAAATCTCCTTATATTGGTAAGGTAAGAAATGTGTGAAGCCAAACTCAGTAAGCTGAGCTACACTTTAAGAAATGTCAGGGTGACCAGACTATAAGGCAATCATGAATTTCATCAAGTGGGAAGAAATGTGATAACTGAAAATTAATGTAATCAAGAACACCTTATGGAAAATATTCTCACATCTTTTATTTAAGGTAATAGATCACTGAAAGATTGCCACTGTTGGTGGTTTCCCAAAGATATCTGTTCTAAGAATATGACTACATGGCTTTGAGTATCATAACAGTAAAAAGAGTTCCATAGAAGTTACTATTCTCCTCATAGCAATGGCCATTGAAGTCATTGGCCCTAAATGCTCAGTGGTTAAAAAAGCACTTGGATTCCGAACACCCACGTTAGGTAGCTCATAACCACTTGTAACTCCAACTCTAGGGGATCTGACACCCTCTTCTGGCTTCTGTAAACATTTGCAGTCATGTGCAAATACTCCCACACAGAAACACACATACACATAACTACGTAAATCAATAGACTGTCTGGTTCTGTTTGCTCAGCTTCAGAAGCATGTACTGAGATCGGAAGAGGGAAAAGCTGCCAAGTTGGCAGAGGAGAGGAAAAGCAGGGTTATTAAACTTCTTAGAAGAAAGTCAGGGATTCCTAGAACTGGAATTATTCTTTGACAGCATATATCGCAGAATGTTCCTGACAAATAATAAATAGCTTAGGAATTTAAAGACAGTTGTACACCAAGGACTAGCTACACTCCTTCCCTGTTTTATCTGCACTGATAATTCCTGTAGGACCCAGCTCTTTGTAAGCACTATTAAACTTAAAATTCTTTAAGCAAGAATTTTAGCTATTTAAGTGACAAGGTGTAAATACTGTTAGAGGTATATTTTAAATATCATAATTGTGAAAACTCTGAGAATATTTGGGAATACTAAATTCTTGTCCTTGAATCTTCAAATAGTGACATGCCAGGATTTTGAAAACACTAAGAAACATTGCTGATGCATACATTTATCACTGTTGAAAATGCATGTAGGTTTTTGAATAAGAAATTAAAAAGAGAAATTGGGGACTTAGGAGATGCATTTATAGAAATCAAGTTTGTTATTTTTAATAAAAATAATAAAGAAAATTGGAGATTTGGGGGGGCACATTTATAGAAATCAATTCTTGGAATCCAAGAAATGACTGTAAATGAACACCGACATAAAATGTAGATAACACTGCTGATCTTGACAGACGCAACAGGAAATGTTTTCCCTAATTAGTAGGAGTAGAGAAAGAAAAAGTCACTCAGTTAAGGCAATTAAATGACCATAAAATCATCTAAAGTGAAAAATGCAGCACTACTGTATACTGGGCTATTTCAGATTTCAAACATTGTTGTCATGAAGTGCAACTATATATTCTGTATCTTTCAAGAGGAGAAGTTCTTTTGGCAACAAAATTCTAGACTAGAAGTGTATTCATAGGACCTGGAACTTAAGATAAAACACGATCTGAGAGTTACAGAAGGGCCCAAATACTCTTTAGGCAAATTAGATTTTTGATTAGTTCAATAGAAGAACTAATGTATTATAGAAGAAAGTCCTTCATATCACATCCTTAATGAGAAAAAATATATCAGAATTGGGAAGGTACTTTAGTGTGGTAATTTACCAAGTACTCAAAAGGTCTTTACATCATCAAGGCCAAATTGTTGTTCAATTAATAAGAAAACATGTTTAAATTAATATCAAGCTTATCTGATGCTTACAGTGTCTTTGCAAGATCCAGGCCAAACGGCTTTTCAGCAAAAATTAAAAGTGTGCATATGGCATGAGGTCTGGGTTTTGAGCTTGGAAGTCTGGGTTTGAATCAAGGTTTAGTTATGGAACTTTGAATCAGTTATTTCCTGTTCTCTGGTTTCCTTGCTGTAGAAATTGGGGGTTGAGGAGCCTCTGAGAATTAAATAAGACATCCCAGCACTGGCTGATGCTGGAAACATACCAAAGGATCAGTAAATGCATTTTTTTTTTAAAAAAAATTTCAGTCACAGAAATCTAGCATCATGGTAGTCCGTGCCCACTTTGGACAGCACTGGAAACCATTGGTTTTTCGACTGTGTGGAACTAATCCAGAGTGATTAAGTAAATAATGCTAGGAAATTTAATATATGAAATTTGAAAAGACGTCATTTATTAGAATTTTAACTTTGGATCCTGACTATAGTGTGTCACACACTACACACTTTCTAAGCAAGTTGACACTCAAATGCTATAGTTTAATTCTTTGACTAACCATAGAAACAAAAAAAGCTTCAATCATATTAGACATTTTTCATAAGGTGATCTACGTACTACACTGAAAGGTCTTTTCTTGGCAAACACATAGATAAAAAACTTACCTTTTGGTGACTGAGGATTACCTGGAAGTAGTAATGATTCCTGTGACTTAACTTCCCCTGTCTATTTTTACTAATATTAATGGTAAAACTAAGACTATCAGAGTCTTTTTTCTTATCAGAACACCTGGATTAATAATTGTAAACAAATTAAGCTTATAAAATGTCTTTGTAGAACAATCTACTTCTTAAATCTTAAAATAGGCTAAGGGGAAATTTACTCACTGAGACAAACTATTTCACTCACTTGCTTTGTGACAATTGACCTTGAACACTGTAAATATTTTCATCTTTGTCAACTCATTACTTGATTATGTAGGTTTGTTAAAAAACTTTCTTTTTGTGTATTTGCGTGTATGCAGTACATGTGTATGTGTGTGTGTGTATGTGTGTGTGTGTGTGTGTGTGTGTGTGTGTAGTATGTGTGTTGTATGTGGGTGGAGACCAGAATTGATATTAGGTGTCCTCTTCTACTGTTTCTCACCTTATTTTTTGAGGCAGAGTCTCTCCCTGATCATACAGCTCACTGCTCCAGCTAGACTGACTGTCCAGCAAGCTCCAGGATCTGCTTTTTAACTCATAGCCCTGAGACTGCAGATGAGTCCTGCAGATCCAGTGTCTACGGCAGAAAGCACTTTCTGACTGAAACATCTTCCCAAGCTCATAGAAATTATTTTCAATGTTTTTTCTCATTGTTGAAATAGATCCTAATTAAAATTATTGTTAATAGACACAATATAAATATTATATGCAAGGCATATGAGGTGGCTTAGCAATGTATGACACTCTTGCAGAAGACCCAACTTCAGAGCTCCAGAGCTCTAGCCCTGGTCTGGCAGTTCACAACTGCATGTAAAGCCAGCTCCTCTGGCCCTCTTCTGGTGGTTGTAGGCACTGCACTCAAAAGCACACAAAAATAAAAAAGCATCTTAAAAAATTACATGGAGCTTTCTGCTACAACAGTAATGAACCTAAACAAACCGCATTTTGATAAAAATAATTATATACTCTATATATCATGCCTCTGCTTGATTCCTACCCTTCAAATCTTAAGTCAGATTATCAACACACACTATTTTTTCATCTAATTAGCTTTTTGTTGTTGTTTATTCATTGAGATGGTGTTTGTTGTGTAGACCACGTTGGTCTTGAATTCAGGAACCTCCTGCTCTAGCCTCTAATCATTGAGTACTGGCATTTCAGGCATTTGTCACCATGCCTTGTTTATGCTACTCTTTTTAAAAGGTCAGTTTTAGACTGAAATAAATGGAACTGAAATGGAATGTCAAATACTAAAAAGAAAAATGCCCCCGAGGTCATAAACATGGCCCATATTCACTGAAAATATCCACTGTTTTTTCTTCACATCTCTTTGTGTTGTTTTTTATTTGTCGATAGAGTCTAAATTTATTCCAATTCTTGGTTAGATCATGGTTAACGTAGTTCCCAGGAAACACAGAGGGTGAAAAAATAAAAATAAGAGTATAAAGCAAGCTTACGGTTTCACCAATTTTCCCAATATCTCCTTGGTCTCCTACTTCTCCCTGTTGATCAGGAATATAACATTGCAAAAATGACAATTTTTCAATAACAATAGTCATCACAGTTTATCTGTTTCCATTTTACATAATTACATAGTTGTAACAGAAAAAACAAAGTCAATTTCAGTTATTCAAGTTTATTTATAGTATTTTTGTGAAATCTGGCCTTTTTTCCCTTTTTATTCCAACAATAATTATCTACATATTGAAGTCACATTCCCTTATTCATTACTGTGAGTCATTTTAAAGACATATTTAAGGCTGGAGAGGCAGCTCTTGCACAGGACACAGGTTAGATTCCAGCACCCATGTAGCTCACAACCATCTGTAAATCCAGTTCAGTGGGATCCAATGCCCTCTTCTGGCCTCCATGCACACTGCACTCGTGAAGTGTACACAGAGATACATACAGGCAAACACCTGTACACATTAAAACCTTTAAAGGCACCTACTGCCAAGCCCAAAGACCTAAAGCCTTGATGTCAATGCTCAGGACCCACAGAGTGGAAGGGAAGAGCCAAACCCTTAACATTGTCCACTGACCTTCATTGTTCACTGTGGCATGTGTGCACACCCACATACAGAAATCATAAATGTAAAAGTATTTTTTTTTTTTTTGGTTTTTCGAGACAGGGTTTCTCTTGTGTAGCTTTGCGCCTTTCCTGGAACTCACTTGTAGCCAGGCTGCCTCGAACTCACAGAGATCCGCCTGCTCTGCTCCAAGTGCTGGGATTAAAGGCGTGCGCCACCACCGCCCGGTGTAAAAGTATTTTTAAAACAAATAAAAGGTACTGTGAAAGATGTTAAGAGTATAATTAAAGCCCTTGCCCCAGAGGATGCTGTTTCCAACACAGATAATCCTAAAGATGTCTTCAGAGCAAGGGTCTGTGAGCTCCAGTCAGCAGAGCTGGCCACCAGAAGGGGTATTTGTTCATGGCTTCTGAGGCACAATCCTGTAGTCCATGAGCTCTGTGGACCCAGAGGTTTCCTCCACTCATCAGTAATAAATTTGGCCTAATCTTAGTTATTTGGCACCAATTTCTAACGTAAGAGAATCCTGTTATGGTTTTTTTATTTCTCCCACTTAATTTTAGTGCAGGGGTTTTAGCATGTCTGATTTGGGGTGCTGCTCCCCAGTCGGCTACTGGTGAGGTGTAAAACATACTATATGACCCAAATTACTCTTCATAACTCCAAATGATGGGTTATAGAACTCACTGGAGCGGTCCCTGTAAGCAGGAGGTGTCGAAAGGGATGAGAAAGGGCCACTTCAGTGAGGGGAACACATGTAAGAGAAGGTAAGGGCTAATTAATGAAAGTAGAAGACTGATTGTGAGTTATCACATACAGTGAGTGTGATAGGGACCTATGATTCTTTCTATAAAAATGATAATTTTAAAATGAATAATGAAATTGAAGTGTGGAGTAGCAAGATATTAAGATGCAAACAATATGGCGGACACTGGTGACGAGTGGCATGGACTGGTATGAACTGACAGATATAGTAAGTGGAGAATACACATCGGATCTCAAAATCTTTGTATAAATTGTGGATTACAAAGTATCTCAATAATGTTTTCAATATTGATTACACATGAAAAGGATGGCACTGTTATGGCTTGTATTAGCTATATTATTAAAATTAAGTTTATTTTTCTCTCTATTCTACATTGTGGCTCACATCTGTGTCTAATGTTACATGTCTACAGGATCTTACTGCTTTTAAGCACTGGAACCTAATAGCCATCCTTAGCAATAGTCTGTACAAGCTTTCTGTTCCATTGGTACACATATAGAGGACTGGAAACAGTGAGGCATGGTAGGACGCAGTACCTAGTTATTGATAAAGAACTCATCTGACAACTTTCTAAGGAAATTGATGGCAGAATAATCTTTGAGTAATTAATCTTTTAATCTGCCTCTTTCCTCTATCCAAAATTGTCTTTTCCCACCAAAGAAAATGTGCCTTTGTCTCTCACAGAAGGTTTGATTGACAGCCAAGAGTGGAAGTGGCCCCCATCTTGTTTTAACATTCAGAGTTGGAAGGTAAGGGAAGAGGAGCCTTGGCTTTAGAGAGAAGAGAGAAAGGGAGGGAAGAGGGAGAGAAGGGAGAAACAGAGGGAGGGGAGCAGGGACAGATGTGGGGTGAGAGAATAGAATAAGGGAAGAGATGAGGGAGGGGAGAAGAGAGACCGCCAGGCGGTGGAGGAAGGTGGTGCAGAAAAGGAGGGAGGGAGGGAAGGAAGGGAATAAGGGAAAAGGAGAGGAGAGGGAGGGGAGGGAGGTGAAAGAGAGACAGAGAGAGAGAGATAGACATAGAAGACAGAAACAGAGACAGACAGACAGACAGAGAGACGGAGACAAAGACTAGGGTTGAGTGGCAGGCGGTGACCCTTCACCAACTCCCGAGTGTTTCACTGAGCACAGCCACATGGTGCACAGGTCTCCGGAGCACTGGCAGCTCAGGAGGGATGGCCACTGAAGGATTTCTTCAGGTTCCTGGGTAACAAAGACTTGCTGTGGTGAGATTCTAGGGAGGGCAGCCTGTTACCAGTGACTGAGGTTAAGCTGCTAGCTAATTTGCCTCATTGTGGCTCAACGTTGAATTTCTTAGTGCTATTTGGCAGGATAGAGACTAAACTCAGGATGCTTAAACTTTCTGGTTTTAAATCAGTTTTCTGGAGTTTATATATATATATATATAATTTGAGAAAGCCAGGCACACATCCTCCTAGTATGTTTTATCTGTCTACATGTTGATACATTAAAAATGCTTTAAGTCATCTCCCTTCATTGACTTGATGTCTAGCTTTTTCTTAGGATTTAATATCATAAAAATTATGTGTTTGATATATATGAAACAAACCTTAACTTGGGAAATTTGGTAATAATACTCTGTCTCTTTCATGAGTTTTAAATTTGAAAATTCAACAATCCCTATAAACTGGTATCTTCCATTCATCAAATCTCTGTGTTGTTTTGTATCTGTGGTTGTAAAGGATTATCTAAGACACAGAGGTGAAGCAAGAAACTATGAATGGCTGGCACATCCTTTCAAAGTACCACAGTGATAAAGGCTACTCAGTGACTGTGTAAGGACAGACTCAGGTGGACCTACTGTTAGCTGTTTATTGAAGAACCAATGCTTAATAAGAGACATTAACATATATATTTATTGCCCCAAATCTAATCCAAAAATATTACCCTGACATTTTTATTAAGTTGCATAAAACTTATTATTGCTTTGTATCTCATATTGCAAAAGTTTATAAAATGTATTCTAACATTTCTTTATTAAATTGTACACCTATGCAAATGCAGATGTAGCTACATGGCTTATAATTTGCTGTTTGAACAGTTTTTAACATCTTACTGGTACATCCTAAGTTGAAATTTGCTCATTTAATTTGTACTGATTAATTTTGCTTGAAAAAGGTCACAACTTTATCCTTTTGAAATTTTATATTTTCAAATTGACAAAAACTTCATGCACTTTACCTTTAAGCCTTCTGGCCCTGGTTCCCCCATATACCCTTTTCGACCTGGTTTTCCCTAAAAGAAAGAAAGAACAATAACCATAAAAACATATTTAGTACTCATCACTTATAAAGGTGTTCTAAGGTTTAAGACAGTGGTTCTCAGCTTGTGGTTTGTGATCCCTGTGGGGTCACATATCAGATACTTACATAATGATTCATAACAGTAGCAAAATTACAGTTATGAAGTAGTGACAAAATAATTTTGTGGTTGGGGGGTCACCACAACATGAGGAACTGTATTAAAGGGTTGCAGCATTAGGAAGGTTGAGAATCACTGTTTTTGGAAATGCATTCTGTTCTACAAAATGGATAACTTCAAAATATTCGATGCTCTCTTATCATATTTATTAGCCAATTATACTATAAATACTTGAGTGCCTCCAACGAGTCATGCACAGATCTCAATTGTCAGGATGAAGAGAACACTACACACCTGCCTCCATAGAGCTTACACTTCAGTGAGGATGATAAAAATCTTAAATGTATACTATATGTATGCATGTATACATATGCATATAATATAATATTACATGTATGTATGTTCTATGTTGCACATATATGTATACTATGTAAATAAAACATGAGGCAGTGACAGACAGGAGTATAGCGGGGAAAAGAGAGAGGAGAATTGGGAAACAGGAAGAAGGAGGGAGAGACATGCAGCACGCAGGACAAGCAGATGTAGAGACTCTGGTAAGCCACCAGCCAGTGGCAAGGTATAGATTTATAGAAATGGATTAATTTAAGATAAAAGACAGTTAGCAAGAAGCCTGCAGGCCATACAGTTTATAAGTGATATAAGCGTCTGAGTGATTATTTTATAAGTGGATTGTGGGACTGCGGGGCTTGGGGAACTGGAGAGAAGCCTCCAGCAACAAATGGCGCCAACGGCTCGAGTTTCCACCTTAAACCTGAGAATATTTAATAACCAATTCTAAACAGAGCCAAAACAGGTTCCTGCTTCTTGGCTCATACGGGCAGCTAGATGCGGCAAAACGCAAGGTTGGACACTGGCGGGTTCCTGCGGTGCGTCTGACGGCAGTATGGCGGAAATGAGGCATCTGCCAGCGGCAAATTAAGCTGTGTGGTAGATTTAGTCTTTACTAGTATTTTAAAAAAAAAAAGAGGTTTCTGGCTACACGCTGCTTTGATAAAAGCTTAGACCACTATTTCTGAGACTTGATGACTCCAGAGCTGGCGGAAAATGTACCACCGCATGTTGGGAAGCTGAAGTGGCGGAGCCAGCAGCACAGCGCCGTTTCAGGCTTACAATGGTGCAGTTTAAAGCAATAGGCTCAAGGCTCAAGGTAATATAAAACATAAGCCACATAAAGATGGCTACCACAGAGAATCTGGATTATGTTCTCTTTGATATTCATAACTAAAGAAAAAATTTGATTACAAAAGCTGTTGAGTTATGCCAAAATGTATATTTTAAAGGTACCTTGACTTCAAAATTTGGATATAAGGATATGTTACTTTGGAAAAAGAGGTTCTGCTTTTGTTTCCACAGAAAGCCAGAGGCTGTGGACTTGTTCCAGATTAAGATACATCAGGTTTCACCAGCCAAGACCCCCTGAAAGGACTCCGATGACACCATGGCCCAGATGATCCAACATCCAGATCAGTTTCAAGGCAACTGGTTCACACAATACAGCCTCACGGACTACCCATAGGTCTAAAATTTTCTTTGCGTCCCATAAGATACAGCGCCCTCCAGCAGGAAGTAGTAAGAGATGCTACGCTCAAATTCCAAATATACCAAGCTGGCTTTAGAGGTGGAATTGGCTCACTCCCCTCTAAACCAGACATATTGCTTAAAAAAAAATGGTTAAGTGATTCTTGTGTCCAAATCAGAAGAGCCTCTGGTGTGGGACAGAGAAAAACCAATATTTTTATTTAAAACAGGTTGATTATAAATGTGATCTCTTTCTAAAAAAAAAGGGGGATATGATATATAGGAGGATATGGAGATGATAAGATAAAGGGTAGATTAATGAACTACTTTTAAAGAACAACTTGTTTAAAATGTTTTACATTGGTATAGATTTTAGTTTATGTTTAAAATGTTTTACATTGGTATAAAATTTTAGTTCATTGATACAAACTTGAAGTTAATTTTGTTATACTGTATATATATATATATTTTCTATTCTTGTTTGAGGTATTATGTTTATATAACTCATTTAAAATTGTAATGGATAATTAAAAAATAGATTAATAATTAGTCATCTATGATAATCATATCTGTAGCCATGTTAGTTAAGTCTTCTAGGTATACATAGATATATTTCAGATAGATAGGTAATCTTCAAACACTTCATAGACCTGGAGAATATGGCATTTAAATAACTTAGAATTCTGTTGACGTGAGACACAATTGCTCCTGGCTGCACCAATTTGATCCGAGAGAATGTTGGGCTTCTAAGACATTTCCATTTGGAAGTTTGTCTTTTTGGCACAAAATGGCCTACTGGGCAAAGAACTGCCCTTGCCTTGATGGCTGACAGTACAAATGCAATGCTGTCCTTTCTGGACAAGCGGGACACAAGGAAAGCGACCACTGTACTCTGCCAAGACAGGGTAAGATGGTCTCTTAAAATTCCTGCTTCTAAAAATGGTCTGTCAGATACTCTAGGCCTGTAGCCAATTTGAATGCACCAACAATGCTAAAAAACATTAGGTGACTGTCCAGGCTGCCAGCTGTCTTGGTCTACTTTTGCAAGATTCCCGAAAGTTGCTTGCATCCATCTACCATTTCTCAGGTACCATTATGTTCCTTCTCAGGTCTTTGATGTGGTTGAAGACTAGATAGTCATAATTTCCTCAGTTATGATAAAAGATAAGTTAGCTATAAAACCTTAAACTCATAAATATAAGATAGATAGGACATCTTCTTTAATATTATAACTATAATTCTTGCTTGGTAATTGTTTTGTTATATGTAATTTTACTATGTTAAAGTTAAAACCTTCCTTTTTAAAAAAAGAAGAAAAGGGGAAGTGCTGTGGATATTACTCTATGTAAATAAAACACTGATGGCCAGTGACCAGACAGGAAGTATAGGCGGGACAAAGAGAGAGGAGAATTGGGGAAACAGGAAGAAGGAGGGAGAGACACTGCAGCCACCGCCAGGACAAGCAGCATGTAGAGACTCTGGTAAGCCACCAGCCACGTGGCAAGGTATAGATTTATAGAAATGGATTAATTTAAGATAAAAGAGCAGTTAGCAAGAAGCCTGCCACGGCCATACAGTTTATAAGTGATATAAGCGTCTGAGTGATTATTTTATAAGTGGATTGTGGGACTGCGGGGCTTGGGGAACCTGGAGAGAAGCCCTCCAGCAACATGTGTGTGTGTGTGTGTGTGTGTGTGTGTGTGTGTGTGTGTGTGTGTGAAGGGCTCACAAGCAGAGTACTTGCAACTATCACTTGAACTTCTGCTTGGCTATGTCCTCTGATGCTGATACAGCCAACATGACCTTTCCACCCTTCTAGGTCTGTCTGGTCTTGAACCTGACCCTATTCCTGCTCTCGGACTGGATTCAGTCTTTCACCTGAATATAAGATTAGAAATTTAGCTCAGAGTGAAATAATTTAATTTTTCTGATATTGACAATTTTTCAGCAATCCGTTTTTATTAAAACTGATTGGAAAGTGCCATAAAGAAAACATTCATTTTCATTCTCAATGTACAACTAATAAACATCTCAGGACAGTATATAATATCATAATAAATCTACACTGTAAACAAGTACCATTGGAGCCAATACATTTAGAATCCTTGAAACTAAGCCATTCTGGACCATGGTGGTGGCATTATGACTTATGGCCCCTTTTAAGCTCCAGCACACTTTTTTTTGTGTGGGAATACCCCTGAAAATGTAATATGAAAACCTTATTTTCATATAGTATCTTGCAGAGTTTTCAATATTGGGCTGATTCATATGATATGCTTATAGCCATCCTACTTCCCAAACTGACCCTCAACCAACCAAAGTGAAATAATACTGAATATTATAGAGTATGGTTCTGTTGTTTTCCAGGGAAGTGAATTTTAAATGAGATCAGTTTTGCTAGTCTCAAATAATTTTGCTGTTATGTTCTCTTTCTTACAAAAAACAATGTTTCCTTTTCAGTGGTATGGAGCCAACATGTGTGTCTGTGAGATAAAGGCACAAGTAAATAATTTCTATCTGCCTAAATACAAAGCAAAGCTTAAGAATGTGTAATTTGTGACATTCTCAAATAAAAAAAACTTAGACATATGTCACATGAGTTAAATGCCTCTTAAATATAGCATATACATCCTAATTATTTAAAATGCAAGCTTTGGTCATGTATAAAAACATTTGACTTTATTTCCAAAACTTAGAAAACAGTAGTTTGTATATCACAAGATGGCACTATCTGGTTACAAGTAGGGGCAACTACCCACTAGTTTTCTATAATTTCTATACTGACACATTGATAAGTCAGAGTTTTCCACAAGTATTTCTAAAATTATTTTATTTGGTACTACTGAGAACCCTTCAAAATAATTTTCATGATTCCTGATACCATAAAACCAATGGGGGGAATTGAGAAGTGATAATAATATAATCAATGGGTCAAGGATTAAGCTGGGTGGTAGAATTTGCTTAGCTATTCAGGGACCTGGGGTCAGCCCTTAGCCCTGGGAAAATACATCTCAAGAAATATCTAGTTAGCAGCTTACTTTATTTTGGGGGATTTTAGGATCATAATGGCTCCAACTTCTGCCCTCTGTTATTTTAATAACAGAAATTTAATTTAGTAACAGAATTATTTTAATTAATTAATCTTTGAGAGTGTATATATTATGTTTTTCTTTAGCAAACATGCAACAAAAAGTAGTTTCTCTTCACCCAAAATTATAGTTTAATTCTATAACTAAAAATTTTAATCTTTAAAACTTTTGAGATAATAATATAATTCCAACATTTCTCCCTTCCTTTTCCTCCTTCCAAACCCTTCTATTGAGACCAGGTTGTACTGTATACCCGAGGCTAGCCAGGCAGGCCTTTTACTTAGGGCCTTCTTGCCTCCTCCCTAAGTACTGGAGTCACTAGCGTGCACCCCTCACCAAGCTTTAGGGAACCACTCTTGGGATACTTGCCCTTGGTCCTAGTTCTCCAAAGGGTCCAACTGGTCCTTCTTCTCCCTTAAAAATAAATCGGAACAATTCATGGCCTTAAATAGTGTTTAAATATAGAAATCATTATCCTTTGTATTAATTCTGAATCTGAACCACGTTAAGGAATGCTCAAAAATCTTGCTACGACTCTCTTATTTTAGAATCCAAGCATTCCATGTTTTAATATTTTGGTGATTATCTCACCTCAAAAGCGACATGTATCATTGGACTACTTTTTAAATTTGTGGATGGCACATAGTATATACAGGAAATTTGGAGTGGAGGAGAGTAAAGGAAAAGAATCACCAAGATCATTAAAGAGAGTCTCTAATTCGTTGGCTACACAGAAATGCAACTCTGTTTTTGGCAGATGAAAATCAACACACATATTTATGGCATATTTAACAATCACTTATACAGAACATGCTCTAGGCCCATTTGATACTTTATTCATTCACCCATCCCCTCCCCCTCCCTTCCTCCTCCTGCTGCTTCTTCTTTTAAGATTGAGTCTCTTCTATAGCCCATGCTGGCCTCAAACTTGTGATCTCCTGCCTCAGCTTTGAAAGTGATAGGATTATAGGTGGTGCCATCATACCACAAGTTTTTAAATTTTAGTTTTGTCTGAGACTCTAGACACACAAAAGCACATCAGATTCTACCCCACAGGAGCTTACAGAGCACCTCAGACCCTACCCAAATGGTGCTTACTGTCAAACACTGTATTCTCAACTAATTTACACTCACGTCTTAGAGTCAAATTAGCTATAATGCCACAAAATGTAAATATCTGGTTCATTCTTGTAAGGGTCAAAACTGAATGGTAGAAAGAGGTGGGAGATAAACACATCCAAAGATAAGTAACTTCTCGGCATTACTTTCTAACAAGAAAAAAAAGCAAGTATGCTCTATTTCCAAATACACTCATGAAATAGATTGCTCTTTTTCACCTTTAAATGAATAGTTGGTATTATTGGTTTACGTTACTACTCTTGGCAGCATGTACAGACTTCCTTAGTATCACATGCCTTATATAGTTCATAAACAGACGTTTTGCTCAACTCATAAGTCAATTAAATATAATTTATTAAGTCACAAATATAAAATAGTCACAAGTAGCAAATATGAATTCTGGTACATATACATTTCATTCTGGGTTCAGATTCTTCAACATTCCATTGAAGATTACTGAAATAAATTACCTAATGAGTTCAGAACTCTGTAAAATGATTCCAAATTCCGTCCCATAAGTGCCAATATAAATAACTTGAAATCCTTTACAGCAAAAATTGTTCACACTAAGGAAATCCTTTTCATTAAGCAAAAACTGAAGTGTCACAAAAGTAAAAAAGGGAAATTCTAACTAAAAACGTGCAGATTAGACGTTGGTTTCCTCCTTACCTGAGTTCCTTTGAGTCCTGGAGGTCCGGGCGGCCCTCTGCTTCCAAGATGTCCCTATACAGTCAACGCAAATACAGAAGATGAAAATTATACATCTATGAAGTTTTGTTTTTATCAGCCAACATTACCACAAAGGTGGAGACACTATTTGGTACCACTCATTTCCCATTAAGAGTTATGAAAATGAAATGCAATGGATGCTGAGCAAAAAAATCAAAGCATCTAGACAACCAAGGAATGCAATACATTTGCTTTTAAGCAACATGTTAAGGTTCAAATAATTAGTTCAGTTTCTTATTTTTCAGCTTTTAGACACCTTTTCAGACAAAGCTGTTTTTTTTTAATTTAAAGCAATTGGCCTAACTGTTATTCTGACAATAAATGTACACATTACATAAAGTATCCCAGAAGTCTGTTAAGAGACTAGTAGAATGTGACATTTGTTATTCCTATAAAGGGACCTTCAACTCATACACACTAATTTGAGAAGGGCAATTTGCAGAAGAAATGAACTTCATTACCAGAACTTTTAAGACTATTAAATCCTTTTGTTAATAATAAAACATGTTAAAACACAATTGTTCTCTGAATGAAAACTTGTTCAAAATAACCATACAAATGATCTTCCAGTTCACCTAACACCATACAACATCTATTGTCCATGACATTCTTTTTTAGCTGCTGTGGGATAATGTTCTTGTACACTGATTTAATAAAATGCTGATTGAGGCGGCGGGTGCGCACGCTTTATCAGCACCGGGAGGCAGGCAGGCGGATCGTGTGAGTCGAGGCACTGGAAGTGAGTAAGAAAGCGAAAGACAAGAGAAATGGAAAAAAAAAAAAAAAAAAAAAAATGCTGATTGACCAGTAGTCAGGCAGGAAGTATAGGCGGGGCAAGCAACTAGGAGAATGCTGGGAAGAGGAAGACTGAGTCAGGAGTCACTAGCCAGACACAGAGGAAGTAAGATGTGAAGGCAGAACTGAGAAAAGGTACCAAGCCATGTGTCTAAACATAAATAAGAATTATGGGTTAATTTAAGTGTAAGAGCTAGTCAGTAATAAGCTTGAATGAATGGCCATATAGTTCGTAAATAATATAAGCCTCTGTGTGTTTACTTGGGTCCAAGCAGCTGCAGGACTGGAGGTTGAGAGAGATTTGCCCTGACCAGGTGGGACACAGGAAAACTTCAGCTACATTTAGCAGTTTTGTTGAAACTATGCAATGTGTCAGAAAAGCTTTATGTAAAACCTTTCTAAGAATTCCATTTTTGCATAATTTCTTATAATATTTGTGGTGGTATTCTAATTGTACTGAAATGTGATTTTGATTGTATGTTAATAAATAAAGTTGCCCGGGGGTCAGAGCTATTAGAGCTACAGCAAGAATGTGGCGGTGGTGGCACACGCCTTTAATCCCATAGATCTCTGTGTGTTCAGGGATACAGCCAGCATTGGAGACATATGCCTTTAAGACCTAGGGGGCTGTACATTCAGACAGTGACGAGGCAGTCACATGTTTGGGTTTACAACCAATGAGAAGGCAGAACAAAATACTATAAAAAAAACCGAACAGACAGGATATAGCTCTCTTTCGGGAAGCTGGGACACTGCAGGCGGAAGGGTGAGATTTTAGCTCTGAGTTCTGACCTCTCAGCTTTCTCTTTTACATTGTTTCTGTGTTTCTTATTTAATAAGACTGTTGGTTACATCTACAAATATTCCTATAACAATTCAAAGAATTTTTTAAATCTTCTACATGGAGTCATAGAGTAAATGTGCTCTGGTGACTTGCATTTTTAGTTTTGGAATTCATCAGTGACAAACCATATGAGATCTTTCTGTAGACTTTGCTCTTGCTGGGATATGCTTTAATGTAAATAAGAAATGGAAAATGGTTGGTTATCTTCAGTGTACATTCTTGCAAGTTTGTGATATGAATGTTATCAATCAAAAAACTATCACACTTAGGCTAGTTACACAATGTTTAATGGACTTCTGTTTAGAAAAGGAGATGAGTTAGGTAATGGATATGAGGATATGCTATTTTATGTTGGTCCAGAATATTAATACATTTATGACAAAAATCACTTTAATTTTCCCCAAGGAAACATTTGTTTTCACTCTTGACATTGTAGTTTGAGGTTAGATGTTTCTAACCCTGAATATAATGGTCAGTGTACATCAGAAACTGAATTTAGTTGCCTTCTTCAGCATCCCTACAGACAGTGACTGGTTTAGCAGTGAGCAAGGGACAGCCCTTCCCACTCCTGATTTCTGACTCTAGTGAAACTGTGGAGTAAGTAGAAGAGCCGATAACGATACCCAGATAAAGCACAAGACATCAGATGTTGCTGGGTTGGAAGACTTAATATTGTTAAAATGCCCAGGAGACAGAAGGAGACTTGCACATTCAATGTTTCACTGTGAAACTACACTTGCCTTTTGTAGAAACAGAAAAAAAAACCCTAAAACTCACACAAGAACCATAAGAGATCCCCAAAGTACAAAGTCTTGGAAAGAAAAATGAAGCTGGAGTCATCACGCTTCCTGACCTTAAAACATTGCACTACGATGCTGAAATCACCAAACTGACCAAACTACCATAAGAACATGGAAGATTTAGGACAATAGAATAGAAAACCCAGAAAGAACCCCACTGAAGGCTTCTTTGTACAGGCTTTATACAATGAAAAAAGGGTAGTCTCTTCAACAGTATTGGGGAAACAACAGAGCCTTCATCTAATTCCTCACTACAGCAAGCTGAAATGGATTGTGGACTTGAATATGAAATCTCAAGCCATATTTCTTGTAGAAGAAAATAAGAAAATACCAAAACATGGCTGATGACAATGATGTCTTGGATGTGACACAAAAGCACAAGTAACCAAAGAACCAATAAGGAAGTGAGATGATCTCATACGGAAAGCTTGTGTGCCAAGAAGATAATGGTCAGTGTGCTGGAAAGGCATCCTGCAGAATGAAGGAAATGTTTGCAAGCCACACATCTGATACTGTGTTTAAATCCAAAATGTAAGAGGGACTCCTACAGCTCAAATGCAAAGACCCAAATAGCCCACTAAAATGTGGGCAAATGACCTTTGGATATATATTTAAAAGAATCGTAAACAGGCTCTCAGAGATCTGCGTGTCTATATTTGATGACATGTTAGTTACAAAAGCCAAGGTCTGGTTACTCTAGTGTCCATTGAGTAAAGAAAAGGTGTTATATACAAATAATTCAATATTTAGCTTTAAAAAGAAGGAACTCTTGTCACATGCTTCAAGATGGATGAACCTTGAAGACATTATGCTACTGGAATAAGCCAGTCACAGAACAGCAAATACTGCGGGATCCAACTTATATGAGGTATATAAAGTACACAAAACCACAGAAGTCTGTTGTAAATTGGCCTTGCCTGGGACTGACGTAGTGAAGAGCTGCTTTAAAATGGGTGCGTTAATCAAGCAAGATGAGAAAATTTTGGAGATCTGTCTTACCACAGCAAACATATACTTTAAGTATTACAATACTATACACCGATTAAGCTGTTAAGAAAATAGAGTCTACACTGTGAGTTTTGCACACACCCACATACTTGCACACACACACACACACACACACACACACACACACACGCACACACATTTTCTACAGGCTTTTGGGGCTTATATGCCCCAGTTTTATACTTTTTATATTTAGTATCTGTCACAATCTGTTTTCTACCTTTTTTTTTTTTTTTTTTTAAAGCAGGACAGATTTCTTTCTGTCATCCATGCTGTGTTCTTACTGAAACTATTGTACAGAAGCTCTCTGTTTCAACTTGGCTAAATCCAACCCATTCAACTCAAATCCCAATTTAACTGTGACTCTCTAGGAACCCATGGCCACACTGACTATTTCCTCCTCTAAAACTCCTAGTTACTCACTTATATGCTGCCTAGTAATTATGCTTTTAACTTTTCCCACGTGGAAGACACGTTTCTAGAAGATTATAAATTCCTAGTACAGAGAAGACCATGTCTTAATCTTGTTTTCTAGTTACTGTTTAATATATTACAAACAGTAACACAGAAAAAAAAACTGCCCAATATACAAGCTCAATAAATGTTTCTCAGCTGACTAAACACTGCCTGGAGAACAGAATGGTTAGTGTAATAAATGTGTATATAAAATCTTGATTTAGTGATGGAATGTAGATGTTCAGGGCTGAGTTGAGGTGATCTATGAGAATGGTCTAGAGTCATGCATCTTTTCTTACCAAGCTTACTTCCCCTAAACAGATAAACATAGGACATACCAGAGCGGGTCAAGGCAAGCGCTATTTCCATGTATTACACAACACAATCTCACAAATAGTGGGCTTCCTCTGTAAGCTTATCGGGACTGTAATACAAGACACAGTAACAGCTGGTTTCAACATTCTTAATTCCATAGCCAAAGCAGCAACACAAGCAATGGAGCAACAGATACAGTATTCCTCTGTTTACTGAAGAGCGGGGGATATTTATCAGACACTCCTACTTTCTGCAGGACCAGCAGAGGATGTGGATTAGCTGATGTTATGCTATTCCTGAAAGCAGCTCGCCAAGTTGAGTGTCTCTGGAAGGCTTACTGAAGAATGTTTGTATCTATGTACAAACGCACGCACCCAAACTCCGCAATCAGTAGAACCATAACTGACACACGTTTGCAATCCCAGTTTGAGGTTTTAGTTAAGTGGCAGAAAATTAACAAAAAATAAAAAACTCCTGCAGAGTTCTTTCCCTGGAAAGACTCCTCCCTTTTATTGAACACAGGACAACTATTTCTTTCAAATACAGTGTGCGTGGTTTTCTCGTCTCTTAAAAATACTTATTTATGTTTATTTCATGTTTATAGGTGCTTGCCTACATTATGTATGCACACCAAAAGTGTGTACCTGGTACCCACCAAGGACACAAAGGTTATCAGAGTCCCTGGAACTAGACTTACACATGGTTGTGAACCACCATATGGGTGCTGGGTACAAAACCTGGGTCCTCTGCAAGAGCAGCAAGTGCTCTTCGACCCTGAGCCATCCCTCCAGAGCCCATGTGGTTTTCGTGATGACTATGTCAATATGACTTTAGTAATTTACATTATTCCCACTTCCTAGACAAGACATGCCATAAAAATACAGAAGGTGTAGGGTGCTTCTATGTCAGGAAAGAAACACATCATACTTATCATGTAACTATATTTGGCTTTATTTTTCCTGTTTCTAGAAAATTTTCAAGACAAAGAGAAAGACCAATCGTATAGATAAAATCAGGATCTCTCATTCTTTTTTGTTTGCTTGTTTTTCGAGACAGGGTTTCTCTGTGTAGCTTTGTGCCTTTCCTGGAACTCACTTGGTAGCCCAGGCTGGCCTCGAACTCACAGAGGATCTCTCATTCTTAAAACACAGAGTCATATATATATATATATATATATATATATATTATATATATATAAATATATATATATATATACTTTCTGGTTCTTTTAATAAAATCATGCCTCCTAAAAGTTGTTTTAAACTTCAGTGATATATATATATATATATATATATATATATATATATATACTCAATTAGTCTCACATTGTTTGTGTTAATGAATCTTTAAGCTCATGTCTATTGAATAAATACTTTTAGAAAAAATACTCCAAAAAGCAATAATTATTCATTGTCAATTCAACCATTGGTATTTGTTAAAGTATCTAGCTTTCAGGCCTTTTGGTCAACTTCTTAAAAAGGTGTGTGTGTGTGTGTGTGTGTGTGTGTGTGTGTGTGTGTGTGTGTGAGTCTGCTCTGTCTTTTGTGGGTTTGGGCATCCATTTTTGATGCCTGGTACCTGCTGAGCCATCTGGAAGGCCCACTGACCTACTTTTAACATTTTTTTATTACTTTATTTGACTTGCGTGCGTGTGAGCCTGCTTTTCTGTATGTGCACCATGAGCACATGCCAGAGGAGGCAGAAGGGGCCTTCAAATTCTCTGAAACTCTTGCAAGTGGTTGTGAGCCACCTGATGTCGGGGCTGAGGATTGAACCTGAGTTCTCAGAAGGAGCAGCAAGTGCTCTTACCCGCTGAGTCATCTCCCCAGCTCCCACTTTTAACATTTCACTGTAAGAGGAACTACCTAGAACAAACTTCTTAAGATGACCATGGCAGCCATATTAAAAAATCCAGCTGACTTTAGTTCTTTTATTCTCCACCAAACAAGTGAAACAGGATCCCTGAACTGAAATGCAATATGGATCTTCATAAGCATGACATTCATCCTTACATGTTAAGCCTGGTGATCATTTCCTAATTTCCAAAGACAGACTCTATTGCTCAACTTTTGAGGCTCTCACAGTATACTATCAATTCTTTTAAATAATTTATTATTTTTTAATGTGTTTATATGATGTGTGTATGTGCATGAGTTTATCTGTACCATATATGTGCAGGAACCTGTAGAGGCCAGAAGAGGGTGTAAGATCCCTGGAACTGAAGGTATAGGCCATCATGAGCTGTCATTCAGGTGCTGTGAACTGAATATGGGTCCTCTGCAAGGGCAGCCATCTTTCTTAACTATTGACCTATTTCTCCAGCCTCTACCACTCTTTTATATTATACTTCTTATAGTTTGTAATAACTTCTTTTTATCTTCCTTGCCAAATTAGAACTCCATCCACAAGAGGCACTGTAGTTATATAATCATTATTATTGCACATTTAATACCTGACATAACACAAAAAGGCAGCTCAACAAGGATTGAGTGAATGAACCAGTGAGTGAAAAATAAACAAATAAATAAAGATGCTTATGTTCAAGTTCCTAAGCAGGGAAAGGCTAGAGTAGAGAGGAGACATCTTAATGCCATTCTCTACATTACCCATCTCTTTTGCCTTCTTATTTCTACATTTTATCTTGGTTTACTGATGACTATAATTTCTATATATCAAAATAAGCATTTTGTCATACTCGTCCAGAGCTGCAAATTCTCCCGTTTCCTACTTAATTTTCCCACTAATGTTCAATGACAAGAAACCCGACTGAAAGTCTTGGTTTTAGTTTTTATTCCTCTTTCTTCTATCATGTTCCTTTAGGTATCAAGTTTTCTTTTTCTTTTTCTTTTTGTATCTTTAAAGTAACTTTTACCCATAGCTAGTCAACAAATCATCCGGTCAGTGCATATCAAGTTCCTATTATGAAATTCCTAGCATTTTATTCTAGTCACTGTAATATATTTCAGATCATTCAATCTCTTCTCTCAAAGACCCTGTAGTCTAGCAGAGAGGCAGACAAGCATAAAATCAGGTATAATACATGGTGAGAATTGCCTGATAGAGGTTTTTCAGGAACACGGGAAAAACAGCTAACTTAGATATTGAGTAAACTTGGCCAGTGTTGTACGTGATGGATAAAGAAAGGTAAAGGAAAGAAGCTACACCCTGATAAAAGAACAGCATCAAAGCAGCTATGAGATTTGAACAAGTACAGCATGGTTTGTTTATCTATAAAGTTTGACAGGAATGATGCTTTGAAAAGCAATGATGAGTGTGAGTGTACGCTGCAGAATTAAGGTTAGCGTGTAGAGAACCGTGTGTTAAGAGGAAAGACACGCAAGTCTTCACAGACATGCACTTCGGATAACTTAAGGATTCAGGCAGTGGCAGGCTGTGATGTACACTTTCCACAGATTTTTCCTTTGGCATCGCCCCTGTGGGTTTGGAGGAATGCCAGACTGGAGGCAGGGAGAGTAACTGGAGGTCTACCACACTAATCCCGGATAAAAATGAAGAGGGTCTAAGCTACAACATTGGCAGTGAAAACGGTTTCCAAAGTAAAGCGGGGAAATTTTGAGTCAAGGAGAAATGGTAAAAGGTTCTAATTGATGGCACAATGTTGCTCAGAACTCCAGAGAGGATTTGATGCAAAGCATATGTGGGACATGGACGTGCAGAGGCATACTTCACAGCCACGGAAAGAAGTGAAAAATGGCTGCACAGAGGGAAGTTGGTGGGTGGCAGGTGAGGTTGCCAGGTAAAACACAGGATGCACAGTCACATTTGAATTTCAGATAAATAATGAGTGACATTTTGTTTAAATACTTTCCAAATACTGCAGCTCCATCCCCTCGTAAGTTTCCTTTTCCTGAATGTCACACAACCCACTTGTCTGCCTCACAAACTCCTCACTCATCATGTTGATTCGAGTCCTATAACTATGCACCCCTTTCACTGTGGTTATAAAAAGGGTTTCTGTGCTTGTATGGATTGTCTGTGTGTGTGTGTGTGTGTGTGTGTGTGTGTGTGTCTGTCTGTGTGTGTGTGTGTGTGTGTGTGCATGTAGAGGCCAGAGGATGTTGTTGAGTGTCTTCCTTTATTACGTCCCACCTTATTTTTCCTTGAGATAGGGTCTCTAACTGAACCTGGAGATTGCCAGTTGGCTGGAACGGCTGGAACATGAGCCCTGGGTATCTCTACCATACCCAGATTGTTCTGTGGGTGTTGGGTATCTGAACTTTTGAATTTTCTTGCTTGTGCATCTGGCACTTTATCTGGAATACCACCTCTTCAGGCCCAGCTGTAAAGTTCTTGAAAACATAGATTAGGGCTTTCTATTCAGGGTCCAGCACAGTAGCTCCCACTTGGGAGTCACCCAATAAATATTTGTTAAATGAATAAATGTTCTATTTCAAATTTTTATTATTTCTCCAGTGAAGCTGATCTCTTAAATAGGAGCCTCATGCACTCACCCCAATCCTCAGATAGAGCCCAGGACCCACAGCCAACACTCAGGTAGTCTGAGGAGCCCCACTCCATGCCTTCGTCTACCTATAGGCTTGGACAGAGAAGCATATCCAGTGCCTGTCCGGCACCTCCCTTAGCTCCCTTATAATTTCTTATAATAAAAAAACAATTTACGTGTGTGTGTGTGTGTGTGTGTGTGTGTGTGTGTGTGTGTGCTGCGCACATGAGTGCAGTTGCCCTAGGAGGCCAGAGGCACTGGACTTCCCTGGAGCTAGAGTTTTGGGTCACTGTAAGTTACCTGATATGGGTTTTGGGCATCAGACTTAGGTCATCTGTAAGAGCAGTACATGCTCTTAGCCAACTGCTGAGCGATCCCTCCAGGCCATTGTCTAGATTTTTGTAGTTCACACGTTTGCCTTCAATTTCTTCCTAGTTTAAACTATCCCTTATATTGACTGTAGGATTATCTTTTAAAGACAGAAGCAGATGGTATATTTGCTACTTAAATACCTTTGATCACTCCCCAATGCCTGTCAGATAAAGCAGAAACTGCAGCCTGACCGTGAGTGCTCCTAATGATGTGATCCAAGCTCAGTGAAGAGCCCAGACTTGGTAGTTACCTCTTTGTGACAACCTGGTTCTGCTACTTTACAGTTATGTGACTGAGTAAATATCTTCTGCCTACATTTTAAAGTATTTATTCATTGCATTCACATATGTGTTCCTGTATACACTGTGGTAAACACATGGATGGAGTAAGAAAACTTTTGTGGATCTGTTCTTTACTTTCACCAAGGAGGATTAGGGCCTTAAGCTCTGGTTGTCACACTTTGTGGCAAGTACCATTCCCATTGAGCGGTCTCTCTGTTCCTTGAGTGACTATCTTAATATTATGACATTTTAAAAAAGGGGTACTGTCTACTTGGTAACATTGTGTAAAACTAAAATGATCTAATCTCAGTAAAACATTTACCATGCCATTGTATCACCCGACAGCACAGTACACAGATGAACACAGCTGTTATTAACATCTGTCCAGCCTTCACTGTCCCTGCTTCTCTCTCCATGTAAACTAACACTTTCCACTTGAGCTTGAGTTCAACTCCTCTACCCTCAAATTCCAGACTTCGTCACTCCAGTTCTATTTCCGATGCGTGTTTGTTTATGGTGCCTAGCCTGCCTGGTACTGGTACCTGGGGCATGTCTTGATACTGAAACTTTTGATGCTGAATCCCTGGCACACACAGAGCAGCATCCTTGTGCACACCACAGCAGCACCCTTGTGCCCACACAGAGCAGCATCCTTGTACACACCAGAGCAGCATCCTTGTGCACACCAGCAGCACCCGCCACACACCAGCAGCATCCTTGTGCACACACAGAGCAGCATTCTTGTACACACCAGAGCAGCATCCTTGTGCACACACAGAGCAGCATCCTTGTCACACAGAGCAGCATCCTTGTGCACACCACAGCAGCATCCGCACACCACACCACCCCACACACCACACACCACCACACACCACAGCACACCCAACACCCAAGCAGCATCCTTGTGCACACACAGAGCAGCATCCTTGTGCACACACAGCAGCATCCGCACACCCACAGCATCCTTGTGCACACACCAGAGCAGCATCCTTGTGCACACACAGAGCAGCATCCTTGCACACCACACACACCCCACCACCAGCACACCCCCACCACAGCAGCATCCTTGTGCACACACAGAGCAGCATCCTTGTGCACACCACAGCAGCATCCTTGTGCACACCAGAGCAGCATCCTTGTGCACACACAGAGCAGCATCCTTGTGCACACACAGCAGCATCCTTGCTTGTGCACACACAGAGCAGCATCCTTGTGCCACACACACACCGCACACACACAGCACCGCCCCCAGCATCCTTGTGCACACACAGAGCAGCATCCTTGTCCCCCACCCCCCACCACACACACAGAGCAGCATCCTTGTGCACACACAGAGCAGCATCCTTGTACACACACAGAGCAGCATCCTTGTGCACACACAGAGCAGCATCCTTGTGCACACCACAGCAGCATCCTTGTACACACCAGAGCAGCATCCTTGTGCGCACACAGAGCAGCATCCTTGTACACACACAGAGCAGCAGTAACTGGAGTGAGGACACTTTGGTTTCTCCAGGTGCCTTGTGTTACATCCAGGCCCTGGGATACCACAAGCTTTCTTATATGGTAAGAGTGGGCATTTTATCAGTGTTGAAGTGTTCCAGTCATCAGAAATTTCTCTATTTTCTGTCCACTATGACTTTTAAGAAATGTTCTCATTTTTGTTGCCTCTAAAACACCCTTTGGACTGATATCTATGATTTTCAAATATTATCCATCTAGTAACTATAATGAACTTAGAAAATCATTTAGAACTGACTGGATTCTGAACTCAAAATGCTTAATTACTGATGATTCTGATATTCTTAAGATCTTTTTCTATACATATTATGAATTTTAATGAGAAAACTCTAGATATCTACATCCAGTATGGCTTTTATTTGCTTTTTACCTTTGGTCCTTCAGGTCCATTTTGTCCAGGAATCCCAATATCTCCTGGAAAACCCTGGTGGACATAAAAAGGTAGAGAGTTTATTCCACAGCAAATTACTTTAAATTTATTAAGCATATAAAACCCTCCTTTGTCTGTATCCCATGCCTAGTTAAAACAATTTATATTCTTCAAAACTCAGTGTTTATTAGACAATTGTTCCACAGTAGGATAAGAACTTGGTATCTTAAAACAAGAAAATTAACTTTATTAATGAGTCGCAGTCCCCAGGCTTAGAGAAGTCACTGTGGTCCTGTCTAAAAGAAGGAGAAGAATAACACAGCTTTCCAATGTCACACCAGACATCGAACTACCAAAGAGTAAAGTGATGCACTTTGTAAGACTCACTGTTCACTGTTTACTTACAATGAACTTTTGCTAAGTGCAGACACAGTCCACTTCTATCTAGTAAAAAATCATCACCTTATGAATAGGATGTCAATCTGCTTTGCGTCAAACCTACCTATCTATCATAGAATCCCTGACTTGATTGCCTATCCTAGCTCCTCTAAGTATATTTTTACATTGTCTCTTTATTATCTAAATAATTAGTTTAAGAAAATTTTATCTGTGTATGTATTTGCATCAGAATCATAATTTCACCTTTGGAAATTATATTAGCAGTCTAAAGTACTTGGTTCCCATAATGAAATGCATCATAGTGTTAACTAAAGTCCATGCTGGGGAAAGGCCTGGCCTGTTGCTCTAAAATGGTGAGGTTGAAATTTCTGCTGATATAATGAATTAGAACACAGTACCTCATGCTCAATTTCAAACAACATCATCATCACTAGGCTTTCCTTTATTGATTTAGTCACAATGAAGAAAGTCCATTTCTAGTTAGAACATGTGTACTCTGGCAATTTATATCCCAGATTAAAATTTTGGATTATGTGGAGGACATTTGTGGCAAAAGACAAAAAAAGGTATGTACCTAAAGGATTTACCACAAGGTTTGATTTCCAAGGGTCATGGAATAGTTAACACAGATATATGGATTTTTTAACTGATCATAAGGAACCAGGCAAACTATGCTAGCATTTATATTCATGCATATGTAAAATTATATTCACCTAATTTCAAGCCTTCTCTCTTGAATAAATTATATTTACTGACCTTGAAGCAATATACCTGTCTTCTAGTTCTTGCTGAAACACTTGCTCATTGAACTCCATGTACTCCATAAATTCTCTACACTGCTCCCTCACTCTGCATCCACTACTTGAGTGTTCCAAGTCAAAGGTACTTATACTCTCCTTTTAAATATCTCTTTCTCTTCTCCTAAAACTCTCACACAACAAAGTAAGTTAACAGTGTCTTGTCTTGTTTTATTTTTCATGTCCGATTGTAAACACCTTGGGTGTACTTCATGTGTTTTCCACTCTCATACTCCCAGCAAGTACTATGACATCTGCTGTGCAGTAATTGCTTTTAAAAGTTTTGTTGCTGTTGTTATTGTTGAGTGACTGACTTATTTCTTTTGAAAAAGGGGACAGCATGTACTGTGGCTACTTGCATCCTGGGTCTCCATTTACAACCACTCAGAACACTGGCTCAGATCACCCTCATGGCTACATTCGTGACTTGTCCATTATCCAGATGACCCCAGAACATGTTATCACACCAGCAATCAAGAAAGCTATCAGAAGCATTGAAACTAGGGTCATTTAAAAATAACTCTTAAGGAGCTTGGATAGGATTCCACAAGCCAAATATTTGGGGGAAAGAAATCTTTTTCAATGGGGGAAAACATTGGATTAAATTTAACCACAATAAATATATTTAAATTCATAAGTTCAAATACTTCTATACCATGTATAGAAGATAAAGGGAAGCTAACTCATTACTTGGAAAGTGATAACAAAAATTAACAATTAAGCAGTCATTTGCCTTTGCTTATATTCTGTACAACTTTCATCCAAATAGTAGGTAAGAGTATGCAATCTTCTCCCAAAGTAGATAAGGGCATTCCAGCCCTCCCCACAAAGAAATGGCAAAGCATGAAAATCTGTTTTTCATCCCCTCAAATTATCTCATGGATTTGGCATTGTGTTTAGACCTACAGTAACACCTCACACACACATACACACACAAAAGGATGACACAGCATGTTCTTACTGATGGAAGAACACAGGATGACCTGCTGTTTTGCCCAAACAAGCAAAAGAAACCTCAATATGATCAGGACTCTGTCATGAGACCAGCAATTTTCAAGAAAAACACAAATCAAGGAACATGCAAAGCTACACCATGGGACTATAATCAACACAGACTGTGGAAGATGCTGTAAGTCAAGTGGCTGGGTGCTTCACAGCTAAATTATAAGGGAGAGAAGAATGGGGAGTGAACTTGGAGACTGAAAGACACAGCAAATTTAAAAACAAAAGACTCAAGAAGGCTTTGGGTACCAGCAAGTGATTCTACTCTAACCTAACAGTGCTTACAAGGAAATCTGTCTGAAATTGGTGAGCGATACACATTTGTTGTACAGTCACTTGTGGTTGTGATTTATTTTACAATAAAACTGACAAAATTAGTGAGGTAATCCCAGTTAAACATGGGGTGTCTGCTATGTGTGAACCTGCACCTGCACCCTTTGTGGGTCCAAATATCAACAGTATACATGAAAAGACATGAGGTACGACAAAGAGATCACCAGCTCAAACCTCATACTAGAGTTAAGCAAGTCAAGTGTTTCAAAATTAAGAGTTTACTGAAAATCTCAGAAGCATGTCAGCACAATTATTAATAGGAAAAAGACTCTATTCCTTTCCACATGGGCAAGCTTAGAAAATTGGCCAAAAACCATTTTCATTATTTTAAATATTCATAGCTGGACTACTCCCAAGTAAAAAGCTCACCATTTAAATAATATATTAAAAAAAACCAGAGTTAACTGGATCAGCTGAGTTTTAATGATAATGACCAGAAAGGAACTTTTTAATGTTTAAATTTACTGCTCAATCTGTAAAGCCAACGATGGGACATGGATAAGTATGCCAAACAGTGAAATGTCAGAGACTTTACACACTAAAAAATTAGAGTATATCCTCAGGGTCAAAACTTATTTTTAAAAATCATAGTGGCAGACAAATCTACAATAAAGAACAAAAACCTGGTAAGGATGTCCCGACTCATTGCTTTAAATTTAAAATAACATTAACAAGTCAGAAGATGTTCCTCCCACAAACAGCTTCACTGTTTCTGTTAAATCTTTACATCACACTTGAAAGCATGATACCTTAGCGAGGAGGAGAGGGAGGAGAGGGAGGAGGAGAAAGGGGAGGAGGAGAAAGGAGAGGGGGAGGAGGGGGAGGAACAGCCTGACTTCTGGTGCTTTCTTAACAGAAAGTCTGATCAAAATTGTTACTGAGAAGCAGAAAAATGAAGTAGCTTTAAAAATAATAAGTGCAAATGTGGCTTCTATTCTCAGAGCCTTCACATCTGTTTGCTGTACAGAGAGTGATTCCGTGTTCTCTCCAGTAAAAACAAAATTTTATTATTCTCTAATCACTCAAGGCTGGAGACTAATTCACATGCATTTTTATAGCAAAACCTGGGAACCAAGGCACTAGCAGATTATACTCATTTCCTAGGAAATCATAAAAGTGAAATACTGCCTTCTTACTTAGTGGTAGCCAAAAGCTCAAAAAACCAGTTTCTTAGTAAGGTAAATATATGGCATTTTATGGCTCACATTGACATTTGGAGTAGCTTTCCAATAGGGCTAATATATTTCTGCTTTTTATTAAGCTCTATATTTCTTCAATTAAAAATCACAAGTGGATAAATAACAAACAAAAGTAAATCTAATGGCTGAGTTAATGAAGATCAATCATAAGATGGAACGAACTGTATGAACCCCAAGGGTCTTATGCTAAGTGAAAAAAGCCAGACAGAAGAAGAGCATAAACTATGAGTCATTTCTAAGAATACTTTGGAAAATTGGATTAATGTAGAGTGATGAAAAAGGTATCCTATGAAGAAAAAGGGCAGGAAGAATAGAAGAAAAATAAAAAATAAAAAATTATAAAGATGCAATTGCTGGCTTTGGTAGACACATTTGTTGTTTTGACTCAATAATGATAGCATAAATTATCCATAAATGAAAATTATTCAATTGAATAGTTTAAATATTTGGATTTTATTCCATACCAATTATATACCTCAATAAGTCTTTGTTGTTGTTTAAGGAATTTGGTATTGAGTATTGTGATGGATAATACTGATCATTGACTTCACAATATCTGGAATCACCTAGAAGACATCACTCCAAGCACATCTTGTGAGGGATATTTTGGTTAGCCTCTGGGCATGCTTGTGAAGGATTATCTTGATTAGGTTAACTGAGGTGGAGAGAACCACCTCCACTGTGGGCAACACCATTCCATAGGCCTGGGTCCTGGATTCCATAGAAAGGAGGATGCCAGCTGAGCATGACAATTATTCTGCCTTTGCAGTTACAATATGGCACCCATGGCTTCTCTGCCATGATGAACTGTATCCTTCCACTGGGAGCCCAAATTATCCTTTCTTCCATAAGTTGCTTTTGTTGGAGTATTTTTGTGATAGCAACAGGAAAGGTGACTAATGCAGGTATTTACATAACTGTTTGTGTGGTAGGCAACTGTGCGCTATCTTTGGAAAAGGCAAAATTCACTCATTGAATTAGTCCTTGGGTAAGATCAATAGACTTTAGGTTTGGATACATTTTACCTTATTTTTGAGGTAAGTAGTATACTTGATTATAATCATAGCTTGAAAACAAAGTGTTTTTGGATAATGGGATTTTATGTCATTTTTCATTGTACTTTAAAATATTAAAAATTGTTCTAGATGATATTTAGACTATTAAATGCCATTGAAATGTTTAATTCCTATAGATGTTACTTGCTACTCCTGTTGTGTTTTAAATACACAGAACACAGTATGATATGGATTGTACTTATCTTCTGAGTAGCTTTGAAATTTAAAGCTAGTAGAGATGAATGAAACATTTTATTTAAGAAAATAGTCACAAAATAAAATTGATAAAAGCGACATGTAGATTATGAATTTGTACAAGAAACCTAGTACAAAGAAAGCTAGGTAAAGCCTAGTCTGTTAGCTGGTATGTGTAGAGTACACTAAAGAAATGTTTAATAGTCTTTACTGATGCCAAATTAAAAATGGATCCTCTTGTGTGTCAGTGTAAACAAATGTTTGCGCACATGTGAGTGGCCAGCAGACACCTTTGCACACCCTTCCTCAGGTGCCATCCACCTGTTCTTTAGAGATTGGATTTCTTACTGGCCTGGAACCTGTAGAGTAAACTAGGTTGGCAGGGAGCCCCAGAGATTCTCCATGAGTTCTGGAGATCAAACTCGGGTTCTGAAGCTTTCAGCACAAGCACTTTCTCAACTGCTCCATGACACAGCCTCACTAATTCTAGTGTAGATAATTAAACAGTTACATAGTTACAAAAGTTATCCTTTGTCCAAAAATAAGCACAAAGACAAAAACTTAGCACAGCTTCTCTGGAGAGGATTGCAGCCTTACAGATTCAAAGGAGAAGGAGCAAACCCAGCAGGAGAGCGGGGGTCCTGTGAGTGGCTGTTTGATTTGAGCAGAGACCCAGGATCCAGTCATAGGATTTTGTTCCTCTGCATTTTAAGAAACATGCATCATGTCAGCAAAAACGGTGACTCCAAGCAGGGAAGTAAAGATATTAAGTGAAGGATTAAATTGACTTTTTCTGAATAAGAATAAGCCATCCAAAAGTTAATGCCAACAAAATATTGGAAAGGGCAAAAGTAATAAAGTTGTTTTCCCAGTAAACTATAGGAACCAAACTCAAGCATAGAGCAGAGGGCTGCTGCTAACGGAGGAGATTCTCTGTCTTCAGGAAAAACCACATGTAGAAAATCTTGGCTTCTGCCAAGAGAAATGCAAAGTAAAGACCCCATTGAGATATGTGGTTCTTTTTCATCCTCCCTTTGCTTTTTTAGACCTAAAATGCCTTCAGAACCAGATTGTTTTCATTACGAGATTTTTGAAAAGTTTTGCAATTGATTACTCCTCATTATATATTTTCTCCTTTGAGCAATTCCATGTATTTGAGCAGAAAACACACTGCAGCTGACTCCCATATGTTCAGCATCATGAAAGCCCCGCAGAGAAAGTCCTCAAACAACAGACAACGTAATTCCTTATGATGCCACGCATCCATCCCCAGTTCCACAGAGTGTTCATGCATCTGTGATATTGCTCCACATCTGTCTCCAGTTCCACAGAGCATCCACACATCTGTGATATCGCTCTTAAAGGCACCGACAAGGCCAGACAGGAAGTCCACATGTATTCTTGTAAAGGTCACACAAAGCTATACCAAACTTACAATTTTAAAACAAACCACCCTGTTTGTTACTTGCTATTTAGGAGTTCATAATCAATAGTGACAAAAAGCAGATAGAATATAGTAGGCTGGGAGGAAATGCGAGGATAGAAAATGACTATAAAGGCAAGTGAGGAAAATGAGGGGCTTGAAGATGGATTATATCTCCATTCACTTGGTTTTGATGATGTTTTCATGATTTACTCTTATGTCAAAAATTGAACCTTGTAAATTTTCAGGTGCTAGTCTCAGCACTTAGGAGGTGGAGGCAGGAAGATGTGGAGTTGAGGCTATCCTTAGCTACACAGTGAATTCGTGGCGAGCCTAGGCTATAGAAGACCCTGTACCAGGATAAATAGTTGAATTGTATAATTTAAATGTATGCAATTTGTTATATGCCAATTATACTTCAAGGGGGGCAGCTGGGATTGGATGGCTTAGTTAATCATGCTGTCGTGGTACCCAGGTTTGGAATGATTAAAAAAACCTTTAGAGGAAAAAAAAAACCTTAAGATTTATTTCCCTGAACTTCTTCCCAGGCAAAACTCAGTGAAGCTCGGGTTTTGAATTATTTCACAGATAATAACAGCACGATCACTATTTTATTCATGTATTTAGAAAAATATATTTATAGATACTCAATATCTGCCATCCACCTGACTCATTAGGAATTCTCTGCTGTTTTAATTAATGAGCATCAGTCTGCCCATTTTAACACAACTGAAGGGACCAGACACTGTTCTCATCACCGAGTGCACTCTTGGGAAAAAGTCTTGGATTCATGGAAATACATTCTGAAGACTTTGTCCCAAAGAAAGTCTCCTTTCATGCATGAACAGTTTAGTGTCAGACAGGGTGTATATGCAGCAAAACAAAGCCCATTTATAATGCTGGAAGCAGTCATGGACCTAGGGCCCACAGCTTCATATTCTCTTTTATTTTCCTTTTCAAATAATTTTTTTGCTCTTTGAACTACATAGACATACATTTAGGCCTCATTGAGAAGAATATACCAGCTCCAGTTTCTACAACCATGCACTATATTGCCAACTCAATGCCATGTGGTCTATGATTCCCCTCAGGGTTTGCCTCAGTTAGATTTGGTAGTGTGTTTAAGTCTTGCAGACCTTTGTTAATATGGTGTGCTAGTCAGAGTCCTGTAGAGCAGCAATTCTCAACCTGTGGGTCGTGACCCCTTTGAGAGTTAAATAACCCTTTCACAGGGGTTGCATATCAGATATCCTACATATCAGATATTTACATTACAATTCATAACAGTAGCAAAATTACAGTTATGAAGTTGCAACATAAATAATTTTATGGTTGGAGTCACCAAAACATGAGGAACTATATTAAAGGGTCTCAGCATTAGGAAGGTTGAGAACTGCTTTAAAAGAACGAACACACACACACACACACACACACAAATATATATGTATACACACACATATGTATACACACACACACATATATAATTTGTTAGAATGGCTTACAGACTGTAGTCTAACAATGGCTGTTTACTAATGGAAGGTCCAAGAATCCACTAGTTGTTCAGTCCATGAGGTTGGATGTCATCTTCAGTATATGCTGGAATCCTGATGAAATAGGCTCTAATGCTAGCAAATGAATGGACACACTAGCAAGAGCGAAAGCAAGCAGGCAAAGAGAGAGCAAGCTTCCTTCTTCCATGTTCTTTATTTAGGCTACCACCAAAGGTGTGGCCCAGGTTAAAGGTGGATCTTCCTACCTCAAAAGATCTGGATTAAAAGTGGGTCTTCTCACTTCAAATGATTTAATTAATTAAAATCCCTTGTAGGAATGCCTAGCCACTTGGGCGTTAGTTAATTCCAGATGTGGAATTATCATTGACAACTAATAGCCATCGCCAGCCAAGAATAGCCACCCCGATGGCTATTTAGTACCAGGCATGCTATATCATGATCAAGAGTAGGTTTCTCCATTCTGGTATGATGTGTGCTCATAAGGGAGATAGTTGTACCTCAACTAACTTTATTCCTCCAACATAACAACCACTCATTTATTTCTCACATGAATCTTCCACTCCTGTGTATATTGTACTTTTCCCAACCAGAATATGCATCTTTTTCAAAGTATGGGTGATATGTTAAAATATATATGCTGCAATATTCATTGGGTATAGCTAAGGGCATAGTAGAAACTCAATAAATATATTTTCATTTGTTGATTTAATTGCATGTACTCTTTTAATACCACTTTAATTGTGTGTGTGTGTGCATGTGTGCATGTATGCACACACACACACTATGGGTATGAGGATGTGAGTGCAGTGCACACAAAAGATGGAAGAGGGCATCGGATCCTTTGGAACTGGAATTACAGGAAGTTGGTTGTAAGCTGCTGCTTGTAGGTCCTGGAAACAGAACACAAATCCCCTGAAAGAGCAGCATGCATTCCTAACCACTGAGATATCCCCCTAGTCTCTATTAGCACCATTTTTAAAATGACAACTAAAGAAAAAATTCTTAATCAAATCCAAATCATCAAAGATATCAAGGAATTAAGTGAAAGGAATCCATTACATGGATATAATCACTAACATAGGAGCCACAGGCTGGTGCTGGCTTGTTCTAGTTGAGTCTATTGAAATGGTGAAATGAACATGCAATAGAATGTCTCTATTTGATATGAACAGACTTGCCAAACTATTCTTGGTTTCAAAGGAAGACCACCCGGTTGGACAAAGAGGACCCACTACTTGGCCCTGTTCCTTGATTAGTAGTCTTGACTCGCTTTTGTGATAAGTAGCTGGCCCCACTTACTAAAACCGGCATCACCAACTCAAATGCTTGGCAAGAGCAAGAGCCCAGGGGACTTAACAGCTGAATCAACAAACACTCTCACTCTCCTGCTACCATCTTAGAGCCTGTGTGCGAGCTGTGCTCAAGACTAATGCTACTATGCCCAGAGAAACTGCAAAATTTCCTGAATATCACTTATATATTTCTATTAAAAGCATACCTGTAATACTACTCTATGAGGAACAGAAATGCACAGATCTCCATGTCATTATTACAGTGATTTCATAACTTGAAGGAACTAAGTCAAACATTAAGAACAGTTATGTTTTAAGCATTTTAAGGGGATTTTTATCCAGATAACCTTTATCAAGGGGCAGTTCCCATGAATGCTGAAGGCAAATACCAACACTCATGACAGCTTCCGAACACTTGGCTTTCATCAACTACACCTAGGACTTGGAGCTTCCTGTCTGGAAAAAACTAGTAAGAACTGTTGGCCAGTACTTGAGCAGATACCTGGTCTCGTGATATGATTAACTTCAGGACTATTGAATTTTCCAGTCATCCATGGACTTTCCCTTCCTCAATATGTGACACTGGGGATGGGATAATCAGAGACTTTTTGTTATCTTAGTTTCAGGTGTCCATTCCAAATTGAAATGGAGATGTCTTTGGAGGGAAATACATCACTTTTAAATATCAATCACTTACTGCTCAGAATGAAACCTCTTTATCTGGTCCTTCACTAAAAACAGGCTGTAACTGAAGGGCAAATTATACAAAGGAAAAGAGCATGGTGGCTGTTTCAGATGGCTAAGAAACCATACCTAAGAGAGAACAGAGATAGAGGGACAGATTTGGAGGCCAAGAATCCATGCCCAAGAGAGAACAGAGATAGAGATAGAGAGATTGGGAGGCTAAGAATCCATGCCCAAGAGAGAACAGAGATAGAGGGAAAGAGAGAGATTGGGAGGCTAGGAATCCATGCCCAAGAGGGAACCGAGATAGAAGGGAGAGATCGGGAGGCCCAGGAAATATATATATATATATACCCAAACTATATAATTTTCTCTAAAGACTAGCATCTTCCTAGTCTCTCAAGGAATGCTTCACTATTTAATTTTCATTTTATCAAATATTAAATACAATGCAAGTAAACTTTTGGCATATTGACCACTAATTTCTAAAACATAAACTACTTGAAGATAGGACATAATTTAATTAACCTCAGCATTTGATTTTTAGTGATTGTTCCTAAAAGATCTATTGGAAATGAACAACATATTAGATTATCTAAAGAGAAGGCTAAAAGACAGGAGTCTGGTGGAACTCTGAGTTTTGAGAAGCAGTCAGTCACACACATTTTCATACTTTTTAGTCATATATATTTATATTTGGTGGGTATGTATCCACACATGCATGTATACATGTGTTGGATAAGGATGAGGAGGACATCAGAGATCAACATTGTCATCAAAGACCTAAAAGATACAGGGATGGAGGTTGCTATTAGAACATTGTTTATTTCACCAGGGACTGACAGGAGTCTACCACAGCCTCAGTTGCAGCTGCTGGGTCAGATGTAGTGTCATTGTGACAACAGATTACTAAGACTTCCCATCTTTGCTGTGTAGTTACTGATTTAGCAAATGTATTCTTTTCCTTTATAATTATAACAGAAAATGAAAAGTTTGTGTTCATGTGGGTTAGATAATAGTCACTTATACCTTTCCTGTGTTCCTAGACTTCTGCTATAATAATACTGTCTGAAGGGGTCTGTACTATTAGAATATGCTACATAACAACACCCCAACCCACTAAACATGTAACATCATACTGAATGAAGAATACTCCAGATAGCGAGAATAAACTTCAGTAAGTTTCAAGGGATGGCCAATTCTCTGAGGTCTTGTGAGTCCAGTGACTATGAATGTACTGGACTGTCTCCTATAGGACAAATTAAGCACAATATTATACATTGTGTCACCAAAAGGAAGGATTGGCCACTTTGAATTCTGAGGTCAAAGACATCTATATGTAGGAGAGCCACTGTTTTCCATATACTGAGTACTCTGAAGATTGCTAGTTCAAGGGGAACCCCATGCAGCTCTGCCGTCAATGCAGCATTCCTGAAGACCCTGCAACATTAGAGAAGTGGACGATGCAGACAGAGGCAATACAGCTCACGACAATCTTCAGCAAGAGAAGCGTGCTACCCTCAGGAGTCAAGAGTGAAGCCATGTAATCCACAGCTGAAAATAATAAGATTGTTGGGAAATAACTCTTGGTGTCAGTAGGTCTTGGTAGAGCAAGAGTGCTTGACCATTGAAATATCAACTGAATCTACACCCAAAACTTCCCAGTATTTCCAGAATTCAGTGGGAACTGCCAGGTCACAAATTGAGATAGAAAATTCTATAACCACAATTGAATACAAACAGGTTCAAGGGGGCACAAGAAAACTGCATGTGGAGATAGCCCAGTCTTCCAGGTTAGCTCTCAGAGATGCATCAGATTTCTTTTACACAAGACAGTACATGTTGCAATGGAAAGGCGGGACTTATGTACCCAGACGTAGCAGGAAAAAAGGCTGAGCATGATCTGCTGTGGGTCAGCTTCAGTGGGTGTCAGCTGGAGATGAACAGCAACTTCATGACACAACTGTGGGCATCCCAAGTTACAGCAGGGAGGAAAGAATTGCTTAACAGTTTGATCTGTGAGCAGGTCAGCAGGTCATTCTCTTCCTGGAGAGACATGGCCTCAGGTGGGATGGAGAGCTCAAAGGTCCCAGTCAGAAGAGACATAGAAGAGAAGAAAAGAGGAAATAGCTACAGTCACAGAAGGGATATGTAGGTCAGTACACTAAGGGCAAAGGATTTTATATCACATACTAAGGTCCACTAGGAAGTACATGTCAAAGACCAACTAAGAATCAAGTGCACTCAATGTCTCATCAAACTGACATTGGCTAGCCTTTCATCACTGACAACCTTCAGACTAGATTGGGTAGCATCTGAGGAAAACAGACAAGGTAAGAAAGACATGGGCTATACGTTCGTCTGAAAGATGGACCTCCCTTTGCCAAGCTGGATAACAGTTACTGATGATGATGTTAGTCCAAACTGCCAGCAGTAGAGACAAACACATTTGCCAATACAGCACCCCCCACCCCCCGGAAGCCAACTAGCCACTTAGTGACAAGTGTATTACACTCAGTCCCTTGCAATCCCAGTGTTATCAGTGTCTTCACAGACAATGGGCACCATTTGCTTCTACTGCATTTGGAGCTTCTACTCTGCTATATAGAATGCATAATCCATAGTATCTAATTCCACAGATCCAGCCTCTGAATCAGAGCCTTCTTCATATGGTAGGAGAGTGGACCCAGGATACAATCTTCTGACCTTAAGCTGTCTTGAAACATAGAGGCAGCCTTCCCCATTGGACACTGAAGCAGCCTTTTAAAGGTTTAACAAAAGTGACACATGGTGTACTCATGAAAAACCCTCTACAAGGCACTTTGCCTCAAATAGTGAAGATATAAGGAGACCAAGAAGTTGGAGGAGGTGTGGTTCTATTTACCGTAATTCTCAATGATACACTGATTTATGTTTCATGTCACACAACCCTAGACCCTACAGGGTATGAGGTCCTGGCATCCAAAGTGTCTCTCTTAACAAGAAACACCACAAATTCCTGGAAAATTTAAAGTTATGGCTGCCCCTGGGGCTCTTTGAACTTCTTGTGGCCATATATGAGCAAACAAAGAAAAGTCATTCTCTAAGCATGCCTAACAGACCCTGAGAAACATAAGCAAGGAGATGGCTTTTACACAATAGAGCAGGAAGGAAAAATTAAAAAATTGAAATAACATGTGAAAAATCGTCGGCCTCCTGGGATGTGTCCTTTAGTTATGAAAATTTAGCTTAGACCACCAGTAATATGCCTAGACCAGCTGAGGATGAGAAAGCATAAGATGGCCATGGTGGATGGACAGGAGGAGAACAATTGTGCTGCCATGGACAACTGGATCGCCAAGGGTGTAATCCCTCTTTTGAACTTAGGCAGATCAAGTAGACTCTACATAAGTAAAGATACAGCAAATGTAAATATACAAAAAGGAAAACTAAGCTTTTATAGACTAAAATTTACATCTGACAAAAGTATTATTTTCTTGTCATATAAATATTAAAAAAGTGAACAACCAATGGGTCAAAAGGAAAACAGGATCAAGTTCAGTTAAAACAGAATGACAGCCTTATCACAATGCAATATAACCTCAAGTGTATATTACAGTGGGAAGAAGCCTATCCAAAATGTTCTCTACTGTAATTCCAACCCCACATGACATACTGCCCAAACAATGGAGACGATACGAAGATAACCAGTTGCTATGGTTTTCAACATGAATAGGAAGACTACAGATGAGGTTTAGGACAATGACACTATTCATGAAATTACAATGATGGAGATGTGCCATTATGAATTTGTCTAAACTCTTAAGATGTACAGCATTGAGTGATATAACCTGCATAATATGTATATAATGTGCATGTATATTTAATCAAATGTGACGATCATTTCAAATTAAATAAATAGGAATTGATAGTATTTTTTAGTGTAGTCAAATATATACATACTTTAATCCTGATCCCTGAATTTACATCAGGAAAAATCACTCCATTTCTAGGGAGCTTAGGGGCCAGGCAAAGTTGTACCGCATTTCCACTCTGACACTGTATTAGTGTCATTATGAAGCCATTCACTGTGAGACTTGAGTCAGGGTGTAAGATTGGCAAGAACTCAAATAGTGTGGGTTTGCAAATTACACAATGACACAGTGGCAAAGCCCTAGGAAGATGTGGTAAGTCTAACTCAGAAGAAATAGTAAGGTATCAAAATTTAAAATAACACTGGGAAATTAATGATCTTTATGTGCACATGCAAAAGTCTACCAGTGAATATAAAGGTAGAGAAATAAAAATATAAAATACAGCCAGGTGGTGGTGGTGCACACCTTAATCCCAACACTCGGAGGCAGAGGCAGGTGGATCTCTGAGTTTGAGGCCATCCTGGTCTACAGAGTGAGTTCCAGTTTAGCCAGGGCTACATAGAGAAACCCTGTCTCCAAGAACCAAAGTTAATAATAATGATGATGATGATGATGATGATGATAAATAAGAAAAATTTAAAAAGTAAAAAGTAAATCTTAAAAAATCATAAAATTTGGAACATATTTAAAAAGAATTGTGCAAAACTACCATGTGGAAAAACTGTAAATATCCCTCAAAAAATAGAAAAGGAGATTTGAGCAAATGAAAGACAGGCATTGTTCTTAGAGAGGATGACTCACTTGCATAATTTTATCAATGCTCTTTTAATTTATCAGTGTAAACTGTAGCCAGTAAAAACAATGATGGTATTTTTAATGAAGCTAGATAAGACTGATGCTAAACTTTACATGGGAAAAATAATTCAAGTGTACACAGGAAAATATTGAAGATGAGAAACTACGGGACTGTTAGCCATTAAAACATGCCACAAAGCTCGTGTCATTTCAAACACGGAACCTGTATGTGGGCAACCATGTAAGAATAGCACAGTTCACTGCACTAACTCAAGTCAACTTTGTTTTTCCTGATAGCTGTATAGAGTTGAGCTAGGAAAGGTTGGCCTCTGCCATGACATGTCTGTTACATGCATGAGCTCCCAGTAGCTGTGGCTCTGCTCAAGGTCAAGAGGGTTGAAAGTTCCAGCATTGAGGAAGGAGGGGTCCTTCACCCCCACGATAGCTGGAAGGCCAGTGGCAGTTGATGGCTGCTGAAGGGACAAAGTCACTTTTCTTTGGGGGAAGGTGCCCAAGTGAATGACCCCACACATGGGCATATGGACATCACTAATTGGACTCATAGAGCTGAGAGAGAGAGAGAGAGAGAGAGAGAGAGAGAGAGAGAGAGAGAGAGAGAGAGAGAGAGAGAGAGAGAATGAAGTTGGGAGGCAGACGGGAGATATGTTTTGTGGGAGTGGGGGAAGAATTGGAAGGGAGGAGAGTATACAGATACGAAAGTTTCAAAAAAGTTTAAAATAATAAAACCTAGCGACTGAGGAGAGGGCTTTAGAGGGCTTGATACTCTTCCAGAGGACGTGAGTTTGGTTCCAGCACCAACCTGGCAACTCACAAGCACCTGTAACTCCAGCTCCAGGGGATCTGACACTTTCTGTTGGTACCCAAGGGCACTCACAGTCAGCTGCACGCACATACATAGTAAATGAAACCTAAAATCTTAAAAAAGTAAATAAAAACTAATACTTCCCCAAATGTAGAGTCAACTGAGGTATCCAGGCAAACGTGTTTCTTTTCTCTCAGTCCTAGCTGAGAATCCGTGACAGCCTCTTGCTACTATAAAATTTCTGCCTTTAGGTCAAATTCACCCTGCCCTCCCAGAGCTGTTTATTCTCTCCCGGCCTGTTCCAGCTCCTCTCAGATTAAATGGTAACTGGAAGACTTCCATAGCAGAGCTTATTAGTGGCTTTCTTTCGTTACTTTATATTATAAACACGGTCGAATGCTGTCCCCGTGCCACGCTCGGCTGCACTGAGTGGCAGCAATAATTTTACAAGGTTACTTGAACCACAGAGCAGACGCTTTCCAGCCAGAGAATGGAAGAATCCTCTGCCGCTCCCCAAAGCCTGATGTCTTCCTGGGTTGGCATGAGGAGTTGCATTCTGTTGAAAGAATGGTACTTCAGTGATAAAGAGCAGGAAGATTAAGGGTGTTTGTTTTCATCATAGTTTTTACTTTTTAAATCAGCGCTCTGGATCGTGAGTTTCACTGTACCATTTCCATCCACACTTGGTTCTTGCTCATCTGTCCACACTGCCCTTAGCCCCGCCTCCCTCCACAGCCTCCACCCTGCTCTCATATTACATTTATCCTAATATTCTTTCATCTCTTCTTCTTTCCCCTCAACCTTCACTTAAGAGTTCTCTCTTACTGTTGTCTAGACTCTAGTTCTCTGTTCTATCCCTCACACACTCACACACATAAAAATAAAGATCTAGGATTTGCATATGAGAGAAAATGTGCTATTTGTCTCTCAAGGTCTGGGGTAGTTCACATAAGATAATAATTTCCATTGCCATCCATTTTCCTACAAATGTCATGATTTCATTTTATGGCTTAATAAAATTCCATTGTGTATATATACCACATAAATGTGGTTATTGTTGCTGTGAATCACCCATGGGATACCCTAAGTGAACCCAACTCAGTACTGTGGGGGCTGGCCCTAAGCATCTAGATTTCTTTCCAAGTTCTTTATGTGATGGTGATGTCCAGAGTGGTTGAAAGAAAGTCACGGTTCTGCAGCTGGCACCATTTCATTGTCAAAACTTAAATTTCCACTGGACTGAACAAGTGCTCTGTCTAGTCCAGACCCCTAGTGCTGTGCCATCAAGCTGTGCTGACTGACATTAAATCATCTCTTTCTTCTCAGGGTTCTTTTTCCTCATTCTCTGACATACACACAGCATCCCAAAGTGACCTCCTAAAAGCATAAACCAGGGGCTGGAGAGATGGCTCGGGAATGAAGAACTGTTGATGTTCTTCCAGGGCACTTGAGAGGGATTCCCTGCACCCATGGTGGGGCGCTCACAACCCTTAATTTCAACTCCAAGAGTTCCATCGCCCTCTTCTGGCCGCATAGGCAATTGCACTCATATGACCCTTCCACCACATCTAATCCTGGCACTCAAAACATGATCTCAAAATAATGATCAAGCCCCAGAATTCCATTTTCTTGCTTAGAAATCTTTGTTTGAAATTCTTTTTCTTCTTCTGCTTTTAGTCTCTATTTTAGAATAATCCACATTTTACTCAACTAGTCAAGCAAATATATAAAAACTATGTTATAGCCCTCTCTCAAGAGTTAACTGAGCTGAACTGTGTGGCTCAAATGTTGTAAATTATATTACTGTGTTTCTATTGAAATCATCCTTACCTTTCACAAATGAGGCCACTCAATCTCACTGTTAACCCTTGGCTCTAGCACATTTATCCTTCTAAGTAATTAGAGGGATTAATTAGTCTCCCTGTAACCCCCCTTTATAACCATCTACTCTCTTGTCATGCACACATCTCACAAAGCTCAAGTCCCAGAAGTCCATTTTCTTACTTGAAGCCTTTGGGATAAACATAAACTTAACAACTAAGAACTTTTACCTGAGAAAATTCATCTATTATGAAAATAAAATCATTTTAGCTTTGATCTGCTATTAAATTCTTTAAATTCTTGAATCTCTGGTTACATTAAAGAGTCTAAAATTCATGCTGAAACCTGAAGGGGCTGGTCCTGCAGACCCAAAGCTGCAGGATCTCTGTGACACAAGGCAACAACAGGATAACCAGGAGGAGTCCCAGGGAGGGCCCAGTGTAGCAGAAGCCAGAGGCCTCGAACCAGACTAATGACTCATTGCAATGAACACTTACAAGTAAAGATATATGGACTAAAGAGGATGCTGTATCACACTACAGCTTCCACACTAGGACATTGGTGGATTTTTTTTCTTTTTTATGTTAGTTTTTTGTTTGTTTTAAACAAACAAAACTTTATTTTTTTGGGGGGGGAGGTTGCAAGAGCAGAGGGCACATATGAAGGGACAGGGAGATGAGTGGGATTAGGGTACATGGTGTGACACCCATAAGGAATCAATTATTAAAAAAAAGTCTAAAGTTCAGAAGAATGAGTATAAGTCTCAACTGTATTCTGAATACTCATCTTTGTATTCATAGATAGGTGCAGCTCTCACCCCTCATCAGAGAAGCTTCTTTTTCTGGCAGAAGAAACCACCACAGAAATCCACAACTAGTCAAAAGGCAGAGAACAACAGACTCTTGGGTGCCCATCACCGATTGATGCATCTAACAACACAACCTGTATACCTAAGGCTCAGGGAGCAAGGTAGAAGGCGGTGTGTGTGTGTGTGTGTGTGTGTGTGTGTGTGTGTGTGTGTGTGTGTGTAAGAGCCAGAGGACCAGCACATCTGCTACAAGACAGCACTTCATATCCAGGCCCATATGTAACACGTGTTTATGAGCTAGAAGACACTGTAATCGTTAAATTGCCTCAAATGACCTTGAACAAATCCTTGAGAGACTACTGCTAACATCTCTGGAAAATAAAGCAGGTGATGAAGAAGAACAGAGCAGTTAGCTGTCAGGACCTTTTTATAAGCAGTGTGGAATTAAAGATAACGAGAACAATGTTTTAACCGTTGATGAAAAATGACAAAATTTCAAAGAAACAGGAAAAATGAACATCTTTGGATGATGAGGTAGTAGAGAAAGACTTTATGCAAAAGAAGATCATTAAAACAACAGTGATCCAAGATTCAGAACAGCCCTCCCCAAGGCAGATGCTCTTGTAACTTCAGTTACAGCAATTGCAGGTGGGCTAAGAACAATACTCATTTAAAATAATTACATTGAAATTAGATTCTGCATCCTGGGTGAAAGAAGTCAGGCAAATCCTATTTGTTCCAAAAAGCTTCCACTAAACTTGATGGAATAAAAGAGGAGAGGATCATATAAATAACAAACTTTTATTAACCTCAAGCTTTAATTGTTCACTCAAAACAATGTCCTTCTCAGGACAGCACCAATATGCAGCTTCATTTCACACTCCACTACTTCCTTCTCAACAAAACCAGGTGTAATGTAATGTTTGATTTTGATCTGTCATTAATGAATGTGTTGTAAATTAGAAAAAAAAAATAATATCAGTTAACCAACAAAATTACCAACCCCCGAAGAGTCTCTGTGGGCTAAGACCTGTAGTCTGCACAGAGGGAGAAGCCATCGTACAGTCCTGTCCTGGAAGCTACCTAGGGCTCCGCCACTAGGGAGTTGATAGTACTCTGGTTTACTTAATAAGAAGTCAACTTATTTTCTTGGCATTGTGCTGCATCTGTGACTCTGAGTTAGACTTGGGGTGTATTTATGAAGCTAAGAGAAAATGTGGAAGCTTTATCTCACATAGTGTCTGCAATTTATGGTATGATTCAAGAGCATTTTACCCCTAGAGCTTCTGGTCTACGAAGGCTTTCAGGAAAGAGAGTGGTTCCATACCAAGCCTGAAGCCAAACTCAACATTTTAAGGAATATACAAACAAACTTGATATGTCTACTATAAGCCTAATTGCATTTATTCTAGATATGAAGTCCAAATTATACATGCATTTAGCAAGAATTGGAAGCATTTCGTATTACTAATTCAGTGGAGTTTACGACTCCAATTTTGTTTACAATTCTTAATTCTGTATCATTGACCAGCTATGCACAGAAGACAAATCGGCTGGGATTTCATCAGAATAAAGATGCAGGCAGAGAGTCCAGAGTTTGCATCTCTAATAAAAACCCTGGAATACAGAATGTTCCCAAATCCTAAGACATGTGATACACACTAGTGGATGAGCTACACCTGACCCTCTGTGAGGGTCCCAGTCACAAGCCAGCGGTCTGGAAAACATTATACACATGTACCTTCTGGCTAAGCACATAGGAAACATAAATTTAGATTAAATTACCATTGTCATTCTGAAAAGGATTCAAAGCTTGAAAGTGTTCTGGCCCCATGAACTTCAATTCATATTCAATTTCCTGTTTCCTTAGGATCCCTGATGGGGTAAATGTAGTCTAAACTGCTCTTCATAGGTAAACTTCAGAAAGAATCTGTCTCAAGCTTCCCACAAAAAGCATGTTTTTGTAAAAGAAATTTAATTTTCATCATTTTTTGTTTCAAATGTATTATCTTTTAATCAATGATTTACCTCTGGTCCTGGAGGGCCAGATGGTCCCTGGGGTCCTGGGTCACCTGGTTGTCCCTAAAAGGGGAGGGAAAAATCAAAATAAGAATATTAATGTAATAAACATAACTGAAAGTGGAATCTGGCATTTTGCAGTCGAACAGCATTTAATTCATCATGTCAGACAAAGTTGTGATGACTTTCCAGAGACTTAGTTTGTAAGGTCTTTGGATTGCTCTTCCCGTCACTTCCTGTCAACGCCTGAGAGTATCAGCCGCCTTCCCTGGCTTCAGACTTCACACACTCATCACACCGTCACCGTGAAACTTACCTATATCTGATGTCTGTGGTGCAATACATACCTGCTGATGTTAGCTATACAAATTCACCAGTCAGGTGGCTCGGGCAAGAGACGTGTAGGTGTGAAAATGTGCATGTGTGCGTATATGTGTGTATATGTGCATACATGCACATGCATGTGTGTATGTGAGCATGTATGTGTATGTGCATGTCTGTTTATGTGCATGCACACGTGTGTGCAGGCACGTATGTGTGACCATGTATGTGTGTATGTGTATACACATGTATACATATGTGTGTGTGTATGTTTCTCCAGACAAGATGATAAAGCAGCAGTGGGAAGTTTTAGAAGAGGGTTTGCGTTTTATAATCAGAGTTCTAGGGCACTTCTGAAACTTTTTCTCCTCTTTGCTACAGTAAGCGGCTTGATGAAATAATTGTGACTCACCTGGATTGAAACCCTTGCGGCTAGGTGTCTCTAAATCTCTCCTGTCTCATCAAAAGGACAGGAAGGACAATGACGAAGCTACAGAGTCATTGTGAGGATTCAGGGAGATAGTGTCTGGACAGTGCAGAGCCAGGACACACCGGAGGATCACTAGCACTAATTAACCAAAGCGACAGTGACGGACTGTCCACTTCCTGCCCGTGTTCCTCACCTGGCTTTCCCTGCAATTCCCAGATTGCTCCGATCCTGGAATTAAATGTTGAGGGCTTGGTTTCAGCACTTTGGAAGGCACTTTTGATATTCACACTGAAGCGGTAAAGCTGGGCAGAAGATGGAGGGGGCGAGCGTATGCCCTGAAGCCAGAGAAGGCACCGGGGCTGTCCAGGGTAACAGCGTAGACCAGGGGAAGGAGTATGAAGCTCTCTCGCTTTCACAGGAAAACTGCTGAGTTTCCTGCCTTTCCTCTAAGCCTCCATATGAGCTTTTCATCTGATTAAACTCAGCCTAAGACAACATCAGTTGCAGGATACAGCATGAGGGGACCCATTTCCTGACGACTGCAGCTTCCCATGTTGACCAGCTCCCTTCGTGGTGCTAAGGCCTCTGACATGAGAGGTTCAGAACAACTGTCACACCAGAATTCAGACGGTTCTGGCAAAGGCTCATTTTTGAGTGGCAGAAAAAAACTTGTAATCCATCTGAGTCAGTGTACAAGGAGACTTAAGTCTAAAAGGGACAAGCGCCTCTCTTAGTGATGGGGTGGGTCTCACTGGCGCCCTCTAGTGGCAAAAACCAATTAGGACGCCAACGAAGCACCCAAGAAAAGACAGCACATATCCTCAGGCCTTTGACTTAACTGACCAGGAAATGTTAAAAAAGAAATTGGGGAGCAGTTGTACTAATATTTCATAATAATTATTTATTTTATAAAACTTAAGTTACCATCTTTCTATGGATGTCAGTTTTCCTTTATAAAATATTTTATGAAGATTTTCAAGTAGCTTTCAGAATGGTGCAGTGTCAAGTAAATCTCTATCAATAAGGAAACTTCCAGTATAAAATGTTAAGGGGGCAGCAAGATGGCCCAGTGGCCAAAGCACTTGCCACCGAGCCTGATCTACAGACTGAGTTCAACATGCTGGGGAAATCACATGGTAGACGAAAGGAAAAGACTCCTGAGTTGTTCTCTCTCTCTCTCTCTCTCTCTCTCTCTCTCTCTCTCTCTCTTTCTCTCTCCATACACACACACACACACACACACACACACACACACACACACACACACACACACACACGTAAACAAGAATGCTACAATAGTCTTTGTTTTCTCTCGCTCAGGGTAGGGGGAGGAGGGTTCCTGACCCTTCCAGAGTGGTAGCTTTCCCTGATTTCTGAACTTGCTGAACAAAACCTCCCCTGTTCCAGAATGCACACACCTTCCACATCAGGCCATTCCTACATCTGGAAAATATTCTTTCATGTTATAACTCAAATCCACTTGTAAGCAATTAGAGCAACCAGGAAAACCTAAGATGACCGAAAACCCAAGCTAGGACTGAGGAATACAGCCTCAGGAATCATTCCTTCCATGGAAGCAGACAAAGCTTTTAGGTAGACACGAACTTGCCTCACCAAGTGTGGCAGTTTTTCTCTTAAGAAGTCAGTACATTGATTTTGTGTAAAAAAAATTTCATAAAATAGGAGTCTCCTATCCTTACTGGAGAAGGTTTTCTGGCCAAATATCTTGGTATTAGTAAGATGGAAATGAGTTTAGTCACCAAAAAAACAGTTCTCTCATTAATATATCATATGTGTGTGTTCATACGGGTGTGCATGAGTGAGCACATGCGTGTGTGTGTGTGTGTGTGTGTGTGTGTGTGTGTGTGTGTGTGTGTGTGTGTGTGTAAGCCACAGGTCAATCTTGGGTGTCATTCTGAGGCATCATCCACCTTATCTTTTGAGACAGGGTCCAACATTGAGACCTGGGTCTTGTTGAATAGGGTAGGTTGGTGGTCAAACAAGCCCCAGGACCATCCTTTCTCAGCCTCCCACCACTGAGATCACAAACACACACGCACCACTGCTGAGCTTGAACTTGGGTCCTCATGTTGCACAGCCAACAGTTTACTTAATGAGCCATATCCCCAGCGCTTGTGAAAGTCAGCTGTGAGTCTAAGCTTTCTTGAGCTCAAAGCATATATTTCTCAAAGTTTGGTAAAACTGCAAAAGGTCAACCATCTCCCTGGTAATGGAATCCCCACTGACATTAAATTATTTTATTAGAATACTACAGGAACATGGACAGTGAGTCAGTAAAACTCATTCAGACCATTTTCATGCCTCACCAGAAATAAACTTTATTAGCATTTGTTGTGATTTCTTTTATGAAGGAAATATTAAGTTAGTATGTTAAAGGTAAAACAGACTTCTCTTAGCTTAGACTACAGAGAGAGTGGCAATGCACAGTAAAGTCTCCCTCTCTCAAACTAGAGAAGTATTCATAAGCACAATATAATCTGACTTTCATCTCAAACACAAGAAATCGGGCATTGTGATAATTAGATACCCGAGGTCATAGAGGGTCAAATGTCAGAGCTGGGACTTAAACGCATGTCGTTATCTCTTAGTCTCATTACTCATTTCTCCTGTGATAAGCATGCTATGATATAAACTGGATCAGAGGTTGAGCAACTTAGCAATGATTAGCCTAATGTGAGCCTGAGGCTGACTTCAGTGTTCTTACAATACGAACTGTAGAGCATGTGACAATAATATTGGATTTATTTTTAGTTATCTGACTTAGGTAACTGTGTTCTGTCACTTCTTATGACTTTCAAAGGATTTCTAAAAATCATCAAAATACAAAAAAGGAAGAAAAAGGAAGGCTCTGGCCTTCTTTACCAGTCACCTCAGACACCAGGAAGTCCCTGCTGCTTAGTTCAGGCTCCTTTAATCTGTTAGCTGTCATCTTGACCAACCCTCCTGCCCTATTAGGAACTGCTGAGTTGTCAAGATTCAACTTCAGGGTGGACGGGCACATGGTCAATTAGATTAATGGAAAATAAAAATAGGTCATCCATTGGCATGCCATTGGACAAAGTGTAAAAAGTATTCTTTGGATTAAGTAATTCCTGGGAAATATTCACAAGGTGCTAAATTCTGAAACATATTCCTGCTTCCTGAGAGAAGGGGGTAGAATTAGAGAGAGTCTAATAAAGTGCTCAGGAAAATGTAATTTTAATATTTTATTGTGAACTTTAATTCTATATCCAATTTTCTATCTATGATACTTTTTTTATAGCTATAGACAACATTAACTTTTTTTTTCTTTTTAAAGACAGGGTTGCTTTGTGTAGCCTTGGCTGTCCTGGAACTCACGCTGTAGACCAGGCTGGTTTTGAACTCAGAGATCAACCTACTGAGTGCTGGGATTAAAGGTATATGTCACCACTGCCTGGCAAGTATTAGCATCTTAAAACAGCCTTAAAATATGAAGCTCTAAATCAGCATGGCACCATGATTGCGAGTCTGGGCTGTGGCATACCTCATTACCTACATTCACTCAGGTGTCCACTGACCGACTATGGGACCTCATGCAAGTTAATTAACTCTCTGTCTTAATATCATTCATCTATAAAATAAATAGTGCCAACTTCATAGGATCGTTGTGACTATTAAATCAAATATGTAATCCTTACAACAATGCCTAGCACTTCCTAAAGAATAAGGCTTAGGTAAGACCATTACCATTGTAAACATTCAGAGGTCTATTTTTAACTTAAGCTTTCCTTGTTTTCTTTATGGCTTTGTTGTTGACACAAGGTATGAATCAATCTATGGAAGTCGTGCGGAAAACCTGTGGGCCCACTATCTCCTAAGACTGAGGAGAGAGATGTGAGGCTGGTAGGCATCCACCTCATGCCATACATCCTGCCAATACCATTAACAGCATCAAGATTCTGTGCTTATCACAAAAAGCAAAGTGAAGTTTCAAACCTACTGAAGGTCCTGACTTTCCTCTTATCCCTGGTGGTCCTGGTGACCCAATGGTGCCCTAGAAGAAGAAATTAGAGGGAAATTGTTATAGTAAAGAAAACTTTCTGCTTGTATACTTCTACAAATATTCATGGATGTGTTTTAGAATTAAACATCATATTGATACCATAGCCTTTCAAAATGCATGGCTGAAACAATAAGTCCTCCTTTCTTTAAATCAATGCATTTAGTTTTTCATTTTTATCAAATGAGTGGTATGAAAGGTACCTTGTCTCCAGGATACCCGGGTTTTCCTGGTTCTCCTACCATGCCTTGTTCACCCTAGGAAGCACAATTTCACAGAGAGACAAAGCAGTATAAGTATGGTGATACACAAGAAGGCAAGTATTCATTATAGAAGAAAAACTCTATGATTTTTCCCTACTTCTTAGAAAAACTAATATAGCACAAATTAAATCCTATGAATAAAACCAAAATATTTAATAATTTCTGTTGACATGAACATAATAACCAGCTGGGGGGTGGAATTATCTCTGTGAAAATGTTAATAATATTGAAGTCACCTTATCACCTTTGATTCCAGGTGCTCCTCTATTTCCTGAGAGGCCCTAAAAATACAAAAAGTGATATTTTGTGACATCATGGAGAAGTTAAAGAGAAATAGTAATAAGCAAATAGAGCCATACCATTGGACCAGGAGCTCCTGGGGGTCCAGTTGGTCCTGCAGGACCAACACTTCCCTGAGGAATGATAGGAAAGATATCATTAAGCACTTATTAGGATTAGAAAGCGGGCATGGTACAGTTAAAAAAAAGTTAATGAACTGGAAACATTTTTCCCAGTTCCAGCAACCTTTCTTCTTTTTTAAAGCAATACTCCACTCTTAAACTCTAGGCATCCCATCCTTCCTCCTGATTCTACCCGAGTCTGGTCTAGTGAGACCCTTCCCTCCACTCAGCTCTTATGTTCCTTCTGTTCACGACATTCGATTTGCAGCTTTTTCCAGACAGATTAACCCCTTGTAGAAATATTTTAGTGTTAAGTTCCTCTCAAATAGTCAAATATATTAATCAACCAGCTCAACTTTCTATTTTATTCATTATTAGCTGTTGTGGGATAATCTTTTGTACACTGTGAAGATGTCTGTGTTTTACCTCATCTGACTGGTTTATTAAAGAGCAGAATGGTCAATAGCTAGGCAGGAGAGGACAGGTTTCTGGTGTTGAGACCCAAATTTGCTTCTCATAACTCTGTCCTGGCTTCCTTGTCATTCTCCATCCTGATAACCACTTTAGTTCAATCCTCTGTCAACAGTTCTCAAATGGTCAGAAAGTTGTATATGTGACCATGGCTGGCCCATGCCTATACCTCCAGCCACTCTGAAGGATAAGGCAAGAGGGTTGGAGAATTCAAGATCAGCCTGGGCAACATAGCAACACAGTGAGAGGATAGCTGTAAAACAACAAAGAACAAAAATTCAAAGCTAGGTGTAGTGGCTGAGACCAGTAACCTCAGCACTCAGGAGTCTGGGGCCAGCCTTGGCTTCACAGTGAGCGTGTTAGCTCTCAGGGTTCTCATCCAGGGAAACCACGTCTCTGAAAGCAAAGCAACAACCAAAACTTTTGTTTCTGAGATTCTAAAAATGTCACCAGTTTAAGCTAGAATTCAAATTATCAAGCTAGCATCATTGCCCTCTCTTTTAGATACCCACCACACTTCTCTATCCCCCTCTCTGTTACCCACTTCTTCCTTTTCCTCTTCCTCCTCTGCATCCTACACTCACCCAGGATGTCCACTCCCCACCCCCAGTCATATTCTTCCTCATAATATGTTCCAAGTCTTTGAAGATAGAATGACCAGTACCAAATCCTTTCGTACATGTCTCCCCCAGTCTCTTAATCTGTAATTAGCTGAGAGCAGACACATGTGCCATTTTCCACCCTATCCCTAGACTCAACCTAATAAATGTGATATAACAGTTTCAATATAAAATGTGGAGTGGATACTAAAGGAATTAACTTTAAAATATATTTTTATTTTATACAGCAATTTCTAGAGTTCTAGTTCCCAACTTTTCCTTACTGCATGGGCAGTAGTCTACATTGACATGATACAAATTTCAGAATGGAAAACATGATACTGGCAGTTTTGGAAGAGTCTTAAAGTCTGTGAAGTACACCAGAGACAAATTATTCCCAACGTGTTTAGTCCTGAAATGTATGGGACTGTTAGCAGCAAAGAGTAATACTTTCCAGCTTAATAAATATTCAAGGGCAATCACTGCTCACAATTTCAAACTTGCCAATAGAAAACAGTCATTCATGTCACTACAGTGGCTAGTTTATTCAAAGTTCACATCTTTAAAGCTGATATTAGCTTAAAACACACAATAAATTTCTGTATTTTGGAATTGTTCAGAAATTATCTAATGCTGGAGAGTCATTTTATAAACAAAAAGACTTTCTTTGTGCTATTTTTTTCACAAACAATATAGAATTCTTAAATTTTGTCTTAGTTAAATTTGTCTCCAAATGCTTAATGTAGCACTTTGAGATGAATGTATTTTGAATTCATGATATCTTATTTTACTTTTTTTGTGATTCTAAAAGAATCATCACTAAGATCAAGAGATATCAAGAAAAAAGGCTATGAAGAACTCACTACAACAGAATAGTATAAGGCAAAAATGGAGTAGTAAGTACAGGGCCATTATATCAGCATACCAGAAATTATGTGTCAAATTCTTGTCCTGAAAAATTATCGCCTTCTATAAAGCAATGCACGATGACTTTATGAGAGTTTCAGCTCATCAAGGGAATCTGAAGGTCCTTTGCTATTCCCTACCTACTGTAGTCCCTGCTGGGAGAATCTTGAACAGACAGAAGACTCATAGGAACCTAGTTGAGGGCGTCTGGGCTCTAGCACCAGGGGTGAAAGAAAGAATAACCCACAAAGCTATAAACAGCAGAGAACTTTTGAGTCAAAGAAAGAGGTCAAAAGCACACCTTCATTATATTAGACAAAGGAGTCATCAGTCACTTCATAGAAGTTCATATGAATGCATTGTAGAAAGGACCAAATTCTGGACTTTTCAACCATGCCGACCATACTCCTAGGTGAGCATATCACTAGAGTAGTTAAGAAAGCAATGGTAACCAACAGCATGGCACACCAAAAGTGGGTGAAGAAAGCATGAGCCTCTGTTGGTCTTCAACTGGGTAGTAAAGGTGATTCTCACAGGAAGTGTCTCGTCTATGTCTTACACTTTTGAAGAAACTGAGTCCTGCTAGTGCCTTTAACAAGACAGTCATAGATTTATCTATGTATACATACATTTATCTATAGAAGAAAGCCATTTTAGCTTACACAAAAGCAACAGTTATCTTTTTGATTTATACTACTAGTCTAATTTTCCTGTCTGTTTGAGAAATATGTTTAAACTGGGTTTATACAGCAACAACATGAAAACTCATTTGACTAAGTTTTTAAAGAACATCTGACAATTTAAATTACGTAATAAACTATTTCATAAAAATGACATTTAGTGATACTCACTGTAATACCAGGAAATCCAGGAGGCCCAATGCCACCTACAAGTCCCTATTATGAAAGAAATGTACAAAATGTGTTCATTTTGATTGCAATCTGCTGAGGGATTTTCTGAAATGATGACACATATTTCCAGGAAACAATGTGAAAATTGACTTCCATTGAAAAACAGAAAGTACTTTCTTCTTTTAAAAGTATTTTGAGATGTTAAAACTACTCTCTAGGTTAGGGTATATAATTCTCTATGCCTTATAAGTACTTAATAAAGAAGAAAATACAATCAATAATCAACATTACAGACATATTCAAAAGGGCAGATGGTCAGTATATAGAGTTTAGAAGAGTATTCTCAGATGGCCAAAAAAAGTCACATCTTTTGAAGAATGTTGCTTTAAATTTCTACCTTTATTTTAATGTTAAAACAGAAATATCTGATTTTGTTATCATAAAAATCATAACGTGATGTGTCACTAAATTTACAGGGAATGAGGGAAAGGAATGATCTCCCTCAGTATGCCATGATTTACATTTTGAAACACATACATGATAAATTATTGAAAAAAACTACAAATTGCACTAAAACATCTACTTTACTTTTGTATTTAAATGTTTAAATGATATTCAAGAATAATTATGATATATTTTAATAAAGAACATATTTTGCAGAGCATGTTTTAAACATGCTGAATCCAGCTTTAATAGCTCCCAGGGATATAAAATTGCTAAACAATTAAATAATGGATTCACATGAGGTCGGTAAGTACTCAATAGATAATATTTTAAAATCTAAATGATGCTTACTTCATTACACTTGAAATTAGATCCCCCTAGAATTATGGGCATGAAAAAGTTGGTAAATATTCTACTCAAAATATTACTCAAATATTTAATAACTTAACCTGATTCAGTTCTAATTTTCTCTTAAATCCCATGGCTTAGACACAAGCAAAACCTTAGCTAAACCTACCAACTTACTTAACTATGCTAACTTGGACAGAGAATTTTAAAAAGAAAGTATGTTTATAGACTTTGTGATACTGACTCATGTACAAGTAAATATAGGAACCAGTCACAATTTAGAATACACAAATTTTGCACTGATTCTAATCATTCGAAAATCTGATGAAAATAATACACATATGGCACAGATTCTTCAGAAGGAGAAAAAGTGAGAACAACTTCCCTGCAGCGTGGAAACCCAGCATGCTATCCTGCAGTGTGGAAACCCAGCATGCTATCCTGCAGTGTGGAAACCCAGCATGCTATCCTGCAGCATGGAAACCCAGCATGCTATTTTGTAGTGTGGAAACCCAGCACACCATCACCACTCTTTTGAGGCAATGCAACAGTTCTTGAAAGGCACTTCTTCTCCAGTCTGAACAGTGATATGAATAACCCCAAGTGGAAGACCTCTGTGCAGAACTGAGGAGCACAGTTAGTGCCTTCACATACAAAGGTCAGTGTTGTGTCATATTTACCCAAGTGACTCAAACGTGGTTAAAGTGATTGATTTTAGTGACTGTCACATATCCAAACAACTCTGGGTTATCTCTCACACTGAAAAGTGACAGACTAGAGTGTGCACAGAGGTGTGGAGACTGCCCAGCTGCGTTGTTTGTAAATATGCTCATAAGGATGCCACATGCAGTTGCCACAGAGCATAAGTGATGTGAAACTGTCAGGATGGACCATCACGAGGTACTCACAGGACTACCATCCAGACCAGCAGGGCCTCTGTCTCCAAAGTCACCTGGAAAGCCCTGCAGAGAAACGAAGAATGCCACTGTCAAAGCTGGAATATACAAAGAACTCATTTCACGGGCTTCTTTTCCTTTTTTTTTTTTGCATTATAACTTCTTTTTTTCTTTTATTTATTTTACATCCTGTTGTTTCCCCTCCCTCCTCTCCTCCCAGTTCCTCCACCCACCTCTGGCCCCACCCCACAATCCATTCCTCCTGTTCTTGTTCAGGAAAGGGCAGGTCTCCCATGAGTATCAACAAAACATGGTGTATCAAGTTGCAGTAAGACTAAACACTTCCCATGTATTAAGGCTGGCCAAGGCAACCCAGTATGAGGAGTAGGGTCCCAAAAGCCAGTAAAAGAGTCGGAGATGGGCCCTGTTCTCGCTGTTAGGAGTTCCACAAGAGGATCAAGCTATACAATTATAACATATATGCAGAGTGCCTAGGTTAAGAATTTTGTAACAGAAACTATGTATTTCCTGGGTCTGGGGACATAGTAAGTTGGTAGGATGCATGCTGCACCAACACATGTGAAAAAGCCCTGGTGGCACACATTTATAATCCCAGTGCTGGAGAGGCAGAGTTAGGTAGATCCCTGAGATTCCCTGGCCAGCCAGCCTAGCCAAGCTGGTGAGCTCCAGGCCAGCGTGCAATCCTGTCTCAAACACCAAAACCAAACCAAGGTGGATGGCCACTGAGAATGATACCTCTTGTCTGCTTCCATATATGTGAGTGCATATGTGTGAGCACACACACATACACGTATACACATGAGCGTGCATCACACACACACACACACACACAGTAAAACAGAAAAAATTAATTCCCTAAATCCTTATCTGTAATCCAGTTTTTGGATTAAGTTTCATTGATTTTAAAACACAGTATTTCTATATTTTTATGAACATTATTTTATATACCTCATACTGTACAAATAAGAATAAAATAGTAAAGACAGAATTTTTTATTATTACATAGTCACTGAATGAGAGGGAACATAAGCAAGATTCTGTCTAATTCATTAGCTACCTTTGCTGTCCCATGTGGTCCCTAGACTAAACCAGAGAGTGCCTATCAGCAAGTACTTTCCATATCTCGGGCTTTAGACACAGTGTAATGTGTGTATTTCTAATCTTCACAGCAGGTCTATTTCATGGATCCTAATGTCTTCATTTTGTATCTGAACAAATTAAAGTACAGAAAAGGTAAGTTCTTGGTCCACGGTTAGACTGCAAACAAAGGTAGTCTAATTTAAGAATCCTTTTACAATGCTCTATCAAACAGCTCATTATTCTGGGATAAAAATATGAAAACTCAGTCTTTGAAGTACAATTTTATAAGAGAAGACACAACACACCTAAGCACCTCAAACATAAGATGTTCACAGTGTGAAACACCTCGTGAGAATTCCACACTGTAAAGCCTTGAAGGATGACAAGACAATAAACATGAATTCTCTTACAGAATCACTCAGTACCCAGGTGCTTGTGCTGAGTACTGGATGCGAAGGCTTTTCTATAATGATGTACCACTGATCCTTCTGAACTGTAAAATGCACTTCAAAAAAGTTTTCATTATCATCATCATCACCACCATTATTGTCATCAAAATTTTTTGGGTCTGTGCATGTGTTGTGTTTCCATAATGTGTGTGGGGCACACATGCCATGGTGCGTATATGCTGGGCAGAGAGCTGATTTGTGGAATTGGTGCTCTCTGTGGGTTCCAGGAATCAAACTCAGGTCACTGGGCTGCTTCCTCTCTGATGACGCCCACTTGTGTCAAGTTGACATAAAACTAGCTAGTACAATGAGCTAATACATTCTATCTGAAAGTATTTATGACAGCCAGGTAATGAAAACAAAAGAGGAAAAGTGTTGCATAAATCTGACAAATTAGAGATGATGAATGTTTTTCTGCAGTGAAATAATTAGGAAAGTGGGACACAGTAGGTGATTCCCTTAATGTGAAATGTCCACAGCAGGCAAATTCACAGAGATACAAAGTGGAGATGTGGACGTAACAGGAGGGATGGAGGAGCTTCAGAGCATTGGGTTACCTTTGAGGGGTAATGAAAATGTTCTAAAAACTAGAGAACATGATTAATGTCCAACTCTAAATACACTAAAACCTATGAAATTCTATAACAAACTTAAAGGAGTGAAATTTGTGTTATGTGAATTATATTTCAATAAGTTGTCCTGAAAACAGAGAATCGGGACATGGCTCAGGCAATGAGGTGTTTGATGCAAAGCAAAGGACCAGGGTTCAGATTCCCAACACGTGAAAAGTTGAGCTGGGTGACACATGCCTCTAACTCCAGCACTGGGAGGTAGAGATGCGTGGACCTCCTCGGCACTCATTGTCTAGACAGTGTTGCCAAACTGAGTGCTCTAAGTCCCTGTTACACAAAATACAGTAGAAAGCAATTGAGAGAGACACCTAATGCTAACCTCTGGCCTCTGTAGAAACTCTAACCACTTCCACACACATGAACCCCACGTGCGTACCACCACCACAAGCCAGGAACAGAGCTGGGGTACCAACAAACATTCTTGGACACTCACTCAGGACTGACTAAATGAAGTGCCTGCCATCTCTGACTTAACACACCTATACCCACCGCCCACCTCCACCACCTCCCCCCACAACCCGGTCCCACCACAGTCCAGGGAGAGAAGTTACTCTCTTAAGTAACTTCCCACAGTTTGTGATTTTCCCTATAGAAGAAAAAAGAGGGAAAAATGGAGAAAGGACTGTGGTCAATTCCTCGCCTGTTAAAATTCCCAGACATCCTTCAAGCAGCAGCAACACAAGGGAACTTTCCTGCTTACCTCTGGTCACTGTCCAACATTTATAAATGCTAGCTGCTGACTCTTAACTTCATCCCTCAAGCAGTTTAGTTGAAATGACTGGTAGCTATTTTATGATTTTAATATTTATTATTCATTAAACATCCCCTATTATAGATATGAAGAATGGATTTTATTTCTTATTCTATATACATGTTCATCAGTATATCATCAATTAAAAATTGCTACTAAATAGAGATTGTTTTTGTGATCACTACACACTTCTTTGACTGTGACTAATATGTGTGACTTGCTTCATTGAACAATTAGCATAGAGCAACAGTGATGGATTTGACTGCGTAATTATACTACAAAATCTATGTAAAATTCTTACTACCATGAAAATAGATATATCCCTGATCAGCTTGATGATTTTAGCTTTGGTGGACAATCTCACATGACAAGGAGTTGTGGCTGGCCTCTAGAGGCTGATAGGCTACGGGGCCTGATGGTGGTCTATGCCCCAAAACTAGTAAGAACCCAGAACCCTCAATTCTCCAACTTCAGAGAGTAACTTCTCAGAACCACAATGAGCTTAGATAAAGATTTTTCTGCCAGTCAGACCTCCAGATAATGCAGCCCTGATGGCACCCTGAAAGCCACCTGATGATGTGAGTACAAGACTCTGTTAGGCAGTGTCTGGATCCACACCATGAAACTCAGTCCTCCATACTTGTAGCATTTGTTATGCAGCAACAGAAATCGGAAACTAATAAGACTACCAGTTTAATTTTTAAGTAGAGAATTATAAAGCCTTGCTCATGCATTTTGTGAGAGGTTATTAAGTCCACTCACTATTTCTAGAGTCATAAGCCTGTTACAGGTTTGAAGATTTTCTGCTGCTGTTTCAGTGTAAGTTCAAGTCCATGAGCAAGAAAATTAAACAGGTTAAAATTTTCTATTTACCTTTATCAGTTTTGCCTTCATCTTATGAAATATTTGTATCCTTAAAACTTTATCGTTCTAGCATTTCATGTCTATATCTTTTCCAGTGGAGAGGGTAAATGATAAAATTTTGAAGAAAATTTGCATGTAATATCTATATAAATCCAGATTTAAAATATTGGGTGTTTTTTTGATGCTAAATATTTGTGAATTTGTAAATATACCTATTGCTACTATCACATTAATTTTATAACTCCTGGGATCAAAAATAAGAGTATAGATGGGAAACAGTCAACAGAAACTTTGAATTGTTAAGAACCACAATTTGAACGTGTAAAAGTCCACTGGACTCAGTTATACAATTAGTTTAACATTCCTCTTCCGTATTGTTTCTACTGTATGACCAAATCCTCATTATAATTTTAAGCCATTACTGTGTCTAAAATTAATGTCACCTTCAGGCATTCCAGGCTTTCAGAGAAGACATGCTCAGAATGTCTCTGAGGCCCACACGGTATTAAATTGTGACAGCCAGTCACAAGGATGGACCTCAGTGTTCTTTGATATGTGACAGTCCTGCTCTTGTATAGACCCCTTCCATGTCAAATTATGGCTGGTGTTTATTATCATGCACAGAAAACAAAAGTGGCAGTGAGTGATATAGGAAGCAGTCCTAATAAAGACGCTGCAGCCTCTCTACTTTGGACTCATTGTCTCCCATCTCAGGAGAAGAAGAACTCCCATTCTTAAGACCCCCACAGAGCCTTGTGGAAGTCAGAGCTCTATTACCAACTAGCATCTACCCAGACAGCCAGTAAGCACACCACCTTACAGATAGATCCTGTCAGCCCAGTCAAGCCTTGGGATGACTATGACATCTACCCAGTCTTAACCTTAAGCTCATAAATTAGACAACTCCAACAAGCCATTTTCAAGCTCATGACTAAGGAAACTATAACAAGATATATTTGTTGTTGTTTAAGATTACCTACTTGGAGTTATTTCTCATATAGCACTGAATAACTAACACACTGTAACAACAGCGGTGTCTAAAATTGTAGGGCTAGGCACTGAATTCTAAATGGCATGCCACCCATCTGCTTTTGCCACACATTTCTTGTGTTTGTTTGTGATCCACAGAGCCTCCTAAAGCTCGAGTCTAACAATGATACTGTCACCAAACATGGAAGTTTTCAAACATGAAACATCACATCTGCTTGAATATACTGGTGGTGTTATATTTTAGATCACTCATAGATACTTGCAGTGTGTCTAGATATGTGTGAACAATGAAAAACTTCTTGCTGAGAGTGTTCAATAAAAGGATTAGTTTCCTAGTTCTACAAGGAAATCATAAAAATAATATGCATAGAATAAGAAAAATAATCATTAAATGGTTATAATGACTATACATTACAGGGTTAAAAAATAAAAGCAATATAAATACTTCTATATAATATACTTTTTTCTATCTAGCATAAGGTTTAAATATATTCAGCTTAAAGTAGAAATAAATAAAAATTATCACTAAATAGTGATAATAAAATATGGTAATAATATATTTTATAAATAAAAATACACTAAGCTGTCATACCAGTACATAGAGAGGTATATCTTTCTAAAACAAAGCAATGGAAAGAGATCAGAATAATTTCTCTAGAATTAGAAAGATGAATTACATTGTAGACTTTAATTCTGTGTATCCTACACATGCACATCTATTTCTGTCATTTAAAAGTCCTCTATGGAGGAAAGAGATCACCACAGATCAAGGCTGGAGTGTGGCTGGCTCTGTGATACCCACTTTCCACATCCTCTTTTTTCACACAGCTAGGACAATTTGAGCCATGAGTCAAAGGTGAAACCTAGCACCTCAGTTGAGCTGATGGTAGACTTCAATAGGACTTTGAATCATTCCAGGTAGGCTTTGCTAGTCCATACCTCCATTTTCAGAGTCATTTCTGCCTTGTTCTTAAAGAACGGTCATCACCTCGTGCTCCTGATCTGAGAACTGGCATTGTCCTTCCCCTCATCTCAAAAAATATTTGTGACACAGCATCTGCCACTCTTGCTGTTTTCTCTCAAAGAAAACAGAGCCTCAAACACCAGACTTGCCCGCCGTATGTTACTTATGCTTCATTTTGATGACCTACAAACAACTCTGCATTTTCCATCTGTTATCAGCCCTGAACATAATCACTCGGCTGACTCTCCACCTGCTGGTGTCACATCCCAGTGAAATCATGCCCTGTTTTGGATTTTCTCCAAATGAGCAGTGGGTGTCCCTTTCCTAGCCCTGTGGATGAAGCAAATTCAAAGCCCTGGAGTCTGAAATCTTCTATACACTCGTCATGCGGCAGTTAGCCAAATATGGTTGCAATAGATGGTTCCATAAAGTAGAAACCAGAAAATAGCTCTTTTTTTCCTGAATGAGGAAGAAATCGTTGGAAAATTAATGGCAATCTACCAAAAATATCTCAGCATTTCCTTTATGACCCAACGAACTGTAACTTTTTCCTGAAGCAAAGAAAATACTGTCTGTGACTTCTCCAGAGAGTGCATGCATTGAGAAGATAGTGTGCTCTATGTGTTTAAGATTGCCATGGGCTAAATATAGACACTAATAACAGATGCTCCACAGACCACTTATACTCCCAAACTCCTAACACTGGGGTTAGAAGCCAAAACATAGCTTACTTTAAATAGACTCCTCCAACAGAAAGCTATATGAGAAAGAGATGGGGTGGAGGGGTGGGGAATTCTTTTCTATAGTTAGAAAAATAAACATCCCTTAAGGGTATCAATTTTCCCAGGAGTAAAACCTAGTTCAGTCATGCTCCCAAACTTTAAAGGTAACATGATCTGATTACTTGTAACCTAGTCCTTTCAAGTCCAAGAAATCTCAAAGAATTTTGGTGTCTGTGTGCGTACACACATGTGCGTGTAAGTGTGTGCATGCAAGTGCAGGTGTGTGCCTTCATAGTACACATGTGGAGGTCAGAGGTCAACCTCGGTGCTCAGGTGCCCTCTACCTTTTGTTTGAGACAGTGTCTTTCTTTGTCTTGGAAGTGCATCACAGAGGCCAGGCTAGTGGGCTCCCACACTTCCAGGGGTCTGGGTCTCTACCCACCTCACCATCACTGAAATTGCAGACATATATGTTGCCAGAGTCTTCCTGCCTTGCCCACAGTCAGGACAAATCCTTGTCACCCACCAGTCCCACAGCCGCTCAGACCCAACCAAGCAAACACAGAGACTTATATTGCATACAAACTGTATGGCCATGGCAGGCTTCTTGCTAACTTTTCTTATATCTTAAAGTAACCCATTTCTAGAAATCTATACCTTGCCACGTGGCTCGTGGCTTACCAGCATCTTCACATGCTTCTTGTGCTGGCGGCATCTGGCAGTCAGTCCTTCTGCCTTCCTGTCCTTTTATTTCTCCTCTCTATTAGTCCCGCCTATCCTTCCTGCCTAACTACAGCCGATCAGGTTTTATTTATTGATCAATCAGAACAACTTGACATACAGACCATCCCCCAGCACAGCCAAGTGCAGACCATCTCAGACACCTGCACTCAGGCCCATGGTCCTAATCATCCTCTATGCGGACCTGCTGGGTAACGCCACAAAGAACCCAAGAAGGGCTCCCACAGGACATACAGAACATCCCACAGCACATATACTTCTGTACTGGATTTTCCATGGACTCTGTGGATCGAACTCAGGTCTTCAGGCTTGCAAGGAAAGCCCTTACTGAATGAGCAGTCTCTCCAGCCTAAAACACTGGTTTTTGTTTTTTTTTGTTTTGTTTTTTGATGGTTATTGTCTGGGTGTTATTGAGAGTCAATGTTATCTCCTTTCATGTTTGCCTTCAGTCATGGAAAGTCAGCTGTGGTATACATTTTTTAGATGTTGACACCACACAGCTTAGTACAATAAACACACTGTTGGTAAATCGAACCAGTAGCCCTGTAAATTCTTCTAAAAGCAACGTTAGAATTAACATCTGACTGCTGCCCTACAAAACGAACTTTGGGAACTGCACTGAAAAATACGTGGTTTTAGGTATAATGTATGAAATCTACAGTTTTCAAATATATGCCAATCCTGTTTCCCTTTACTATTTTTCTTTTTTTTTAATTAAGAAATGTTTATTCATTCTTCATACCAACCACAGATCCCTCCCTCATCTCTCTTCCCACTCCCCCCAGCCTTCCTCCCCAGCCCACCCTCCATCCCCTCTGTGAAAAGATATGGCCTCCCATGGGGAGTCAGCAAAAGCCCTGTACAAAACTGAGGCAGGTCCAAGCCCCTCCCCCTGCATCAAGGCTGTGTAAGGTGTCCCACCATAAACATTGGGCTCCAAAATGCCAGTTCATGCACCATGGACAGATCCTATTTCTATTGTTGGGGTCCCTCAAACAGACCAAGCTACATAATGGTCTCGTCCAAGCAGAGGACCCAGTCCAGTCCCATGCAGGCTCCACACCTATCAGTCCAAAGTTCATGAGTTACCACTAGCTTGGTTCAGTTGTATCTATAAGTTTTCCCATCATGGTCTTGATGCCCCTTGCTCATAGAGTCCCTCTTTCCTCTCTTTGACCGGACTTCCGGAGCTCGGCTGGTTCTTGGCCATGACTTTCTGCATCTGTTTCCATCAGTTACTGGGTGAAGGCTCTATGATGACAGGGTATTCACTAATTGATCACTGGGGTAGGCTAGTTCAGGCAACTTCTCTGCTATAGCTAGTAGTCTAAGGTGGAGTCATCCTTGTGGATTTCTAGGAACTTTCCTAGCATTCATGGTGTCTCCCTCTATCATGGTATCTCTTTCATTGCTCTTCCATTCCGTCCCTGTTCTAGCTTGACCATCCTATTCCCTTATGTTCTCATCCCCCATCCCCTACCTTTTATTGTCCCCCTCACCCCCAGTCTACTCATGGAGATCTTATTCATTTCCCCTTCCCAGGGCAATCCATGCATCCCTCTTGGGGTTCTCCTTGTTAGCTAGCCTGTCAGGAGCTGTGGGTTGTAGTCTGGTTATCCTTTGCCTTTCATCTAGTATCCACTTATGAATGAGTACATACCATGTTTGTCCTTCTAAGTCTGGGTTACATCACTCAGGATGATATTTTCTAGTTCCATCCATTTGCCTGCAAATTTCACAATGTCATTGTTTTTTTTTTTTTTTTTTTAATTGCTGAGTAGTATCCATTGTGCATATGTGCCACATTTTCTTTATCCATTCTTTGGCTGAAGGGCATCTAGGTTGTTTCCAGGTTCTGGCTATTACAAATAATGCTGCTATGAACATAGTTGAGCATGTGTCCTTGTGGTATGATTGAGCATTCCTTGGGTATATGTCCAAGAGTGGTATTGCTGGGTCCTGAGGTAGATTGACTCCCAATTTTCTGAGAAACTGCTATACTGATTTCCAAAGTGACTGTACAAGTTTGCATTCCCACCAACAGTGGAGGAGAGTTCCCCTTGCTTCACATCCTCTCCAACAAAAGCCATTCCGACAGGTGTAAGATGGTATCTCAGTGTCATTTTGATTTGCATTTCCCTGATGACTAAGGATATTGAGCAATTCCTTAAATGTCTTTCAGCCATTTGAGATTCTTCTGTTGAGAATTCTCTGTTTAGCTTTGTAGCCCAGTTTTTAATTGGATTGTTCAGTATTTTGATGTCTAGCTTTTTGAGTTCTTTATACATTTTGGAGATCAGTCCTCTGTCGGATGTGGGGTTGGTGAAGATCTTTTCCCATTCTGTGGTTGTCATTTTGTCTTATTGACCATGTCCTTTGCCTTACAGAAGCTTCTCAGTTTCAGGAGGTCTCATTTATTAATTGTTGCTCTCAGTGTCTGTGCTACTGGTGTTATATTTAGGAAGTGGTCTCCTGTGCCAATGTGTTCAAGACTACTTCCTACTTTCTCTTCTATCAAGTTCAATATAACTGGATTTATGTTGAGGTTTTTGAACCACTTTTTTGTGCATGAAGATAGATATGGATCTATTTGCAATCTTCTATATATTAACATCCAGTTGTGCCAGCACCATTTGTTGAAGATGCTTTCCTTTTTTCCATTGTACAGTTTTGGCTTCTTTGTAAAAAATCAGGTGTTCCTAGGTGTGTGGATTAATGTCAGAATCTTCAATTTGATCCATTGGTCCATATGTCAGTTTTTATGCCAATACCAAGCTGTTTTTATTGCTATAGCTCTATAGCAATAAATATAGCTCTATAGAAGAGATTGAGGTACGTGATGCCTTCAGAGCTTTATTGTACAGAATTGTTTCAGCTATCCTGGGTTTTTTGTTTTTTTTATATTAAGTTGAGTATTGTTCTTTTCAGGTCTGTGAAGAATTGTGTTGGGATTTTGATGGGGATTGCATTGAATCTGTAGATTGCTTTTGGTAAGATTGTCATTTTTAGTATATTAATCCTACCTATCCATGAACATGGGAGATCTTTCCATTTTCTGATATCTTCTTCAATTTCTTTCTTCAGAGACTTAAAGTTCTTGTCATACAAGTCTTTCATTTGCTTAGTTAGCATTGCCCCAAGGTATTTTATATTATTTGTGGCTATTGTAAAGGGTGATGTTTCTTTGATTTCTTTCTCAGCCCATTTATCATATTTATATAGGAAGGCTACTGACTTTTTAAAAGTTAATCTTGTATTCTGCCATATTACTGAAGGTATTTATCAGCTGTAGGAATTCCCTAGTAGAGTTTTTGGGGTCACTTATGTATACTATCATATCTTCTGCAAATTGGGAAATTTTTACTTCTTACTTTCCAATTTGTATCCCCTTGATCTCCTTTTGTTGTCTTATTGCTCTAGCTAAAACTTGGAGTACTACTTTGAATAGATATGGGGAGAGTGGACAGCCTTGTCTTGTTCCTGATTTTAGTGGAATTGCTTTGAGTTTCTCTCCATTTAATTTGATGTTGGCTGTCAGCTTGCTGTAAATTGCCTTTATAATGTTTCAGTATGTTTTTTGTATTCCTGATCTCTCCAAGACCTTTATTATGAAGGGGTGTTGGAATTTGTCAAAGGCTTTTTCAGCATCTAATGAAATGATCATGTTTTTTTTCTTTCAGTTTGTTTATATGGTGGATTACATGGACAGATTTTAGTGTGTTGAACCATCCTTGCATCTCTGGGATGAAGCCTACTTGGTCATGGTGGATAAGTTTTTTGATACATTCTTGGATTTGGTTTGCCAGTATGTTTTTGAGTATTTTTGCATCAATGTTCATAAGGGAGACTGGTCTGTAATTATCTTTCTTTGTAGCATCTTTGTGTGGTTTGGAGATAAGGGTAACTGTAGCCTCATAAAAAGAGTTTGGCAATGTTCCTTCTTTTTTGATTATGTGGAACAGTTTGGAGAGTATTGGTATTAGCTCTTCCTTGAAATTCTGGTAGAATTCTGTGCTGAAACCATCTGGTCCTGAGCCTTTTTTTTTTTTTTTGTTTGGGAGACTTTTAATGACAGTTTCTGTTTCTATTTCCTTGGGGGTTATAAGTCTATTTAAATTGTTTATCTGGTCTTGATTTAATTTTGGTATGTGGTACCTATCCAGAAAATTGTCCATTTCTTTTAGATTTTTCCAATTTGTGGAGTATGGGTTTATAAAGTATGAACTGATGATTCTCTGGATTTTCTCATTGTCTGTTGTTATGTCCCCTTTTTCATTTCTGATTTTGTTAATTTGGATGTTCTCTCTCTGCCTTTTGGTTAGTTTGAATAAGGGCTTGTCTGTCTTGTTGATTTTCTCAAAGAACCAACTCTTTGTGTCATTGATTCTTTATATTGTTCTTTTGTAAGTATTGTTACTTTTGAAATCAATGGATGCTTTGAGTATTTAAAGAATAAGATTCATCACAGGTCTGTTCCAAGATGCACCTCACATATATAGAGTGAAGTATGTATCACAGAACAGCACCATGGAGTTTTTAAAAGTCTGACTCAAAAATATTGCCTGCCACCTTGTTTGATTTTCCCCCCATCTGAGATCTCTGGAGAATGAACAGTCATTGACTCCAGATCACAGAGTGCAAACGCATGCACAGGACACATTTCCTGGGCCTGTCCATCTTTAAATGTCAGTTTTATTAATAATGCTTTGAGTTCCAGGGGCTATCCTCTAGTATTCAAGTTTTCATCGTATTATAACACATAAACAGTAGAGAAGTAATAAGGACTATTGTATCTGAATGTCTGAGAGCCTGGGTTAACACAAGGAAGGCTAAATGAGGTTGGTGTTACACAAGGTCTTTAATTAAGGACACTGCTCAGCATGAGCCTTACTCTCCATCCTGACAGCAGGAACAGCTCATAAAAGGAAGGAGAGCAAAGTTCAAGCACCAACAACTCAAGACCAAGGAGTATATTTACTAAAATAACCATTTTGATACTACTTGACCCTGAAGTACAGCAAATTCCTAACAAAAACAATGAACTTACTTCAAAGTAATAATCTTGGTTTCAAAAATTCTGAAGAAATACTGTGTTACAAATATGAATTAACTATGTAAACACTGCATACAGACACTATTTCACTGGTGGGACGGCTGGTCTAGAAAGTAAGATTTGAACAGAAGTAACTTTTAACAGAAATGTTAAGTTAAAAATAAACAATATGAAGCTGAATGATAATTACCTCAGTTGTAATTATTTCTTGAATAATCAAAACAACACATCCTTTTTTAAATGTGTCCATTTCAGTAGCACTTGTATATTTAAGATGTCTAGAAAAGATTCATCTCACTGTCAGTCTATGATCACATCAAACAACAACAACAACAAAAGAGGCAGACATCACGAACTTGGCTCCCTACAGCTAATTTCATGGTTTGGGTTTACTCAGGGAAGTAAGTGATCATTTGCCAACTGTGTCAACATGTGATTTGTAACAACATCCTCCCAAAAGTAAGCTCAGAAACAATGTTATTCCATAGCTCACAGGAGGGATGGCATTAGAACACTGAGGCCCACTGTACCTTGGTCAACTCAACTTTTACACCATCACTCACCCTAACTGCTCATATTGCTCTCTACATATTGCCAGGCCACTTTGTGGTAAGAATAAGAAAGAATACATATAAGAAGCATGATATGTTACAGTATCAAACAATTTATTTCTATAAAAAATAGGAAAAACTGGATTTGTGTGTTTTTCAAATATAAATCTCAGGATCTAAATCTTGCATGTATTTTGAATCAATAAACCTTTGCCAGTTTTACAAAGTGAAGAAGAGTAGAACAAAAGTTCCCAGAAAGCATTGCATCTTATTTCTCTACACTTTCTTGAATTCTGTTTTTAAGACTATTTATTTATTTTTATTAGATGAGTATGGGAATTTTATATGTGCGTATGTCTATGCATAGCATGCATACTGTGCCCTCGAAGGCCAGATGAGGGTGTTGAATTCCCCGGGATTGGAATTATAGATAGTTGTGAACTGCCATGTGGATGCTGGGAATCAAAAGCAGGTCCCCTGGAAGAGCAGCCAGTGTTTCTAACTGCTGGCCATCTCTCCAGGCCCCCTGAACTATCATTTTGAATTAAACAGAACCCATTATCTAATTTTATAATTCTCTAAGGAGTAAACAACCAAAAGCTGCTATAAATCTCTCTGGATAATTTGTGTTACTATGGAATAGGAACTTAGAACCATCCTGCATGTGGCTGATTCCAAGGTTGAGTCAATATCCATATAAGACCAAATATATTTATCACACTAGTGATTGTCGAAGTCATGTATGATAGGATTTAGAAAATTCTTGATCTGTTCACCAATCTCAGCTATTGTCTGCTGGTTTAGCTCAAGGTTCTGAATGCTTAAATAATTATTAAAGAATAATGTACAATTTTAAGCATGGGAAATTATGTACTACTATAAATGATTTTTTTGGTTATTTTATTAGCAACAAAATGATGGGAACAAGATAGAAAAATTAAGAGCTATAGACTACAGTGGAAAAGATTAAAAATGACGAGACTGATCTGTCAATTTGAACAGCATCAGATCTTCATATTTTGGTTAGCATTTTGACATATGATAAATACAGAATGGGTTCTGTTGGGGTGTGGATAGGGGCTAAAATGCAAAGAATACAACATCATATTCGTGTAAAAAGGAATATAATTAAATAACACAGCACACAAAGTATTTAAAATGCTGCTTCCATTCCTTAAGTGACGATGGTATTTGCTCCTGTTCTAGCTGAGATGAGGTCAGCTCTGAAGTTCATTATAGATTCAAACAAAATTTGAGGTTTACTTTGCATCTCTTGACAGTTTGATAGATGTTTTTCAATAAACTCAAGTCTTCACAGTGAAAAATTCAAACAGCTTTATCACATTTTGGCCACATATCACACATAGAAAAATCACACTTCTTTTAAGTAGCTCGAGCAGAGGATGGAAAGCAGGGATTGCTAGACATTGCAAGTGCATCTGCACTCAGTGTCAACTGTCCTGCTGGTTTTTCTTTCTTCCTTTAGCATCCTGGCTGCAGTTCCCCTCCCTCTCAGCCTCTCCACTGCTTTTAAGTGTGATTCCACATCTCAGACCTCCCGTTTCCCAACCTCAATGACACTAGAATCTATCCCAAACTATTTTCAAGGACTATTACAAAGCTCAGAAGACTGAATGCTTTAAATAATTTAAATATTACAGATCGGTGATGTTACAGACAACTTTGGCTTTTTACTAATAGGTGATTTAAAAAATATCCAAAAAAGTAATATTGAATTTAAAAGGAGAGTTTGAGAAGGCCATGGGAAATGGGAAATGAATTGATTACTGGGATCTTTGACTATTCTTTATATTGCAAAATTCACAGAGTGTAGTTACTTTAAAATATATGTACTTGTAATAGATTTAGATCCTTAGAAAAACTACATTTGCAAGACAGATCCATTTTTGCTGGCATTAAGATAGTATTCATAGATATCAAAAATTTGAATCAAACTGTTCACAGCCACAGTAAAACATAGACTGTCACTCTCAAAGCCATCTTAGAGTGGCCAGGAAAAGGCCATAACTGGAGGAAAAGGTATCTAAACAGCTCTGCTAGCTTAGCCAGGGTCGTTCTCTGGACTAGTTTCTTCATTTATTAAGAATTGAGTCTCAGACAATATCAACATATTCTCCTGTCTATAAAATTATTGTATTATATAATAAAATATTAATTAAAATAAATCTAATAAAAATATCTAATCTAACATGTATCATATTCCTGCTTAAAAAAACCTGAAAACATAAGAAATGTAAGAAGAAAGTCTCTCAGGGGTAACCAACCAGCAGACTGTGGGCTACATGTCACCAATATAAAATTGCAAGCTTCCTTAAAACATGAAGTTTTTTTTGCAATGTTTTTGTTACTTCTGTGGTTGTCCAGTGAGGATTGGATAGATGCAACACAGTGTCATGATGTCAGATGGTTGGACACCTCTGTGTGGAACTTAAGATGTCTAAGCATCAAGGGCAGGTTGAAGCTGTGTTCTGGTCATGGTTTAAGTTGTTCCTGTATGTTCTCGCATTGTACCTACCTACCATGGAGACCACAATTTATTCTGCTGTTATACCAAAAAGCTTAGCAGTATTCAATTGAGAGTTATTGTTACACCTGCATTTCCTTTACCATCTCAAGTACTATTTGGTACAACGTTAAAGAGGCACAAGTCAGGGGGTGACAGCACACACATGAGATCCTCATGAACATTCTAAGAAGGGAGAAACGAACAAGATGAGATCCCACTAGTGTACTGGACCTCAAGAAGGAGGGACCAAGTTACCTGTCTTCCCTTCAGACCCTTCTTCCCACGGATCCCAGGAGTACCCTGGAATATAGAAAAGTCCAAAGTAAGTGTTTGCTGAATGAATGCATTAAATAACATAGCTCTTTTTCCATCAATGAAATATAAATGAGTGCAGTGTTCAGAAAAGCTTCAATATATTCATTTAACTTCAACATATTCATTTAACAATACATTCAATTCGTTCTCCAAAAAAGATTCCTGATATCATTCAAGCTTTTGAATGGAGTCCTTCCCTTCCTTGGTAATAATAGTTATTTGTGAAGAGTAGGCCTGCCACCAATAATGGCAAGCCAGACAAACAAGAACATCTTATTTTCCACAGCTAAAACAGGATGTGTCCTCCTCTGCCTCCCCTTCTTTCTCTGTTTGGAGATAAACAAAGTTAATCAAATCCTTGCATTGCCAGCTTCCAATTTTATGTGAAACCAATTTCAGGAAAGCAACAGAGAGGACAATCCTCTCCCTGCTCCAGACCATCTTCTATAATGACGCCACCGGCCTTTCTTCGTGTTTCTGGTCATGTAAGAAGCAGCGGAGTCATGCACCCAGGCTGTGTGCCCAGAACACCGGTGGCCATGTTCTGTCTAAACACTCTCAATTCCTGCGTGTGGTCAAGGATGAGTTACTTTCTCTGTACATGCCTCATTCTCTCCATCAGTAATGAGAATAACAACAGTACTCCGTGTGCATTACAGGAGTCAATTTATATGAAGTGTTTGTACAGTAGTGTGTGTTGTGTGTGTGTGTGTGTGTGTGTGTGTGTGTAGCTATTTGGTAAATCATCTACTACTCCCATCATTATTCTTAAAATTTCTCCATTTCAATCCACTTTGAGTTTGAGTGTCTCTTAGTTGATATCTAAAGCATCTTACAGAGAGGAAGAAATTCATTAGGCATGTTTACAAAGAGCCCTATTTTTATATTTTAACATATATTTTAAAAATTGAATTTAAAATCTCTAAGCATATATATTCATATCATGTTCCTTACCAAAAAAAAAGAAAGAAAGAAAGAAAAAGAAAAAGAAAGAATTTACAACAGCCCAATATTCCTAGCAGGTGATTTCTCTTGGACTGGGCTTGCTCGCTCATTCAGCAGACCCCCCTTGTGAGTTTGTGATCCCCACTGGATCACAAGAAGAACACATTAGAAGGAACATTTGAAGGAAATAACCTCACCCTTTCTCCTTCAGGTCCCAACTGTCCTGCCTCTCCAGGAGAGCCAATGAAACCCTTGAAGACAGAAAATAATCTTTACATTGTTTCATTTCACTGTTTGTTTGATCCATAAAACTCTAGGCAGAAGTATTTAAAGTTTTACGTATTTTAAATTTAAAGGTGTAAAAATATGACAACTTCTCTTCATGTTACTGCTTTTTGTTAAGATACTGCACACAAATCTTCTCACTGATACAAAAGAGTGGAGAGTGTAACTCAAGGCAGCAACTGAAACTCAACCCCGCCAAAGCCTTTCCTTCACTGATGCTCTGGGGTAGGAAAATACATAGACTGTGTATGCTCACTAAAATGCAAGGCAGACTGCAGTAGCACAGGGAGGCACACATTTCAGTGAGGGGAGGGGAGATCTACAGCACACAAATCCTGGTAAGCAGAGGCTGGAGATGTGCACTCAAAAACAGCAACCGCAGCAATGGGGTTGTAATTTGTAGCACACTCCATTATCGGGTATGTTTCCCTTTTCCTTTGCTGATTAAGAGTGGCTCCCGTTTTCCATTAATGGTTTAGAAGTGTAAAGGGATGCCCTGATGTGAAGCTGACTCCATTCATCACAGACATTTCCTTACTCTGGACAGCAATGACAACTCATGCATCATCAAATTATCTCCATCTTAAACTCTTCATACATCTCTTCACCTCTTCACTGCAACATGTATTCTAAGGCTTCAATGTGTTCATATGTAAATGATGCTACACCGTGTGCACAGCACATCCTAACCTAACCAAAAAACAGGTGAAGAACGGGAAGTACATAATAGTGATGCAAACACTGCACGAGACCGAAGTTTTTCTGTGCACCAGAGGGAAAATGGCAAATTCATTCCTTCCAAACCAAGCCTACAAAACCATTAAAAATGTGAAAGGGGTAAGTGCTTTATCTTTTCATTCTACCTTCTTGCAGGCATACTTAACAAACTGATAACAAAACAAAACAAAACAAACAAACAACAACAACAAACGCTTACTTACTCGGACACCTTTAGGACCTGGGTTACCTTCTGGTCCAGCTAAACCCTGGTGTGAACAAAGGGTGTTGTCAGGATGATACAGTATGTTAGAGGAGCTAACAAATAGATAGATAAAACTACAAAAATACTATAAAATTCAAAACTTGGTTTACCTAAAGAAGATTACAAATGTTCAAAGAATTTTGTAATTTCAGGACCCAAAAGGCATTACATATAATGAATATAAAACTACATTTGAGTCACCTAAATAAAGTACATTAGCAGGTGTTTTCAGGAACAACAAACCTCTTTTTCCTCTAAATTATTTTTCACTGGGAAATTGTCTGTGTTCTGTGAAGACACCTCTATCTTGCTCTAAAATCTATTCTCATATGTTTTTAAGAGGTGAATACATTTTAAACTTCAAATCACTGTCCATGTATGTGTTCATATTTTGTTTTTCTGATAACATACATCCTTACTAGATGGTTCCAGTACAACATAAGTACTTTGGATAGTTTTAAGTGCTTAAAATGAAATTTTGTTAACAATAGATTAATTCTTATGTTATTTGCCCTTTTCTTGAGGATAAGGCTATAAACATAGATTTCAAAATTTAATTAATTATTTTTGGAAACAATAATGTCATGAAAAGTCTAAGAAAGAGGACTTACTCTATTATTAGTTTATGTGAAGTTGGGAAAGAAGTTAGAGGGAAATACATATAAAATTATTGAAATAGATTTTCAAAACTATACAATGCACTGAATTCGGGTCAGATGAAACTATTTCATAGTGGCGTGTGAAGCCCTGCCATTTACCCCTCAAGTTTTATAAGTGTGCTATGGAAAATAACACTTATTGCAGAGATACTTTTACACTTATTTCATCAAGTTAGCATGGGACTCATCTCAAATCTTACTCGCCTCTTAGGCATCATAACTTTAAAAGTTCCATTGTAAAATGTATCCAATGTATTTAAAAGTCAGGCTTCCACACCCAACAAACCAGTCTACAGTACAATATCTGAAGAATTTTTACAGCTTTGATTTTGACTGTTTATCTAGGAATTCATCGTGAAGGAGAGAGAGCATAGCTGCTATTTGAACAAGGACTCTCAGAGCCACACTGTGCAATGCCTATGTGACAAGGGACACGAAAGGAGAAGTGTAAACGTAGCCACTGCACCTGCCTGCCAGGGTAGCCAGGTGAGCCAACATTACCAGCGAGTCCTGGAATTCCCTGAAATGGAAAATAAGTCAATAAGACATAGGAGACCCAAAGAGACTCATTTGGTATTTGGAATACCCAAATTTAGAAAAAAAGTTTTCCCGTGAAATGACTGAGCATAGCGTGCTGTGTCTCATACTGAAATCATTACCTGAAGGAAATTAGGCTAAATTTTTTTCAATAAAAAGAATAGAACTGTTAAATAGTCCATAAGTGAGATACTGATCACTGATAATACATGTCAGAGAAAAAAATCTAGCCTAGTGCTGTCTATCTAAATAAGAAAATTATTTCTGAGGAACAGCAAGTACATATCTTAATAGTCTTTTTATCTCCATCATTCTCCAGCATCCCTTAAAGTTTGAACACCAACCCCAGGGGACCAAGAGGACCAGTGAACTTCAAAGCCAACCTCTTATTTCTTTCTAAGGTGGATATGACTTTATAGAGAGTCTGGTTGAGTAAATAGATATTGATTGACAAAACTTTTATAATGTCATGGGTTTACCTCAAATTCACAGAGTAAATTTGGAGGATGCTTGGACTGAATATTCCTTTTCTCCTTCAAGTTCACATGTTGAAATCCTAAGCCTAGTGGCTTAATAGGGAGGGTCTTTGTGAGGTAACTGTGTCAAATGGGTGGTGTTCTCATGAATGGGATTGAAGTTCTTATGTGAAGGTAGCAAGAGTTTGTAGCCCTATTTGTACCACACCAGGGTATAAGGCAGCTGCCTGAAGACAGCCCTCCTTAGAGTCTATCTAGACTGGCCTACTGGCCTGAAATCTCAGCCTCTATGATTGGGAAAAATAAAGCTCTGTTGTTTATAAACCACCCTGCCTATGGAATCTTGTCATAGCAGCCCATGCTGGTTTAGACACATAGTGAATTCACTTGGATTGACACGCTTTGTATTCTTGGCTTGAGACAAATTTGGCTCAAAGAAAACTGACGGAGATTCAAAAGTCATCAGGAAGGAAATCTGTTGCAGACTGACTGAAAAATTAGTAAAAGCTTATTTTTTTTTGCATTATCTTTCATTGATGTCTTGAAGATTTTATTTATTTATTTATTTAGTTGTTTATGTGTATGAGTGTTGTTGCCTGAATGTATGTCTAGCACCACATGCATGCAATGCTCATGGAGGTGGGAAGAGGGCAACTAATATCCTGGAACTGGATTCACAGTTGGTTGTGAGCCACCACATGGGTGCTAGAACTAAACCCTGGTCCTCTGGAAAAGCATCCACTGCTCTTAATTTCTGAGCCACCTCTCCAGACACTCATGGATATTTTATTCATTAATTCTTATGTTTATTTAGAGTTTATGTCTTAAACAACTCATAAATGAAGGAAATGCCAAAGGAATGTGTGCTGTACTGCCTTTATTTAACATCACATGTTAACAATAGAATAGTGGTAGGCTTTCTAGATTCCTTGTGACATAGAATTCATTTTCATCTTACTGACCATAAAGAGGTAACAGGCTGAACCTTTGCCCCCCCTTCTGTGGCACACAGAAGCATCAATTCCAGTGTAAACACTGAACCCCTAGGATTCCTCCAAGTTTTGAGAATCAAGGGAAAGAATGGACCCAGAGAAAAGCGAACTGAGGATACAATTTAAAGATTTTCTCTCAGTGTTTCCAGAATGTTCCTGTTTTGTTCTCTTGTTTCTCTTCATGTCCCTTTTGACCAACAGTGATTCCTTGCTAAGACTGTTCCATGATGCAAGCATTTTACACTTGCTTTACGTTTCTTTCATTGATATTACCTTTTTTCTATTTTATATCTGGAGAAGTGAAGTTACATAGAAGTAATGGCAGTAGATACGTTAATGAATTATGAATAAACGCTGGCTTTCTGGGGCTTACACGATAGAAAACTCTTATCTACATGACAGCAATGTCTAAAACCGTATATGTAAAATATTACTCTACTAATATGGACTACATAGGGTATTTTATCCCCGTCATGTTTACTGAGCATGCTCCAGGCACTAAGTGCTGATATATATCATCTTGTTCAACCTGTTCAAAAGTCCTATAAAATAGATAGTATTGTTTCTGGGTTATAGATGTGAGAAAAGGAGATGAAATGTTCAAGTCACCTGTGGCATGTCACATGGTTAGTACATGGGACAGCAGGATTTAAATAAATGAGTCTAATTCTAGAAACTGTCATTCAAGGTGGTTTCTCTCGTGTGAGTCTGATTTGCAGGTAACACTCTAGGAAAAGCCTCCTAATTGTGAGCTTTGCTTCAGTGTATTTACAACTGTCTTCCTTAATGTCTCATTTGATTCCAAAACACACAGACCCAAGTTGAGAGAGTATGTATTTGGATATGAGGATGGGAAAGAGTGAGGCACATTTAAAAGGCAGTTTTTTTTATAGTTCATTGTCTCTCTGACTAATGCCAACCACCATCCCTTTCTCATTCCATTCCTAGCTAGATTAGGCTAACTGAACTCAGTTGTTTTTAAAGCAATCTGCAATGGGACACGATGGCAATCTGATTCTGGATAGGTTTCTAACACATCCCAGCTGCACAGAGGAAACAGGAGAATTCCATTCATGTCTCCATCCTGCTATAGCAGACTAATGTCAGTCAAGAAAGCCAGCAAGTGAGTGTCCCTCACAGTCTTTATAAAGCTCTAGCATGCCATGGGCCAGCCACACTCTAAAAGTCACATGACAAGCACAGAATCACAAGGCACCATGGCTGAGTTCACTCTGTATTTAAAAATGGGTTTTCAAAAGAGTCTTCTAACTGAGCAATTAGCATCAGGAAATAAGGAAGCCTGCCCCATTCTCACTTCTCATGCAAAGAGCATCAAAGTATCTGTGTCTAGTTGGGTGACTTCATTCACAATTCCAGCAATGTCACTACAGGTCTTTTCTACATACTCTTGGTTTTCTTACTAGCAAATGGAATAATACTAGGTCATATGATTATTATGTGGAGAAAATAAACAGTATATAGGAGTATCTTTTAAAGTGGAGGCAACAGCAATAACCCAATGCTACTGAACACTCGAATAATTAGCACATGTAAAATATTAAGTAATTCTACAGTAGGTTGCAGTCTGTCATAGTACAGTTTGGCAGAAAATACAGGCTCAGCCAGCTCTTATGACTAGAATGCATGCAAATGAGATAATTGTGTTTTCAAATGTTTGCTGGCCAATTTGCTGACAAATTTCCCAGAAATAAACCTTAGAATCATAGCCACATTCTAAATGAAATGAGTCAATTTTTGTCCTTTGCACATCCAGTCTTTCCACAGTTGAAATGCAGGAGTATTTTCAGTTGTTATTCAGGTCATTACCAATTTTGACTCTTCTTTTTCTAGTCTTTATGATGGGTATGTGTATGGACATATGGATCTCTCTCTCTCTCTCTCTCTCTCTCTGAGTGTGTGTGTCTGTGTGTGTGTGTGTGTGTGTATGTGTACACACAGAGACCAAAGGTCAATCCTGGGTGCCATTCCTCAAGAGCCATCTACCTTATTTTCTCTTACAGGATCTTTCATTCAAAGCCAAGGTTTGCCCAGTGGACTAGTCTCCCTAGTCAGTGATAGCCAAGGAGCCTTCTGTTCCTTTTATGTGCGTGCTGGGAATCAAACTCATGTTTTCATGCTTGCATGGCAAGTACTTTACAATTTGATCTTTCTGGACCATATTTTCCAGTCTTTAAAACTGAATTCAGAACTGAATTCCCTAGTTAGTAAATCTATTACCCCTCACAGCAATAGCATGTAAATGACCAGAGCTAGATAACTGAGCAGTTGAGAGGACTAGTCAGTTCCATCAGTGCCAAGTTGTCACTGACTTCTGATGTACTGGGTCCTTCATTGGAATCCACATATTTCTGCCAAAGCAGTAGTCAGGGATTTTTCTCCCAAGGGGCTAATTCCTACCACCCTTCTCATACTTTTCCCCTGTAAATGCTCACATGCCTTTCAGCACTTGTCTGTGCTTCAGAAAGCCAAGCCTGCACCTGCTGCTGATATACACACCACTTTCCTGGCCATGGGTGGTAATTAGTAATCTTGAAAAATTGTGCCTCAGGGACTGGAAACAGCATGCTGTCCTTCTTAATATGAATCAAAGAGAAATCTGGCTTTGTTTCTTCATTTGTGTATTTCCCTCAGAGACTAATCATCACTTGTCTTCCTGGAGTCCTTGTCAGGGCTTCTTGAGGCTTTGCTGAATCATTGATATGGCATCCATTACCTTAGTCAGGTTCTAATCCCTGATCCTCACTGTCCGTGATTACATTTTATCTATGATACAATGTCATCATTGTCTTGTGGGAGAGAAAAGCAGTAACATGACCAAAACCCAAGCAGTTACAAAAGTATTTTGACTTTTAAACAGTACATGTGTGTGTATATCCATACATATGGATAACAATGTATGGTCCATTCCAGTTTGAATTGCTGATTAGGACCTAGTGAACAGATTAGACCCTAAAGCTGAATGAAAAGTCAGGTGTTTGCAAATATGTATATTTTCTTGGAAAGGGTCTGAAGCAGTCACAAAATTCTCAAATGGTTTTGAATCAGAGATTTAAGAATCACTATTCTGAACACAACAGGAAAAAAGAAAATGAATAACAGTAAAAAGGTTTTAACTTGGCTCTAAATAGAATGAAAATAACCATGAGGAAAAACTGAAAAGGCAGGAGAGAAATCATCCCTCCACAGTTCCCCGTATGTCTATCTTTGCTCAGCACCCCCTACCCCCACCCTCTGGAAGCCAGGAAAGCACTTACTTGTTCCCCACGGAGTCCGGGGAGCCCTGGATATCCTTTGAGACCCTATAGGAAGTAAGTGAAGATATGACATGGAAAGTCAGCTTACACAAGGCGATCAACTAACTAAATGTAGGTTCTAAAACACAGAGGACTTTTGTTGCTTTGTTTAGTTGCTCTGTTTTAAACACTAGACATTGTAGCCAGAGCCGCATACAAGCCAGGCAAACAGCCCTTTACCACTGAACCATATGCCCAGCCCCTGGTTAGCTTTTTATCACTACTTTTAGTTCCCTAATCAATTCAGTATTCTCTCAGTTTCTCACTAAATTTGAATAAGAATTTAATTTCTATCAAAAAATCTAATTTTTAAAATAACTGTTATAAAAGGCTCCAATCTACCAAAGAATCTGCTAAATTTACTGAGACGTTTACAAAGCTGTGTTTAGCTCAGTCATCCTGAGACAACATGCCTTCAGACACAGTCTGTTTATAATTACTGAAGAGTTGGACCATATCCAGTCCTGTCTCTAATCCAGTCACCACTGCAATTCATGAATGAATGAGTGAGCCGACTAAGGGAAGAGGCTATTCATGGATTCATCCGAACGGCCCCGTAGAGCCACTGGGAAATCAGCCATAGAAGTCTTTTCCAGGTAAGGGAACTAATGGACAAAAATTAACCTCTCTCATTAGCACCCTGCCTTAGAAAACAGATAGTATAATTTTCCCACTGGAAAAATCTGCAACAGAATTAATGAAGTTGCAAGAAGCAACAGGGAGAAAGAGATGCTGGCACTTATTGATAAAGTTAGAATCAAGTATCAGTGAATCAGTATCTCATTTCCAGAGACTTTGGTTCACATATAGGAACAAAAAATTTCCCTTTTCTTATCTTTCTTTTCGGTGTGGGCATGCATGTGTGTGTACCTGTTCATGCATGTTCATGTTTGTTTGTGTGTATATGTGTGTGTGTGTGTGTGTGTGTGTGTGTGTGTGTGTGTGTGTGTGTGTGTAGACCATAGGTTGATGTCTGGTTCTTTCTCAAGCTCTCTCCACCTTGTCTTTGGAGACAGGGTCTTTCTCTGGACCAGGAGTTTACTGATTCGGCCAGGCTTGTGGCCGGTGAGTTCTAGGAACCTTGCTGTGTTTGCTTCAGCAGGGCTGGAGTTCCAGAAGTGCAGCCTCACACCCAGATTTCATACATGGTTCTGGGATCTAAACTTAGGTCCTCACACTTGGGAGCAAGTATGTGATTGACCAAGTCACATTCCCCCACTTCAGTTTCCTTTTCTTAAGTACTTCAAGAATTGGGCTGAAAAAATAGGCTTAGGAGTTCAAAGCCAGGTTCACAACCAAAGGAACCTCATAGAAACTTAAGCAAAATATAACTCCATTGTGAAACCAATAGCTGATAAACATCAACATGTCCCATCTATACATTGCAAGCAAGACCGATGTTTTTTTTTTTTTTTTTTTAGTGGCTCACAGTAACCTAATGAATGAATCAGGATGGATCACTGTAGGTTAATAAGAGAAAGCAAATTTAGATTAGTGTATTAGAGACTGAAATAGAGATTTTGTTCCAAAATAACCCTACCTGAAAAGGAAATTATTTAGAAAGCTTCAGGGATGTTAAACTTAAAAGCATTACAAAAACACTAAAATGCAGACATGTCTTGGAAATGGTTATGGTTTGGATACAGAATAAATCTGCCATAGATTTGGAAATGGCTATGGTTTGGATACAGGATGGCCCCGTCACAGATCATGTGAGGTTGGGTTCCTAGTGTAACAGTGTTGGTGGTGGTGCCTTTGGAAGTGACCAAGTCCATAAGAAGATGGACGCCTTTCATTTGGGAGGGAATCGTCTCTCCCATGGGACTAGATCAGTTACCCCAGCAGTGGTCTTCCTCAGAGCTGTGCTACACCTTCTGCTTTACCTGTCCCATAAGTGTTTCTTTGCCCTTCTGTTTTCCATCATGAGTGGCAGCCATGTGGCCTTCATCAGAGGCCAAGCAGACACCCGCATCATGCTCTTGGACTCTGGTCTCCAGAAACATGAGAGCCAAGATAAATCTCTTTTCTCTATAAGTTGTACAGTATCACATACTGTCACAGCAACATAAGCACAGACCAGCAGGAATCCAAGAGCAGACAGAGAAACAAGAGTCTAGAGATTTCTTTTTGTGATAACTGTATAGAAAGGTAGCGGGGAGAGGCAAAGTTGCCCTCTGAGAGCGACTTCTTTTGTAATTGGACTATGAGAAAGAGGTTGGGGAAGAAGCTGGGAAACAGAAGAAGAGCAGAAAGGAAATGAAAGAACTTCCTTGAGCCATTATACACTAAATCCACCACTTCCCGATTCCCAGTCAGCTGTTACTCCATCTTATAATGGAAGCATTACCTCCACCCTTTATAGAAAATGGAAACAGAACCTAGTTAAACAACATAACCAACAGAATGACAAATAACATAGGCTGTTATACAGATCAAGAACTGAGAGAGGGTCTTCCTAGTTCCTTAATTTGTCTCTATCTCATACTCAGATGCATCCTTACGTCACTGTGTCCAACTGATAAACAAAAAGAACAAAACCTCCCAACTCCTATTGTTCCCAGTAACATGCTTATTATGCCTGATATCTAGTATGTGCTGTTTTCACTTGGTTTTATTTTAAGTTTTTACATTTTAGCTGATGATCAATTTAATTACAAAAATATGAGGCATTGTGCTCAGTTGTCCAAATGTTTATCAGGATTCCACAAGGTCAAGTTGATCCTTCCTATAGTGTAGGAGGTAAGAACTCAGACATGGTGGTTGTTCTGTGAGGTGAGGCAGAACTCCCAGGGAGAGCCTGGGAGACAGGAATTGAAAAATAAGGAACCAGGACAGGAGGCACAGAAGTTAAAATGGCTCTCCCACCACCTTCTTTCTAAGTAAGTATATGCTCATTCACTTATTTTCACTCCTGTGAGCTTGAGTCTGTAGCTCCATGTTTCCTGCCTTTCTTTGGCATTTCCTTCCTCCCTCACCCACAGTGAAACACATGAAGCACTGGTCTAACTTCTCTGGACTACTTCCCCAGAAGCATTTTCTAACAGGGAAAGGTATGCTAATGATGGTAGCTTCTGCATGTACGACTGCCCACCCCTTTCAGGGACTCTTCAGTCAGAGAGCCTGAGAAAACAGCAGTATCAACCAGTATGGCTTGTTCTTCATGAATTCATTCCCATCCGGCTTCAGCCATTGGAGTTGGCATTGACCCAAGAAAGAACAATACCAAGCCTGGCCATTAGCCCATGAGATGAATTAGAATGAGGAATTTTGTCTAAACAAAGGTTAGCTGCTTCAATTATATTATCTTTTCCATTAATATAAAATAAGAATGCTGAAATATTCAGGTACTCACTAGTGTGGACTGTGAGATGCCACACAAACATGAAAACATAGGAAAAATTAAGAGTGAATGGATATGATGCTGAGAAAGGAAGTTTTCAGAGGAGAAGAAAGACAACTTGAAAAGGTAGATTGAAGGAAAGGGGAGAGAAGGGGAGAGGGAGAGAGGAGAAAGGAGGAGAGAGAGAGAGAGAGAGAGAGAGAGAGAGAGAGAGAGAGAGAGAGAGCAGGATAGTACATTAAACATCCACTAATGTGCCTCTAAGCTTGGCATCAGACAGTCTCTGCAAGGTCATCATATTACAGGACCTATTTTTAGATTCTGTGTGATCCCTAGTTCCCTTAATGCTGCAGAGGAGATTGAAACTTTGACCTCCTTGTGATGGCCTATGGCACTGTCCTTCGCAATCAAGAGCGTCTAAGTGAAACAAGATGTTTTCTGTGTCTGTTTCCAGTGTTACTAACATGAACAGAGCAAGCACAGCAGTTCTGGCTCTGATCTTTGCAGTGATTAGTCATATCACGAGCCCCAGCGTCATCCTATGTAAAATGATAGCATTGAATTGGGTAATTGCTAAATGGCAGTTGCTAGAATTCCAGGAGCACAAGAAGCCATCAGAAAGGACTCTGTTACTTTTGTAAAAACTTAGCTGATATATAGATGAAAAGCAGATCTGAGACACACTATAGGCTTGAAGACAGAGGACGAATTCAAGACTGATGTACCTAAAAGGAAACCCAACCTCAGGCTCCCAAGGTTGGTTCCTAACTCGATCAAAAGCAAAGAGAATCTGAAGATGAAAGGTCTCTGCAGCTCTCAAGTTGGATGCTTAATCCTCAGCTGGTGGCACTATTTGGGGGCACTCTGGAGTAGGACATGGGGCCTACTGGAGGAAGCAGGTGTGCCTTTAAGATTATGTCAGGCCCCCAGTCTCTTCCAGTCTCGGCTTCCTGACCACATGAAGTGAGGAACTCCCCTTCCACATGCTCTATCCCAATCCACCTCATCATGGGCTCACTGTCAGTGGACCAAGGACCACAGACAGAAAAACCTGAAGCTGTAAGCAGAAATAAATCATTCTTTTCTTTATGTTGTTCATCCAGATGTTGGATTGAGGACACTGGGGTAAGCAGATGGAAGTCGGTGGCTTGGAGAAAGGCTGTTATAATCCAGATGAAAGACGTCTGTAAATCAGGCCAGACTGGAGTTACAGATATTAGAGGTGATGCACAGGCCTCTTTGGGAGCTTAAACTTCATTAGGTTCCTTTTCTGTGCATTCTGTCTCGGTGCCTCGGTGGGTGTTCATTAAATGATGGAGTGAAGTGATGAAAAGATGGATGGAAAACCACTTGTGTGAAATAGAGATTCTTATTTTGAGCATTTTGTTTGACTAGATTAAACATCGAAAGGTCAAAACTAACAACATATGATTTTTTAAAAGTATATTCAGATAAAAATAAAAACATTCCTTAAGGAACTTGGTCAATGAGAAAATTTAATATCTCTATTTGAAAACAGATTAATATATATTATAATAAATTAAAGAATAATTTAAAATTTGTTATAATACCATATTTGCACAGTAGTAATTCCAATCATAAATACAGCTTAGGATCTATGTTTTACACAGATTTTAATTGTAAGTTTGTTTATTCGCATTAAATTTATCTATTTGTGTGTGTGCAAGTACATGCACACATGTGCCATGGCGTGTGTATGGAGACTGGAGGACAAGCTGCAGGAGTCACTTTTCTCCTGGGACATGAGCCCCAGGGATAGAACTCAGGCTGTCAGGCTTGGTGGGCAGTGCCTCTACCCACTGAGCCCCTGGCCAGTCCAAGACTTTAATTTTAATATTTCTTTAAACAATAACTTGACCATACAACAGGCTTTTGAATGGAAAAACTACTGAACTAACCATAGCAATGCCCAATGACAGATGCAGCTAATTCTGAGGGTATAGATATAACTGTGGAAGCTGAAATACCTTAAGCCACATGAATTTATTGCCAATGTTGAAATGTCAACAACCTGAGTCAGTGTGAAGGAAATATAATTTTCAAAGCCCCCCAGCTGAAGAGGTTTTGGCCACCCCTAGCTTCCGTTCTAGGGAGTTCAGAACTATGTGGCCTTGCTCTCCAATTTCCTGTTTGCAGGAAGAGCGGAGCGCAGACATGGAGACGGGTGGCGGAGACACAGCTTGTAAGCAGTAGCTTTGGATTTAGATGTTAGTACCACATTGGGCTGGGAATCAAGCCAAGGTGGAATAGCTCTACAGACTTTCATAGGAAGGATGGGCCAGTGAGGAATGATGTATAGAGTTGGCAATGGAGTGGTGGAAATCTTCACATTGTTTCGTAAGGCCCTGACTTTTTTCCAAGCTAGATTCTTTTATTAGTTTTCCCACTGAAACTGAGTGTCTACAGTGCCTCAGTCTGCCCTTGCTTTACACAGCTTTTGAGGGACTGGGAAATCACAGTGGACTCTATGTAAGCAGTTTCTTCCTTTCCTTCTTCACACAGGCTTTTACTGTGTTGTGTCTCCTTTGCTATGGACTTTTTCAAATAACTAAAGCAATTCTAGTCAAATAAAACAGGAGCTCATGTTGGCTTATAACTATTATTTAAAACACAGTAATGCTTTCTGATAGTCAAATATGCCATGCATCATAAAAGAGTGTTTTAAATGCTCATATATTTCACAATTAACTGCTTGCATCCCTCATCCTCTTGAACCTAGGAAAATTCTTTTCATTTGATCACACTGTTGATGTCCTTACAAGACAAAATAGCTGGCTTCCAATTTTAATATAGCAGCTGACGGGCTATTTATAAAGCAATTTAAAAAACTATCTTGAATCCAAGCTTGGACTCCCAACCTTTGTCTTCTATCCAACTCAGCATGCATTCTGGATTCAATTTATCTGCTGTTTTGGCAAAAAAAAAAAAAAAAAAAAAAAAAAAAAAAACTATTAAGTGGGAATTGAAAATATACTTTAGCTCCTAGGAAAATAAGAGTTACAAGAACATGGTTAAGTAGAAGCAATGTAATTGAGGGGTCAATAGAGGGGACAAACATTGTTGGATGGAGATGTTGGTACTGTTTTAAAAACAGAGGTAAGTAAGACTGAAGGGAGAAAGAGTGAATTAACATCATTCTGTTGGAGAGTAAAAAAAATATTTCAGCTGCCTCACATTGCTATTTCTATCTCAGTAGTACTTAGAGTTGTCAAAACTTTCCACATAAATCTTTATTTATCTCAACCATTTTTGTGAGTTCCCTTGCAGCCATTCTAGATTTTAATATCACTTGAGTTTGAGTTTGGTTTATATTAGGATAATTTTAATATTTTCATATACTTTTCAGAGAAAGAGAATAGTTAAGTCATGTCATATGTTTCCCAAAACTCCCATGAAAATCAGCATCATGCTTCCTTTTCATACAGACTAGAGACAGTTAGAAATATGGCAATTTTAAGTCTAATAATTATTGACTTAAATAATAAATTACTGCATAGGAAATACTGTGAAAAATTATCAAGAACACAGTCATTTGTGTCAAACAGGCCAGGACTGAATCCAAGGTCACCAGTGAACAGTTGTGTGGCGTTGGGTGAATTATTTAGCCCCTGCACACTTCAGTTAATTTCTGTATGGTATATTCAGTATTATATACACCCCAGGGTTGTTTTAAAAAGTGCTCAGCAGACTAGAACATTGCACATAATAAAATAGTTACTTTTGATATTAGCAGTGTTACCAAAGTAATCCATGAAATGGTTCAACTGATAAAAAGATGTAATTAGTTCATATCAATGCAAACCTAAGCATGTTATTTCCATCTCATCATGAACTTGGGTATAGTTAAAAGCCCACAGGTTCAGTCTCCATGGGCTTTCTATCTTGATCCTGCTGTAACTCTTGGTGATGCTGAGAAATTTTCTTAACCTCTCTGAGCCAATCTTAGCTTCCTCACCTAGAGAAACTTAGTATAGACTTGAGCTTAGGTTTCACCTGCCACTCTGGGGGCAGACGGTAAGAATGAAGGAGCGGGGTGTGCAAGACACTGCTGATACAAGGACATTCTTGATTCTTCTAGTACAGGTCCTATTTGTAGGAACCAACTCTGTGAATTAAATGTTACTCCTCCCCCCAAAAAACTGAATTAAGGAGTTCAACTTTTCAAAAGGTCATTATTTATCTGAACCTTCTACCAAATAGTGTCTGCTTTTACCCTTCCTTACAGGAGTAGCAGTAAAGTACACCAAACTCCTTTTGAATGTAGATTATACATTCACATAAAATGCATACAGATAGACAGTCAGATGGGAACTTGTCTCAGTCCAGCTAAGTAAAGAACTAGTTAGATTGTATACTTATGTCTTTTGCATTCTTAACATCACCTAGTTTTCAAAAATCTGTACTCAGTTTCCATAAATGGGTGCAATTAGAACAGGAAGAAAGCATTCTCAGAAATAAACAAGATCATCTTGAATTTTCAGCAGTTTTCTGAGCTATTGTCACATCTCATTAGCCAGGGACAATTCATTTACCTGAGGACTGTTTACAGTAGCTGGGTGGGTGAAAACAAGGCTGCCAAGTGCCTTGCTCTTCCCGAGCTATTGCCAATACTACGTCCATGCAACCTGTTACGGTGTGGAGATGGTGTGCCTCCCCACATGACCCTTGTGGATTGAAGGTGTGGTCCCAGCCAGGGAAGTTATCTGGGGAGGCGCTAGGAATTTTAGGATGAAGGACCTAAGTGGAAGAAGTAGGCCCCTGGGATAGGCTCTTGGACAAGTCCGGTCCATTGCCCCTCTCTGCCTCTGATCCCTGGCTACCGTTAGGTGGTAGCCAGGGTAACCTTGCCCCTCCCACCTGATGCCCTGCCTCACAACAAATGGGAAAGAGCAGGGCCAGCTGTCCAAGGACTGAAATCTGTGAACTGTCAGCAAATTAAATCCTCCCTCCTTTTAAACTGGCAACAAAAAGTCTGACCAGCACACTGTTCCTCAGGCTCATATTTACAGACACATCATGATAGTCATTACTTCCTCGTAAGTGGGAATCCTTGAAATCTAATTACTGATAGGCATCTCATTTGGGCATAATGTTATAAGAAGTCAGAAGAGCCTCAGAAGTAAGATGCTGGGTTGATATACCTTAAAAGAGGGGTACCCTGTCTGCGGCATTGACTTTATCTTATGTTGGAATTTGGAATCCATCAGTAAACTCAAGGATCTTTTATTATCCCCAAGATCTCGTCTTTAATGGATATTAAGTTTGTGGATTATCATGGCTAAACTTTCTGATTAATTTTCTTCTGCTGAGCAAAGAGATCTGGGACACTGGTGTCAGGCTCAACTTCAAAATGGAATTACAGCCATAGAAGCATTCTGAGACCCCCCTGGCATTTGATAATGTCAGAGAAAAACTCCTAAACTCCTCTTACCTTTTCACCTTGTAAACCAGGGGGGCCCACTAATCCCAAAACACCATGGTCACCCTGTAAACAAAACACAGAGGTTTAATACCATGAAAGAAAATGGAAAAATTAAAACTTTAATGTGAGACAACAAGCCTTTATGCATATATTGCTGATCTTGACGATCTGGCCTAAGTTCCATCTCCTTCTTTTTCAACCCTTCCTATCATTCTTTCTCATTTTTTTCAGCATCCCTCTCTTTCAAAATAAAGTTGGGGATGAAGAGGCCTGGGATGATGCTCAGTTGGTAAAGTGCTTGCTGCACACTCATGAGAGTCCATCCGATTTAAAATCTCCAGAGCCCAGGAGAAGCTGAAGCTGGGTGTAATAGGTCACCTCTGCACCCCAGTGCTCTGCTGGCAGGATAGGGGGCAGGTGGAGGAGAGGCCCTGAAAGTTTGTGGCTCAGCTAGCCTGGGTTATGCAGTGGTGAACAACAAAGAGACCCTGTCTCCAACACAGTGGAAGGCAAAACCCAATAGTCAAGGTTGTTGTCCAAATTTCACACATACGCTGTGGCATGCAAATGCTCACCACACACCACACACACACACACACACACACACACACACCCCACACATACCACACACACATACACACCACACACACATACACACACACACATACACACACACACACCACACCACACACACACACACACACACACACACACATACACACACACACATATACACACATACACACACACATATATACACATCCACACATCCACAAACACACACACACACACATATATACACATCCACACATCCACAAACACACACACACACACACACACACACACACACACACACACACACACACACTGAAAGGAGAGTGCTGGGGACATAGTTCGGTGGCACAGCACTTTCCTATCATGCTTAAGGCCTGGTCAGCCCTTGTACTGAGAAGCCCAAAAGGCAAGGAGATGCATCTGTCATTTTTAAACCATGAGTTTCATTTAAAGCTCAGTGCCAGAGTGATACTAAATCTTACATCTAACTGCATTTCTTATATACAATATTATCCATGGTTAGTACATAAATAAGTCAAAAGTGTAAACACTTCAAGTAGCAACATCATTTAAGTTCCCACTCCCATACTGAGCCACCCTATATTTTGTACAAAAAAATCACAGAGAAAGATAAAACCAAGCATTTGATATGAATGCTTATGGTTAATCTGGAGCCTCTAGTTTGAAGTCAGTAAACAGAGTTGACCTCTAATTCCAAAATTTAATAAGAGAGTAAATGTGCTATGTTTAGGTACTTTAAAAGATGGCATTTGTATTCCTCAGATTACCTAGCACTTTTCCTCAGAATGATGACCAGGTCAATGAAGATACTGTCTTTCTGGAAATAGACTTTGATTCCCTTTCTATGTTTTTTAGAGTCTCTGAACTCAGTTCTATAACAGAAAGAAAACTACTAAAAGTTTAGATTTTTTTTTGAGGATTCCTGATGAGGCTTTAAGTGTATAAAAGTTTCTGTAAGCCAATTGCAAGATCAGATTTCAACCCAGGAATCCCTGGAACTTTTTGAGGCTTTTTAACTTGTGATTCTGTAACAATGAACAGAACCATCCTATACTTGTATCACATTTATTGAGAGCTTCCCGAATGACTTCCTATAGACTCCACTAGCAACAAAATACGGTAGCACTCGCCTGTATTCCCCAGCCTCAGGATCCCAAGGCCAGAGGATCATGAGCTCTAGGCAAGCTGTGGTTACATAGAGAGAGCTCTTCTCAAGCAAAGAAACCAACAACACAAACACACAAGGCAGGGGGGTGAGGGAGGAGATTAACCAAAATGAAGAGTATACAAAAAAAAAACTGTCTTATAACCTAATTCAAAAGTGGGGAAGGGATTAAAGGAAGATACTGAGCATGGCTAGAGAATGCTGCTCTCCTGGAAACAGTCATTAAACTAAACTCCTAGTGCCTGAGTGTGGGACACCTCTGTAGAAGTGGTTGGACAGGGAGGCCACCAAACAAAACAGGCTTTTGTCTGCCTTTTGTTTTCCCCCCTGGAGCAGAGGATAAGATGCCGAGGAACAATCTTTGTACAGTGTAAATATGTATTGTTTTCACTGTTAATAAAGAGCTTATTGGCTGATGGCTAAGTAAAATTTTTTTGGGCAGAGAGAATGCTGGGAAGAAAGAAGGTAGAGTCAGAGGAGTTGCCAGCAGATATGGAGAGGAAACTGGAGATGCAAGATGAAAGAGAGGCATGATCACATGGCAGAATGTACATTAATATAAGTGGGTTAATTTAAGTTGTAAGAGTTAGCTAGTAACAAGCCTGAGCTACTGCCTAATATTTATAATTAACATTAAGTTTCTGTGTTAGTTATTTGGGAACGGGCAGGCAGGGAGAAAAAGTCCACCTACAAATGGTACCCAATGTAGGGCAACATAGATCCACATATAACCTGAGAAAACTTTAAATAAAAGGTGGGGGAGGAGTTCCAAACACACAAAATGGAGTCAAACAAGGCTACTTGGTAACTGCCTTTTCTCAGGTAGACTATGTTTGATAGTGGCAAACAGAGACACGGCTCCTTTAAGTGGCAGCTTCCTGACTGGTGCTAGTGGCAAACACGGACGTGGCTCTTTTAAGAGGCCCTGCTAGTGAACACTTAAATGGGGTTTATGAGCAGTGGGTGGCGTGTTACTATGTAGCAACATGGACCCAACAACTTCCCAGACCTGGGGTAGTAAATGTGGCTCCCACTGGTACCTCCGCCATGAAGCTAAGTACTCAGGGAACCAAGGGGGAGAGGAGCCAGCAGCTAATGCTGTACATTAAGCTAAGCCGTGCCAGTTACTAATATAGAAGTTTAAGATTCATCTCATGCAATCAAAAACAATACAGATGCTCAGTAAAGACAGATCTAGACAGAAAAAAACAACTCTAGATGGGTTACAATGTGTTTAAAAATATACATAGGCTTGGGAGAATAAAAGAAAAATGATATAGACAGTCATAAAAATATATAGTTTTAAAATAATAAAGTGCTAAAAATAGAGTAAAGTAATATGAAAAAAAAAGCTACATAAAGATGGAAAATACGCAGAGAGTCTGGATCCTGTATGTTACTGTGCTGTCTCTAATTTTTTTTTGGCTGCTAAGAGACACTGGGTTATGACAGCTGCTAGATTAACCAATCTATGTATTTTAAAAATATCTTGACTTCAAAATGCAAGTCAAAAGGTATGTTTCTTTGTGGGAGAGGTTATGATTTTATTTCCACAGGAAATGAGAGGCTGTGGATTCCTTCCAGATTGAGATGGATCAGGTTTTATCAAGAAGATGCCCGGAAAATCCTGACTACAAACATAAAGAAATAAACCTAGAAAAACTACAAAGCATGTGACATCTATTTTTTCTGCTCAAACATAAGGAAAAAAATAATCTTAGGCTAACTTGTGTATAACACACAGTCTGTACCTGTATTTTAATGCAAATATGTTAATTTTAAAAGTTTATGTATTTTCAGAGCAAGGGAACCAGACACCAATAAAAACAAATGGCCCAGGTGATCTAGCATCTCAAAATGCCTCTGTTCTTGTTTCCTTGGAGTTCTGCATACAGAACAGTGTCAAGGCTGCTGCCGAAGATGGTCCAGCCTCACAGAATACTCCAGCCAAGACCTAACAATTTGATTTTCTCAAGGTTCCCCCAAAGATACCAGTGCCCACAGACAACAAGAAAGTAGTATAGAGAACAACATTCATATTCCCCAAAGATGAAGTATGGATATTTGTTATCATTTAAGGGGATTGGTTATAAGTTGTTATTGGTCATAGTCAGGAAAAAGCCAAACAAGAGTTAATTCAAAGATATATTTCTAAAAGAAAAAAAAGGGGGCGGGGGTAATGATACAGAAATGATAGGATAAAGGAGTATATTATTGAATCTACTTTTAAACTAAAAAAGCAACTACTAGTCTTAAATTTTATACATTGGTATGGATTTTGGTTTATTGATGAAAAATTTAAAGTTATTTTTGCTATGCTATATGTATGGATATTGATGTAACCAACCTTCTTATTAAATAAGAAACACAGAAACAATGGAAAAGAGAAAGCCGAGAGGTCAGAGCTCAGAGCCAAAATCTCACCCTTCCGCCTGCGGTGGAATGGCTACAAATGGTGCCCGAACGTGGGGCTAAAGAAAAAAAGGGCTAAAAAAAAAAAAAAAAAAAAAAAAAAAAAAAAAGAGGGACTAAAGAAAAAGGACAAATGAACAGGGATAAAGGCCGGTGTTATGAAAAAAAAAAAAATACTAAAGACAAAGTCCCTTAACCAAGAGGCACTCCAATAAAGTGTGATCTGAGAAGAATCCTCACGTGTGGTAAAGAGGATTCAGAACTCAACACACGGAGCGGTGATGTCGGTAAGTTCTCCAGGAACGGTGACGTCGGTAAACGCCCCACAGTTCCTAATTCTCTCTCTCAAATGAGCGGCAGCCGCCGGTTTGAGTTACTGGCGGGTTCCTGGCATGTGTGCTTGACCTGCAGTATGGCGGGAATGAGGCCTCTGCAAGTGGCACATTAAGCTGTGTGGTGGATTTAGCCTTTGCTAGTTACAAAACAAAAAAGGTTTCTGGGCTACACGCTGCTTGGATAAAAGCATAGATTCATGATAGCTCCCAAAGCTGGTGGAAAACGTACCACCGCCATGTTGGGAAGCTGAAGGGGGCGGAGCCAGCAGCCACAGAGCTGTTTCAGGCTTAGAAGGCTACAGTTTAAAGCAATAAGTTTGCAATAAGACAGACTCAGATGGAACAAGACTTTAAATGCTTTACAATGTGTGTAAAAATGTACATAGGCTTGGAAGAGAGAGGAAAAGGAACATAGACAGTTATATAAAGAAATAGAAAGTTTAAAAAAATAAAGTCTTTAAAGAGAAAGTAAAAGTAATATAAAAAATAAGCCATGTAAAGATGGATATCACACAGAGAGTTTGGATTATATTGTCTTTGGGATTTTTAACTGCAGAAAAACATTTGATCATAAAAGATGTTGAGTTAAACCAATATGTATATATTAAAGATACCTTGACTTTAAAATTTGGATATAAGGATGTGTTACTTTGAAAAGGAGACTCTGCTTTTGTCTCTACAGAAAGCCAGAGGCTATGGATTTGTTCCAGATTAAGATACATCAGGTTTGACCAGCCAAGACCCCCTGAAAGGTCTCCGATGATACCATGGCCCAGATGATCCAACATCCAGAATCGTTTCAAGGCAATTGGCTCAGACGATACAGTCTCACGGACTACTCCATGAACCTAAAATTTTCTTTGCATCCCCATAAGATACAGCGCCCCCCTCCAGCAGGAAGTAGTTAAGAGAAGCTACGCCCAAATTCCCAAATATACCAAGCTGGCTTTGGAGATGTGTAAAAGTTAAAACCTTCCTTTTTAAAAAAAAAGAAAAGGGGAAGTGCTGTGGGATGATTTGTATGTCCTGTGGGAGCCCTTCTTGGGTTCTTTGTGGCGTTACCCAGCAGGTCCGTATAGAGGATGATTAGGACCATGGGCCTGAGTGCAGGTGTTTGAGATGGTCTGCACTTGGCTGTGCTGGGGATGGTCTGTATGTCAAGTTGTTCTGATTGGTCAATAAATAAAACCTGATCGGCCGTGGCTAGGCAGGAAAGATAGGCGGGACTAGCAGAGAGGAGAAATAAAAGGACATAAAGGCAGAAGGAGACGCTGCAGCGCCGCAATGACCAGAGATGCTGCAGCCACCGCCATGACCAGCAGCATGTGAAGATGCCGGTATGCCACCAGCCACGTGGCAAGGTATAGATTTATGGAAATGGATTAATTTAAGCTATAAGCACAGTTAGCAAGAAGCCTGCCACGGCCATACAGTTTGTAAGCTATATAAGTCTCTGTGTTTACTTGGTTGGGTCTGAGCGGCTGTGGGACTGGCGGGTGACAGAGATTTGTCCTGACTGTGGGCAAGGCAGGAAAACTCAAGCTACATATGTTTCTACTCTTTGTTGAGGTATTATGCTTATCAACTCATTTAAGAATATAATATACAATTAAGAAATGCAGGTTAGTAGTTTGTCATCTATAATAATCAAATTTATAATTATATTTGGTATGTTTTCAAGGTTAAACATATATATTAGATAGATAGATGGTCTTCAAACACTTCAAAGACCTACATAACATGGCATTTAAAATGTTTTAATAACAAAAGGCTTTTCATAACAGTGAGACACATCTGCTCCTAGAAGTATTAATTTACTTCAAAGAAGATAATGGGCATTGAAGAAACTTCATATGGACTTTCCTTTTTTTTTAATGGTAAAAGCTAGCAAAAGAAATTGCCTTTGCCTCAATTGCTGATGGTATACTGTCCAAATTGGACTGGTAGGATAAAAAAAAAGCTACTGCCAAACTTTGCCAAGACAAGGTAGAGCAGTCCTTCAAAATTCCCTGCTTCTCAAAAATATCTGTCAGATATACTAGGCCTGTAGACCAAAGTTGGATAACCCAATGTTACAGAATAACTTTGGGTGACTGTCTAGGCAGCCAGATGTCCCTGACCTTAGGTAACATTTCACCTTTCTGGGGTCTTTGATGAAGCTGAAGACTAGAGAGAGCTAAATTTTCCTTAGTTATGATAAAAGGTAAATTAGGTATAAAATTTTAGACTCATAAAGATAAGACAAATAATAGAGTGTCTTCTCTAATTTTGCCAAATGCAAATGGACTGGATATTGTAACTGTAATTCTTATTTGATAACTGTTTATTTGTTTATAATTTTACTATGTTAACATTACAGATAGGAGTATGAGAAAGAGATTTGTAGGGAAGAACTTGGGTAGAAAAGAGTGGGGAGGATTTAAGACATGGTGGGTGATAAGAGATCAGAATGCATTATGTACATTATGAAGTCATCAAATAGCAAATTGAAGTAATAAAACATAAAAATAATAAAGAACATCACTAATTCCACAATAACAAATCAAAATAAAATAAAAATTCCGTTTTTACTTATTCTTACTGAAATCAGCATCATCCTCCCAATTGGGGGTTTGTTGCTATCTTTAATTTAAATCGCTAGTATTTACCCACAAATTTCAGAGTATTGTGATGGCATGAAAGGCATCCTGGATGAGAAGTTAGAAAGCTTAGTTCTGTCATCAATCCTGCCAGTTACCACTTTTGTGTAATCGACCTAAGGTCTGGCTGCTCTGGTCTTTGCAGCTGGAAGAGCTGCCTAGGCTTTTCACTAGGCAAAGCAGTGCTTCTCAACCTGTGGGCCACAGCCCCTCTGGGGTTGAGTGGCCCTTTCACGGGGGTTCTTTAAGACCATCATAAAACACAGATGTTTACATTACAATTTATAACAGTAACAAAATTACGGTTATGAAGTAACAATGAAAATAATCTTATGGTTGGGGGTCACCACACATGAGGAACTGTATTAAAGGGTCACAGTATTAGGAAGGTTGAGAATCACTGATGTAAAGGATGTAGAACATTCCTAAAATATATGACTTTGTATTTAGGTGTTACATGTTCACATATATATTAAGAGTAAAGCCCTTGAAGTTAAGAGCAAGTCCTGGGCCAGATATGGTGGGGCGGCTGCCTGTGATCCCAGCACTTGGGAACAGAGGTAGGGGTCAATGTTATTTTTAGAAACACAGGGAGTTTGAGGCCAGCCTGATTTACATGAGACTCTGTCTCAAAGGAACAAACACAAACACAAAACCACATTCTGGTCCAACATTTCAGCCCATTCACCCTGTCTGACACAATGTCAGGGTACAGCAGACACTGGATAAAATTAATGGGAAGATAAAACAGCAAGTGAAGCTGACAGAACACAATTACTTCCTTCTTCAAATATTTCTTTGTTCATCAAAATTCAACCGTTTTCTGCTATCTTCTCTGGCCATACAACTATATATACATATGTATTTTTTCAAGAGAGAAAAAACGTGTGTGTGTGTGTGTGTGTGTGTGTGTGTGTGTGTGTGTGTGTGTGTGCGCGCGCGCGCGCGCGCGCGCACACTGAGTGTCCTCATTCACATATGCACTTATGGAGGCCAGAGGTGCTGTTGGGTTTCCCTTCCATAGCTGTTTGCCTTACATCTTGAGGCAGGGTCCCTAACTAACCTGGAACTGGGGGCAAGCCCCTAAGATTTGCCTTTCTTGCCCCCCAGCACTGAACCTACAGACCTCAGCACTGTCCACCACATTAGCTTTTAAAATATGGTTGCTAGGTCTAAACTCAGGTCCTCGTGCAAGTGCAGCTGCATTTTCCCTGCTCTGCCATCCTCCCTGGCCCTAGAAACTGTTATTGGCAAATATTAGAAATAAATAGAAATATTTTTATTTCATTGAAAAATAATTACCTTTTCTCCAGGATCAGCTTGGCCTGGCGACAACCCGGGATCTCCTTTGGGGCCCTAGATATGATAGTCAAGAGAGACTTTGTGAAGCACGAGTTATATGTGTACACTACTGGGTTCAGTAATATGTCCACAGATGCTATACATAGCGTATGATATTAAATAACATTACTTTGCATTCATGAATGCACAAAGCTGTGGTTTTCACCACAAGACCAAGACTGAGCCCATCAGCATTCCACTGTGAATGGAGCAGGGGGCCTCCTGGAGGAGCTAGTGGCAGTTAATGGCTTTCTTCATTTCTTCAGTGATGTAGCCATTGGTAAGCTCCTCAGGCTCCAGTAGACAGCCTCCCAGTCATGCGTACAAGGAACTCTACTTAACCTCAGTTGGTTACAAACAAAGAGAAGATGGGAAGTCAGAGGGTGACTGCCAGTGGGGAGAGGAAGAGGGTGACAGAGGGCACACGGGCATGAAATGGGCTAGAACCTATCAAACTCCTGGGAAAAATTGTTAACGAATAAAAAAAATAGAAAAAAAAAACCTTTGAGCTAGACATGCGTTGTTTTTTTTTAGTCTTGTTTGTAAAAGCTGCACTCTCTAATAACATGCTAACTACAGCTAAAGTTTAAAAATATAAACATTAAGGAATATTATTATTAAAACTATTTTCTTTCCATGTAGTAAAGTTTACACCACTTTTGAGACAATGAATTTTTGATATTAGCTAAATATATTATTTTACTATTAATACTTATTTCTCATTAATAATAATAATATTATAGCATTAGAGTGATGATAGTTCAATAAAAGTAAATTGCTTATCACAAACCTTAACATTTTACCATGTGACTTTACCTGAGTATTTTTTCAAAATCTTGAAAGCACGTGCTAATATTACTTTTATGAGTAAGAAAAAATAAGAAATAAAAAAACACTTTGTTAAAATCTTCTATTCTGTTGTTAAAACATACTTTTCACAGTTAGCAATTTCTTTTATATTTTAAGAGAAATATGACATCAGCCTTCAATCAGTGTTTCTGGATACAGTACTAAAATAATGCCTCTTGTGATGCCACTGTGGATTGTGAAGCCACTGTGGATTGTGAAGTCACTGTGGATTGTGAAGCCACTGTGGATTGTGAAGCCACTGTGGATTGTGAAGTCACTGTGGATTGTGAAGCCACCGTGGATTGTGAAGTCACTGTGGATTGTGAAGCCACTGTGGATTGTTCCCAGTGAAACTCACATTGAGCCTTGATTATCCAGTATGGCATGTTTATAAGTGTGAGGTGTTTGGGTCCTGGGGACAGACGCTTTGTGAATAGATCTCTCTGCAGTGACTTGTCTTCTCAGAGGGTCTTGATGAGCTCTCACAAGGGAAGGTTGCTGTAAGTCAAGTCCCTTTGTCTCCTCTTCCCTTCTATGATCCACACTCACACTGAAGCCAGCTAGAAGGTGCTCACCACAGCAAGATGATTAGCATGACTGATTTAAAATTTTCCACACTAGAACCATTGGCAAAAATGAACCTTTTTTTGTAAATTTCCCTATCTGTGGTATTCTGTTGTGTCAATAGTAAATAGATGGTTCCAAATGCTTAAGATAAATGCATCTTTTTCTCAAAGTATTTGTCAGACCTCATAAAATACAGAAGCCCCATGGAGAGTCTTTAAAACTTCAACTCTGAATTTCATTACCATTCTCAGCTAAGAACACATAATTCTCCACTCTTAGAGAATAGTAAATACTATTTTCACTCTGTGTGAAAAAGATAGGTAACTGCATCTTCTTTCATGGATTTATGGATGCTTTAAACAGCTCTCAACTCACCAAGTAAGGAGAGATGACCAGTGGAGAAGCCCCACCTGATGCTCAGTCTTTTCTTCTGAGTAACTACACATTTAGAAGCAAATTAGAAATACAACTAAGAATCCTATGCCCTTCAATCAAAGAAATTTTTTGAGAGAAAAGCTTGTTTTCTAGGTTGTCTGTTCAGAACCATCACCATTTCTACCAATGACGCTACAGTGGTCCATCATTGGTTACAAGATCATTGCTCTAAGAAACTGCTTGTATGGTGTTGTAATATTTAAGGACCCAACCCATTAAATAACAATATTAATGTTAAAATTATAATTTGGGCATAGAGGAAAGCCAGGTACCCCTGGCTCTTGGAAGGCTGAGGTAAGAAGATCTTTTGAGTCCAGGAATTCAACACTAGCCATGTTGATACAGTGGGACCCTCATCTCAACAAAACAAAACAAAACCCAAAACACCTTTAGACTGAGTGGCACTGTGTATATAAAGGGGCAATCAAATCTAGGTGGATGTTTGGTTGCTTTCTGTTGCTGTGATAAAATACTGAACAAAAACAATTAAGGGAAGAAAGGGCTTATTTGGCTTACTATTCCCAATCCCAATCTATCACTGATGGAAGCCAAGGCAGGCATTCAAGCAGGGCAGGTGCCTGGAGGCAGGAACTAAAGCAGAGGCCATAGAAGGATGCTGCTCACTGGCTTGCTCCTCACGGCTCACTTGGCTTGCTCTTTTATGCTACCCAGGACCCCCTGCCCAGACAATCTTGTTAAAGAATCATGACCTAGGACTGTCAGAGACTTTCTACATCCCAAATCTAGCCTGAAAAGCAGAGAACGTTCTTTTAAGATGTCAGGAAAATGGAATGATGCTCATTAGGAATTTCTCACCTTTGGACCTGGCAATCCAGGTAACCCAGGATTTCCATGTGGTCCCGGAATGCCCTGCAAATAGTGAAAATATCTGATTATTCTAAGAGCAGACAAAAAATAATAGGGTTTCTTTTGACATTCATATAACTATTACATAATATATACATTAAAATAAATGCTAAAAATACAATAACTGTATTTTCAAAGTTATTCCTTTTTTGCTATTCTAATCTTGGAAAGAATGGCTGTTATTCAGACAGCAGAACAGTGGAGTCCATCTTTCATATCAAATGCTTTCTCAAGGTGTGGATTAGCCACCACCTCTGTGCAGCACATAGAGCTGACTTCTCCATCTGTGCTGTGGAGTCCGAAGCCCAACAACGTGCGATCATTTGGTTTCTGTGCTCTCAAACCTCTGCATCCATTTATACAGTCAAGATTTGCACATGGGATAATGATTTCCTTAAATTCTGACTTCGTTAACTTTGCCACATCTATCCAAGTACTTCCTCAATCTCAGTTGTTCCACATTCCTTTTAAAACCTTAGAGTCGTCAACATGAAGTTAACATCTCTCTCCTGGCAGTTTCTGTTGAAACTACTGCATGTGAAATCCATAGTATGTTGAATTTCCAGGCATCATATGCTGTTCTAGTCTGTTATGTAAATATTGCGTTATTGTTTCAAATGCATCATGACTTGTGCCATTTAGTTTCAGGATTAAAATATCTTTGAAAAGAGACTCTTTATCTTACTAGTCTAGTATTCCATCAGCCACTTGAATGTTTGTGAATTTGATTTCACTTTGCTGATAAATTATTATCATCTGAATTTAAAAATTAATTCTCTCCCCTGAGAACCTAGTTTGTGTCTTGAACTATGATCATACTTGACAATTCTCATTACTAACTCATATAACAACCCTGCAAGAAAGCCAATTTATTCTTATTCTCAAATGGGAAAACTTAAGCTCACACAACCAGTGAGCACAGAAACTGAGATACATTCTCTGGAAAGCCTTCAGGTCTGCAGGTGACTGACGGGTTTTGTATTCCTGCCTCTGTGTTCTCTATGTATACACCGTAACATATAACAGATTCAGCAATTACTTGTCTCTTCAGGAAAAATTGTTCTGGAGAACTCAACAACATTGACACTGAAAATACATCAGTAAGAATAAAACTAGGGAGAAACTATTACAGTCCATGACATTGGAAACCTAAAGACAGAAAAAGAAGCAGGAACATCTATGGAGATTAATGAATGAATTGTTGCTGTGGACTTCAGGGTAATGAGTTTAACCCTATTTCACAAAACTCAGCATGATCTGACATATAGCTTTAGGAAAAACATGTATCAATTAAAGTCTGGGATTTTTCCAAGAGGAATGACTTGTTGATTGTGACCAAATAGGACCAAATTTAAGGAGAGAGAATTTGCAAAGTTGCAACTTTCAAGTTAGAGAATTGATTAAAAGGGATGGAATTAGGAATGCAACCAAAATAACTAGTCCCATGAAGCAGACTATTTTCTCCTTAGGAGATAGCAGGTTGGGGGAAAAAAAAAAAGGAGGGAGAGACATTAGAGACAGGAACCTATGTGTCTGGAGTGTAGTTTGAGATTCAGAACCTGAAGGTCATTCTGTCGGAAAATAATAGCCTTGGAGTAAAGAGGGAATAGAATCAGTGCAAAGAAGGGTTTGGAACAGAAAAGCAGGTTCCAGAGGCCTCCTCACAGAAGGTGGGAGGATGACTGACTGACATGCTGGAGGACGGTGAAGAAGCAATGGTTAGAGTGGATGTGGGAGAGTCGATAGACTGGGAATTTATCTCAGCCTTCAAATGAACAGCCGTTCGGTGTGAATACAGAGAGTGTAAGGTAATATTTTACAGCGGCTTGGCTTTATATAAAGCCAAGTATGATATAAATAAGGGTGCAAAGAAAGTTGATTACATTAAATCCATTTGCGTCTGTCTTAGTAGCACACGTTTTCTAGTTTATTGATGAAAGACTTTCTTCAGCAAAAAATCTACATTTATTTCTCTAGGCTTGAAAGCAATAAATCTTTTGTGGGACCTGTGTAATGTGAGAAACTACTACTGATCCATAAGGCAGCTTTTTCCTTCATGAATTTTTTTTTCTAGTCGATGGCTCCAGTATTCCCCACTTTACAATCCAAGAACGCAGTGTTTTAAGGTAGTCTGATCCCCTTTGTTTCCCAAACAAACCTTACCTTAGAACACTGGCCTCACTTTATAACTAAGAATAATGTGAGGGGCAGCCAAACAGCCCACAGTTGATCCTATTTCCTGGACATTTTTACAAGGAGTTCCTTGGCTGCCTACACTCACACAAGCAAGGCTGCCCCAAAGGAGCTAAGTGTGAAGACACATGTTTCCAGAGAATGTACATACTGCCCAGAACTAGGAAAAAACACCCTGGAATGTTACACTTCTATCTGACAGTATGACTTGAAGTCCATCTACTCACCCGCGGGCCTCTCTTGCCTGATGGACCTGGGATACCCATGGGACCGGGGGGACCCTTAGGAAGCAAACATTAAGGCATTAGCAGGATAAATAGTAAGCATGTCTTTCTCACACATACTTATCCCATTTCTATTCCAAAATAACTCCTCCTCCTCCCCCATTCCCTGTTCCCAGCTGACAGTGGTTTTAAAGCAACATTAACCTCTCATCGACAACAGCATGGAAGAGGTGAGACTCTATCATTTCTCCTCTTCAATCTGGCCAGAAATGGCAGCAGGAAGTCCATGGCTTAGTTACAGCCATGTTATCTGTTTTTACAGAGAGCATAACTAGTAGTTTTGTGGGTGACTTTTACCTAAATTTATTTTTATTATGGAAGGAGAAATTCAACCTAGGGCTGGCACTCAAGTGCAGGTTTTTTTGTTTTGTTTTGCTTTGTTTTATACACACTTTAAAAGAGCACTTGAACCTCAGTAAGGAAAAGCACTAAAGATTTTGTGTTCTTGTAAAAGAATTATACCAAAGATCTTCACGATGTGTTGACCTGCTATGCTGAGGTAATTCTTTTAAAGGCATAATAAATCTGTCTTATACCAAATGTGACATACCAGGAGCTCACTATAAAGCTAAACAACTTATAAAGAAAAAAATGGAGGGCCTAGAAAGATGCCTCAGGGGTCAAGAGCACTGGCTGCTCTTGCGCAGGACCTGGGTTCAGTTCCCAGTATCTTTATGGTAGCTCACAGCTGTCTATAACCCCACACCCAGCCTTGGAGTAAAGAGGGAATAGAATCAGTGCAAAGAAGGGCTTGGAAAAGAGAAGCAGGTTCCAAAGGCCTCCTCACAGAAGGTGGGATCAATGACCTCTTCTAGCTTAAGCAGGAACCAGGCATTCATGCAGTGCACTTACAGAAATGAAGGTAAAACACTCATACACAGAAAATAAAAATAAATCTTAAATTAAAAGGATGAAAAGATAACCATTAGTATGGGAAAATATTTACAAATCATTCCTCAGACAAATTGGTAATAGAATATATCAGAGCTTTGAAGACCTCACAGCAAAATAATCTCTGCACATGGACAATTCCTGATTAAGATATACAAGTGTCTAATAAGCATGTGAAAAATGTTCAGTTTCTGTAGCCAAATGTAATTAAAACCACAATGAGATATCATCTCCCTTCAGTTATTTTTCCAAAAAGCAAAAAATAACAAATACAGCAAAGATGAAGAAAATCTGGTTGGTGGGAATGTAAATTAGTACATCAATTACAGGATGCAGTATGGACAGTCCACAAAACCTAAAAATAGAACTACCTCACCATCCAGCTATCCTGCATATACATACCTGCTGTGGGATGGTCTGTATGTTAAATTGCTCTGATTGGTCAATAAATAAAATACTGATTGGTCAGTGGCCAGGCAGGAATTATAGGCGGGACTAACAGAGAGGAGAATTGGAACAGGAAAGCAGGGAGAGACACTGCCAGCTGCAGCCATGACAAGCAGCATGTGAAGACACCGGTAAGCCACGAGCCACGTGGCAAGGTATAGATTTATGGAAATGGATTAATTTAAGCTATAAGAACAGTTAGCAAGAAGCCTGCCATGGCCATACAGTTTGTAAGCAATATAAGTCTCTGTGTTTACTTGGTTGGGTCTGAGCGGCTGTGGGACTGGCAGGTAACAGAGATTTGTCCTGACTGTGGGCAAGGCAGGAAAACTCTAGCTACACATATCCAACGAAATGCAGTTGGCATGGGAGAGAGAAACCTGCTCCTCCGTGTTTATCATGGCTCTACCAGCAACCACCAAGCGAGGGATTCAACCTGGCTGCTCACTAGGAGGTGACAAGGTAACAAAGTACGGTATGTATCACAGACAAGGATAGCATAACATGGATGGAATCAGAAGACATAGAAAAGTAGTGTATATTCTCACTTAAGCAAAGGAGCTAAAACTATGAATATATCAGTCTCAAAGAAGAGACTAGAGTTATTTCTAGAGGATAGGAAAAGGAGGATATGTGGATGGAGGCCACACATAAAAGTCCTGTTACAGAGGAACGGTTCCTTGGGTCTTCCAGCACAGGGGGTGGCTAATTTACAGTAACATACATTTCATGAAGAACTAGAAGACAGAATTTGAAGGCTCCATACACAAAACATGATAAGGAGATAAACATACTTAATATCTTGATTGTATGTGTTATTGGATTATCACATGGTACATAAATATGTACATTTACTATGCGTCTACAAAATTATAAATTAAGCAACACAGTATAGAAGAACTGTGTAGGGATGCAGACAGAAAAATGCTACCACCCGAAAGTGAGAAACTAGCTGGGCCACAGGGCTTAGACGGAAACATCAGAAAGCAAAACAGCCTCTTCAAGACCACAGAAATGTCAACACTCATTCTCCCACTAGCACTCTGTCACCCATCCTCAGTCTCCCACAAAGTTTTGGAGGTTGGCCTGTCCAAGCTCAGCTGTGGCCTTCCCATGAGAAGAGAGGAAGGATTCCCACCTCCCACCTCCACTCAGTTCTCACTCTACTTCTCTGCAGCTCTTAGCGATGCTGATCAACCCCCCCCCCTCCACACACACCTCAAATATTCTTCTTTCCTCACTGGCTTTTGTAATCAGCACAATATTTCTCTCTTCAATCGTTTCAACTACTCTGATTTCTTCTTCTACAACCAACAAGCAAAGATCCCCCTGCTTTGGTTCCTGACCCTCAGCACAGCTCTTTCTTTGAAAATATTACACTATCTTATCCTTCAACTGAAGTATTAACAAGGAAGACTCTCAAATTTATACCCCAGCCTTGACTTCGCTTCTTCAACTCTTTCGACTGAATGATATATTGCCTTTCTTCTTATCAACCATCGTCTGCTGCTGCTATTAAATGGACGGATTCTCATCATTATTTTCAGCATTGCTATCACTAATCTCTCTGTGTGTAGTCTTAGGACATGACAGCAATCCTGATCCTCTATTTTACTTGGACTCTAGATCCAATTAATGCCCAGGCTCTATTATATATCTTCCTTCAAACCATTTCTCAAATCCTACCTTCCCACTTTTACTTCTGACCTGAAGAAGGTCCAAGTCATACAACACCAAGATGGAACTGGGAACTTAACATCTATTTTGGGTACTATGGCCTGACTGAATTTTGTAAGTTAGTATCCTTGCTTGGAAACATACAAAATTCCTGAGAACAATATAAAGTTCTAACAATTAGTTTGACAGTTAAGACTCTCCATGATGTGACATTACCTTGCTTGGGTTTATGTCCATCATTATGCAGCCTAACATAAAAGAGTTTGGCTTTAGAGACAGAAAATCTGTATTCAAATCCTGGGTGTATCATTTACAAGCCATATTATTATTTTCAAGACAATAAACTCCTTCAGTCTTCAGTCTCTTTCACTAAAACATGAGGACAATTGTGCTAACTTTACAAAGGTCTGTCAAGAGAAGGTACATGAAGGGCCAGTTAGAGCATCATCCACATCAATGATGACAGTTACCACTCTGCCTTCCCCATGTTAAGAGGGAAATCTGCCTTTCTCGTCTATCAAAATATTTACTCCTTAAGGCCCAGTCCTACACAACTTTGTCATAAGAACCTAATGCAGTGATCTATACAGGACGTTTCCTAGACACCAGCTGCAAAATATGATTTTTCACCCCACATATGAGACTATGTCTTTCAGCTGCATATGATTTATTTTATTATTTAAAGTGTGTGTGTGTGTGTGTGTGTGTGTGTGTGTGTGTGTGTGTGTACTCACACTTTTAAGTGCAGTGCCTTCAGTGGCCAGAGGCTTCAGATTCCCTTGGAGTTGGTGTTCCAGGTGGTTGTGAACTGCCCAAGGTGGGTGCTAGTAACTGAGCTAAGGAAAGAAGCGGTTCTATTTCTAACACAAGCCATCTCTCCAGCACCCAATGGTGTGTTTCTTGTTTTACCACAAGATACAGTTACACAATACTTAATTTTTCTTGTTGAAATGTAGGCTCCTTTAGAACAAAGAAGTTGTGCTTTTGCCTCAAGCTCTGCAGAGACTAAGAAAATGTCTGCTGAACACTTTACTGCATTACAAATACAGATGGAATAAGGACTTGGGGCTTTACAGAACAGTTTAGAAGATTAATGCTCACTCACCCCACTACACTGACTTTCTGAGGAAAGTAGGTGGCCACTTATAACTCTTTATAAGTACCAGAAAGGGTTAATTCTATATATCAGTGCATCTATTGGATGTATTGTAACTCCCAACAGTGTGCTTTAGAAAGAGTTGTTGAGATTATAACGGTCTCAAGTAATAATCACAAAGAAACACCAGCCAAGGACATGGCATCATCTTATCTCAGTCTCTGGTTTATAGATGATTCAAGTTGTATTTTTATGAAATGAAGAAGTGTCTTGATGGCATTAGAGAGATGGCTCAGCAGTTAAGAGTACTTGATGTTCTTACAAAGGACCTTGGTTTGATTCTTAGCACCCACGTCATGGTTCATAATAGCCTGTAATTCCAGGGGACTGAATGCCCTCTTCTGGCCTCCATGGCCACCATATATCCATGTGGTACAGAGGCACATGCAGGCAAAACATCCACACAATAAGACAATAAAAATACTAAGGCAGTGCCTTAGGACATATTAGTAGATTGTCTTGGGGTTCTCCATTAAGTAGGCTGATCTTTTTCTCTCCAAAGTAGATTGACTGTGTATTTTTATGTTAAGTAAGTAGAGCTTATATTAATCCATTTGTAAGTTGACTACATCATTAAAGAGATTATTCACCATGGAAATAAAAATAGTTCACTGAGATTGATAACATCACAGTTTGTTTTTTTTTCCTAGCATTTGTCTATAAAATAACCCCTGTCTAAAAAACAAATATACTTTACTAATCCATTTGATGTTATTTTGATAAAAGCATACTTAATGAGTATACTTAGTATATTTTTCCATAATCTAACTTTTATATATCATTTTAACATAACTAGGCATTGAGCCCAAGCTTTTGTTTTTTTTTTTTTATAAAGAATATAAATCTATACTTTGCAGTTAAAATTCTTGGCTGAATTTCAACTGAATTAGAAAACCATATAGTTTCTCCACCTCTTCACTGAGAATTAGGTAACTTTTCAGCCTGCCAATTAAAAAAAGTATAATTTGAGACAAGTTTGCACTCTGGCAGATTTGTTAGGACAAGCATGACCCACTGTGGCAGGATATATTTCTTAGACAGCTCTGGTCTATCCTATGTTGTATGGTCTAGACACTGAAATACAAGGTAAGTTAGTGCATTAAGACATAGTTGAAAAAGAAAAACCCAACTTACAGGAGGTCCAGTGTCCCCTTTAGGCCCTCTCAGATACTCCATGTCAAGCATTGCATTGTAATCCTCATAATAATAATAATCATAAGGCTGGGCTTCATAGTTGTTTTCAGGAGTGTAAGTAGCATCAGGGTAAAATTCACCTTCCTTCCTTAGTTCAAGGTGGTTATCCAGAGAGGACCCATGTGTCACTCTATACAGGGTGGTGTTTACAATCTGTTCCATTTCTGTGAGTTCATTGGTGTGTAGGTTTGTCGGGATAGCCTTCTTGAGATGAGTCATGGCCTCTTGATTTGTGTGTTCAATGCTAGATGATGCCTGCTTAGGCAGGGCCAGGCCAGCTGCTTCCTTATCATGTTGAGTGATGTTGTCTGGTCCAGCTAAGAGAGGGCTAAATTGCTCCTCTTTGTTTATTCTTGCCTCACTACGGTGATGATGAGACACTGACAGGTTTAAGTCTTTCTCCTTCATGATGCCATTTTTAGCTTGAATTCTGTAGTTTGGGATAGTCACAGCCGATACATTTTCTGAAAGGAAAGACGTTAACTGAGACCTTGATATCTGGTGCTCTTGGCTTTTATGCACTGTGGAAGAATCGTTATTTCTGACATTTAGAATGTTTTTGCCATCAGACAATGTCTTCTGTGGCAATTCGGCCTCACCAAATCCTTTGGGCCAGGGTGTGTGTTCTGTGAATGTCTCTGTGGCAATTCTGCTTCCCCAAATCCTTTGGGCAAGGCAGTGTGCTCAGGGTGTCTGGTTGGCATTACTGCTGTGTGAGGAAGGCTGGTTTCAGCTTGGGATGTGTCTGCTCGGGGGCACTGCTCTTTCATGAATCTGCAATAGTCAGCAGATGCTGCTGTGGAAGGAATAATATCCAACTGACACACTGTTCCTTCAAAGTGGACAGAATTATTATTCATACTTCCCAAGGTGAACACACTATGAGAGTCAAAGGTCTGAGCTGCTGAAGTAGTCTCTCCACTAAAATATCTCTTTCCACATTCAACAAACATGGAGACAACTCTCTCTCTGACAGTGATGGCGAATGAGTGCCATCGCTCATCATGGACACTGTAGTTGAAAATGACTGATTGCTTTCCGCCAACATGCACTATTAGTTTCCTAGGTAGTAACTGGACTCCTAATTGCAGCCTGTTGTTATTGCGAATGCTGAAGAGAAACGCATTGTTCACTTTATGTGATTGCAACCCAATCAATATTGTCAGTGGCTGTCTTAAGCTAACTGGTAAAATGTTTACAAGAGGTGACTCAATATAGGCATTGTTTTTTAAAATGACACCAAATCCTGTTAAATGGACCCTCTGAGGTAATGGTGTGGATGACGACGGCACAGCAGTCACTGATGATGCATATCTTACATCTTTGCCTCCAAGGCCTAGTTGATGAAGAATATCTATGCCTGGAAATGAAAAGAGATGAAGGTAGAAAGGATCTTACTTATATATCCATACAAATGCTTGAGTACAAAAACAAAACTTTTTTCCAATCAATTTAAGCATGCTCTGTCAACAAGTGATTTCTAGGTAACAAACACTAGTAAGACAGATGTTATGTCCAATAATTTGAATGAAACAAGTGTGCATGCATCCTTCCCCCACCCCCACATCACTATATTTTAGGCCCCAAAATAATTTAAAAACCAGTTTGGCTCCTTTGTTCTTTTCCATTTTATTCGAACTCTTGTCCCTTCACTATAAATGCATATTCACAGCTTCTGAAATGTCACTCATGTCCTGAACTTGTAACTTAACATTTAATGACATCTATGTTTGGACAAAACTGAGACCCTGATGATGACAGTAGCTTGTAACTCACAATTATTTTTATAAATTAAGTTCACACCATCACTTAAATTCTAATTTTTCAAACTCCTGGGAATTTAATTGAAGCTTTCTGTGACTAATACTTTAATTATATATCACACTTAAAGCACCTTGGTCACCCAGATTCTTGAGTGATGCATAAAAGGAGATTTAAATTCTCTTTGTTGTGAGCATCGTTCTTTTTTTCTGTCTCCTACATATTTCTCTGTCATTCATATTTCCAGTTCTCTTCAGTGATTTTTACCAAATTTGTAGACTCTTTTTCAATATTTATTATGTAATGTGTAGTTTCTAGAATATGACTTTAATATAATTGTGAATTTAAAAATCTATTGTTCATTATATTATTGTCAGTAGTGATCTGCTTGCCTTTCTCACTCAATTATAAAATCCTGAAAGACAGGTTCTGTCTGATTCATTATTATGCTTCTACTCTTTCCTTGTAAAGAGTTCTCAAATTTCTGAATAAATGAGCTTGTCCCACCAGAAAGCAATCAGATTTCATATAATCGTTAGAGCCATATAGCTTTTCATGCCATTCATTAAATAATAAATGAACCTTTCTTAAAACCACAGCCAGCTTAGTCAAAGGTGTGATCCTATGATCCCATCTGCATCTATGTGTGCTTGTAATAATCTCCAGGTAAAAATAGCAAAGAATTATAATATGTAAAGGAAAATAAAAAAAAGTTGAAATTAGCTAGGAATGTTTGGCACCATTACTTTTCCTTTTGTGGCAAAGCAGTAGATATTTGACAGTCTCTGTTCATTGAAAGAATAAAGCATGAGGAGCAACTCTGAGGCCCAAGTCTGCCAACTATGCATCACAATGAAGAATTACAAAACACTATTCTGTGTAATCCAGTACTATATTTAAAGTGCTTTTCACAGAGATACATACAAATACTCCAGTGAGTGAGTGCAATTACCAGCTGTTAATGAAATCATTGTAGCAATTACAAAGGGCATAACTATTTACATCTAAGATATTATGTGATAGTGAGTCTCAAACTTTTCCATAAAAATATTTTCAACAACAATGCAGGAATTTAAGTTCCCCCAAAGATTCAGTGGCCCATTTTAAAGCAATAGCATATAATTTGCAAAAAAAAAAAAAAAAAAAAAAAAATCATCTTTGCTCTCTCATGGTATTTCATTATAACTAATGTAAAATTTTTATTATCATCCACAACATGATTGTTTTCATATGAAAAATAAATTACTTATCAGATAAATTTGTTAACTGTACTTATCACCAATCTTTAACAAAACTCACACTCTTAGAGTGTGTGCCATGTCAATCTGTTATTGAGGGATTCCTACCCAGCGCTCTCTGACTCTAAGTATGTGCATATCTCAGTCCCAGGACAAAGTCATGGAGGAGTGATGCTCCTTTAAAAATTACAGTGCTTAAATGTAAAGTATATATTGCCATAGAGTCTGTGAACGTCATTATTCATTATTCAAAATCATTATGGACACATTATGTGTCAAGTAAGTCAGTCAGTCTGACACAAGATAAGTCTCTAATGTGAGATCAAGGGTTGGTCTTTGTCCTGAGAAAACCTGCCTTGCAAGAATGCCTCTGTTTCAACTAGTAATTTTGATTCTCTTACAATGAGATGGTATGAGGAAGAGTATTACTCTGAAAACTTACGAATGGATATGTGTTCGTGATATCTTAGCGGTATTTCAGGGTGCTTCCTCCAGTTCTTCTGTATTGTAGTATTTATAGTGAATTACTTGGGAAGGAGTCAGATGGCTAGGAACAGTTATCCCTCAGTGAGCTCTCTGTTCCTGAACTGAGAATGCGTTCCTAAGACAGTCTGCTTGCTGTTGAATACCATTCTTTCACACTTGGTCGCATTCTCCGCTAATGACTCAGGTAGAATTCAAGCATCAGTACATGTTCAGCTAAGCCACTGTTCTGCCTTATTGTCCTATGCCTATCAGATTACAATTTCATTATCATGTGGAACATTAACTAAGCTTAATAATTAAGTACATTTAAATGATTCTGGAATCATCTCTGTTGCTCATGACTTTATAGAACTCACCAGGTGGGCTTTTCACTGAGTCCTCAGTGTTCAGCCTCCTCTGTTTTGTGTTGAGCCCTAACTCATGACTGCACCTGGAGTCACTTATCTGTAAAAATACAAACACCCTAAAGTTTGTGTTTTTATAAGAAACAATAAATTTCATGAAGGATATTAAATGTACTACTCAGAAATCTTCATGTAATATTCTTCATGGTCCTTTTTTGGTGACATATTTTTGCAATTCTTTACTTCCCTTTCTGATTTGCGTATTTTGCTCTATTCCTAAGATAATGACACTTCTGATCATCTCAAAAATGAAGACTTTTGATTTACTTTTCTACTGTTGTCTATCTTCTATATAACGAGTCAGTATCAGGTTTTAACCTAAACTTTCTCTACTTTTTTTTTTTTTCTAATTTGGGAAGTTGAGTTACTTGGTTACAAATGTATTTAATTAAGCATCTGTCTGAGCAATGCATTAGTCATATCTGCTAGAGTTCATTGATTCTGTTTTCACTGCTGGTTTTTAGAAACTATGTATATGTATTTCCTATGTCTTTTTAAGGTTCCTGTTACAAGTTTTATGTTTTACTTTGCTGTCTGGTGTTGTTACTAAAATCTGACCTAACAACAATGTGATCAGAGAGCAGTGAAAACTGATTTTAGCCTGAATATTTCTTCAATCCCAATAACGTTTCATAAGCACCTGCAAAGGTATTTGTGGAGACTTTAATATGCCCCATGGGGTTAGACTTCACTGTTCACTTTCTGTATTCTCTATTTCTTTACTTTTATACAAGCAATCCATTAGAAATTTCTTAATTTGTTAGTTAGATCCATTTCTGTTTTTACTGTGTCTCCTGCACTGTGTAATTGCCCTCTGTGTTCTTTCCAATATTATCTCAGTCTATAAGGTTTTGTTTCTATGACTTTTGAGCTCCATAAACCCACAACTCAAATCTATTTTAACTTCCTCTCAGCTCTTCATTTTCCCCGACTTTTCATGTTCCTACTTCATCAGATGTGATCTGGCTTGAGTTTTTCCTTTTTTTAAAAAAAATAAGTAGTCAGAATATCTAACTGTCTCATTGCAATATTTTTGTATGCATCATTCTTTTTGCTACATTGTGTGGTTGATATATTGTGTACCCCAATAAACTTATCTGGGGGTCAGAGAACAGAACAGCCACTATATTAAACACAGAGGATGGGCAGTGGTAGCACATGCTTTTAATCCTAGCATTGACATCCAGATCTCTGTGAGTTCCAGGCCACACTGGAAACAGCTAGGCATGGTGACACACGCCTTTAATCCCAGGACTTGAGATCTCATGTCTTGCTTGGGAAAGACACATGCCTTTAATCCCAGGAAGTGATGGCAGGAAGCAGAAAGGTAAATAAGGCGTAAGGACCAGAACTAGTGGCTTTTCAGGCTTCTAGGATTTTAGGCTTTTAGCAGCAGTTCAGCTGAGATCCATTCAGATGAGGACTCAGAAGCTTTGTGGAAACAGGATCCAATGAGGAGTTGGTAAGGTGAGGTTAGCTGTGGCTTGTTCTGCTTCTCTGATCTTTCAAAATTTACCCCAATATTTGGCTCCTGGTTTGTTTTTTATTAATAAGACCATTTAAGATTTGTGTTACACATTTGTTTGCATTTTTCTTTGGTATGTTTCTATTTACGTTGCATCAAATCCTTTTACTTGCCTATGATTTCCCAGCCAAGCATATCCAGCATAGAGATGCTGTGAGAAGAGGACCACGCCTTCCAGCTCTCCAAACTCCCTCAGTGTGATCAGCATCTTCTTTCTAAAATTTATGTTCCCCCTGTCTGTGAACCATGCTAATTCAGGAGGACATGCTCAGCCAGCTCTACCTATCTCATTCTCCTTCCTCTGGGTTCATTCCTACTTGTTCAGGCTTCAGAATGAATCCATAGCCTCGGGAAGGGGTTTTTCCATTTTCTGAGCTCTCCCTCATGTCGCCAATTATAGCATCTGCGCTTCTGTCTTGTCCTCCCCGCCCCCAGCAGCATCTGCCCTGCTTAGACCCCCAGCACTTCCTATGTGCCAGGGTTAAATATTTAGTACTTCCCCTTGGAGGTTTTATTTCTGCTCCTGCTTTCTTGGATGTTACTGTTGAGTTGTATTGTCTCTATGGGCCATATCCATTTTTCTTCATATTTTAGCCCTTGTAGAGTTCATATCTCATTCCCCCCCCCCAAACTGACAAGTTCCAAATTTACTTGTTCTTTCTGTCTAGCTTGTTTCTGCTGTATGGCAAGCACAAACAGAAGTGGGAAGATAATGTATTAAAGTCTCATTTTACTTAGTCTATGCCCAGAACTTAGAGCGATGGTTCAGCAATAAAGAATACTTGTTACTCTTGTGGAGGACCTGGGTTTGGTTCCCAGCAACCACATGGTGGCTTCCAACCATCAATAACTCCAGTTTCATGGAGCTGATGCCCTCTTCTGATCTCAGCAGGTATCTAGTACCTGGTATAGAGACATACATGCAGGCAAAACATTTATACATGCAAAGTAAAATAAGTCTAAAAGAAAATTAAAGTCTCTGCTCACTTCACAAATGATGAAGCCAGAAAACAGAAACAATATAATGGAATCAAGGTCACACAACTAGTAAACAGTTGAACTGGAGTCATCAGTCTGACCTCAAGGTCATCCCATGGCCTGATGGCTGCCATGTTCTTCATACATCACTTTTACAGACCTCACTAAGTAACCATGGCAGGATTACTTTTCCCCACTGAAATTACATGGTGAGGAATACTCTCTAGTTAAACTGGCATCCATTCCTTGTGAAGTTGTTTCCTCTGAAATGAAACATTCCCTTCAGGAGGGACAAAGGGAGCTCTGAAGGCTCACAGGACTCACAAGACAGAGAAGGGACCTTTCCATCCACAAATACTAAGAAGGAAGAGACTCTTTGGTGGGGGAGCTGTTTCAAAGCTACACAAGGGGCTCTCGGGATGCAGCTGTTCTGAGTGGGGTGGGATTTTTGGTGATGCACTGCCTGCATCCTCTACGCGCCTTTACGTTACCATGGAAACGCCTTTGCTCGTTAAGCTAGACTTGGATAGGGTTGTTTGTTTGTCTGTTATCATCCCCAAATATGAGGTGGATAGATATGAACTTCTCAGGCAGAGTCACACAAGCATCCTGCTTTTAATCTGTCACAGACTAAACACATTTTGGGACAGAAATTGACAGAAAAGAGAACAGCGAACTCACAGATAGAAGGCACGTATAAGAGAGATTGAGAAAAACAGTAGTAAAGAGAAGAAGACAGGAAAGTAAAGAAGTATAGGAAGAGAGGGAGGGAGGGGGAGACAGAGAGAGACTTCCATCTAGAACCCAAGCTCTTTAATCATTTTTTTATTTAAAAAAAGTCTTTCTTTTTACATACCAACCCCTGTTCCACCTCCTCCCCTTCTCCCGCTCCCAGGGACACACATGGATTGCCCTAGGAAGGGGAAAGAGTTAAGATCTCCTGGGTAAACTGGAAGGAGGGAGTAGAGGGGAGGTGGGAGAATGATGGCGGAGTTGGGGGAGAGACAGAGAGGGAGAGCAACGAAAGCTCTTTAGTTCTTAAGCCTGGCTTAGACATCGCTAAATTATGATTTGGAGTTAGATTTAGATATTTGGTACTAATATATATATATATATATATATATATATATATATATATATATATAAACAATAAGTAAGTTGTCTGTAATGAGTTAGTTTCATGAGTAGCCCTAACCACAAAATCAAATCAGATCATTAATTCATATCAGTGAAGAAATTAGTTACCATTTGAAAAACAATAGATTATCGACAAGGCACGAGAGCGGCCTTATTTCTTAAAGAACACGATGGCAGGTACTGAATTCTTCCTATGTTCCCAGCACTTCTCTCAGAACATTTTCCTAATTCTCATCATTGTCGCAGCTCTCACAACCCTTTAAGCAGACCCCACTGCCACTCCTATCTGACACTTAGGAAAAGTTGAGTTAAATTCTATTTCCAAGGCCACTCAACGCAGAAGTGCAGAGGCATCCATTGGATACAATCTCCAAGACTCCATCCCTTACCTCAGTGACTTTTAGTGACTTATCTCACTTTACATAAAAACAGAATGGCCTGTGCCCCCTCCTCCATCTGCTTCTTAAATGTAGAATAAATGGTGCTGTCACCAAGACAACAGCCATGCCCTCTTTTCTGTAAACAGCAGGCCCAATGGCGTCATTCAAACCATAGCTGCAGCGACCACATATTCTGACTCACAGACCTCGCTTCTGGCTTTGCATCTCCAACTGTCTGCTGAATTTATCTAGGAGAAATTGCATGTCCCCAAAGCAGTTCTAACTCAACATATTTCCCCAAACTTCACTTTTCATGCTTTAGAGTCCCACAACCACATAGGCAGCCAACCTGATCTTTCTATAGCGTACTTGAGATTATGACCCACCTCTGGTTCAAACCCTGCAATGGCTTTGTGTGATGCATGAGATCTGTGTCATGGGTTCCTGTCTTACCGCACTTGCCTCACTTCCTGTTGTTTCATCCCACCTTATTCTATTCCAGACAAGCACATCTTCTCTTAGTCTTTAAGTTTACTGAGCTCACTTTGAACTCCCGGGGCTTGTGCTTAGTGGGCTTTCAGTTTCTAAACCCTTCATCCCTGGACTACGTTTAATCAGTTGCTTTTGCAATGATAAAATTCATGGTGAATTTAATAGATTTCTGTAAGTTTTGTGGGTTTTTCTAGGGGTTTGAAGCTGGCTGTGGTCTTGGGGAATCTTTGAACTTGAACTTGGTGTCATAACTAAGGGAGGTTCTGGGAGCGATGCCCTCTCACATGCTCACCTTTTGTCCACGGTACAGCCGCTTGTGTCACAGCGTCCTCCACTCTGGGTATTTTTACTCTTTTTAAACTTTGTCATCACCAAAGCTTGTCAGTTTTTAAAATCCCACTCAAAGTCCCACTGAGAGTATCTACCCATGCTAGGGTTTACCCCCCAACAGGACTTAGCTCAAGTGACACATTATTTTGTTTTGTTTTGTTTTTTATTTTAAAGGCAGGATCTTATTATTCTTTCTAGCCTGGTCTCAAATCTCTGACTTTGAGAGATTCTCCTGACCTAGGCATCCAAGCCTATGACAATCACTACATGCACCATGTGCCATCCTGTTGGACTGCCCCTTCTCCCAAAGAGGAAAAAGAAAATGTGAGGGAAATGGAGTAGAGTTGAGGGATGGATGAAGGAGGGCACGGGGTGGGGGGGGGGGGTGGGTCCAGTCTCAGATGATAACACTAAGACTTATACCCCAGTCTCTGTAAATATAAATTGTAACTGATGCGTTGGGTGTACATTCCATGCCTTAAAAAACCAGATGTGGTAGCACAAGAATCTACATTTGTTTTTCAGATGCAGACCTATCAACATTCCATCCCAAGTTGGAGAAACAAGGGCCATATATGATTATCCCTGAAAGCTTAGAGATGTTTTATATTTCTTAGCAATTGTAATTTAAGTGATTTTTTTAAAAAAAAGTTTTCACAGTTTAGATCCTGCCCCGGACTTCCCTTCTGGACCAGAGGTAAGTGTCCTGGCTCAGTGCGGACCCCATCCCTGGGCACCAGCCACTCCGGGGAAGACCTGCCCAACTTGGCCTCAGGTTCTGGCCACCAGGTAGAGGCAGGTTCCCTTCTAGCACCACCAGGAAGGATCCCCTTCTTCAAGACCCCCTGCAGACCCTGCAATCTCCACGCCCTGCCCCCATGCCCATCCACCAGAGACCCCAGTCACTTCCTGAGACTTAGAGACGAGCCCCCAGCTCCCATCCTGCCCCGGACTTCCCTTCTGGACCAGAGAGAGAGAGCTCCCATCCTGCCCTGGCCTTCCCTTCTGGACAAGAGCTCCCATCCTGCTGCGGACATCCCGTCTGGACAAGAGAACTCCCATCTGGACAAGAGAGAGAGACTTCCTGAATCTGTCAGCTCTGTCTGAACCAAGTGCGCTGATAAGACCAAGAACGAACCACAAGGAGATGGGCAGACGTCAAGGAAGAAGTACATACAACAAAATGAAGAGCAATACAACATCACCAGAACCTAGCTCACCTCCAACATCTAGACCTGAACATCAAAAATTGGAAGAAGCAGAAGAAAACAGCCTTATGAATAACATCATGAAGAAGATAGAGGCTTGTGTAGAGGAAAAGACAAAATAATGGGAAGAATGCCATAAACAACTAGAGGAAAGGGCAAACACATTAGAAGAAAACAATAAAGTCCTGGAAGAAAACAATAAAGTACTGAAAGAAAATCATGAAAAAGCAATGAAACAATCAAAGAAAACAGTCCAAGAACTGAAAAGGGGAATAGAAAAAATGAAGAAGACACAAACAGAGGGAATGCTGGAAATAGAAAATCTGAGTAACCAATCGGGAACTTCAGATGCAAGTATAACCAGTAGAATGCAAGAGACGGAAGAGAGGATCTCTGACATTGAAGATACAGTAGAAGAAATATATTCATCAGTCAAAGAAAACACTAAAGCCAACAAAGTCATGAACCAAAATGACCAAGAAATTTGGGATACCATGAAAAGACCAAACCTATGAATAATAGGGATAGAAGAAGGAGAAGAATACCAACTCAAAGGCTCAGAAAATATATTCAACAAAATCATAGAAGAAAACTTTCCCAACTTAAAGAAGGAAATGCCTATGAAGATACAAGAAGCCTATAGAACACCAAACAGACTAGACCTCCCAAAAATTCCCCTCACCACATAATAATTAAACAACTAAACATACAGAATAAAGAAAGAATATTAAGAGCAGCAAAGGAAAAAGGCCAAGTGTCCTATAAAGGCAAACCATCAGAATAACACCCGATTTCTCAATGGAGACTTTGAAAGCCAGAAGGACCTGGACAGATGTAATGCAGACACTAAGAGACCATGGATGTCAGCCCAGACTAATATACCCAGCAAAACTTTCAATCATCATAGACGGAATGAACAAGACATTCCAAGACAAAGCCAGATTTAAACAATACTTATCCACAAACCCAGCCCTACAGAAAGCACTAGAAGGAAAATTCAAACCTAAGGAAGTCAGATAAACCCTTGAAAACACAGGCAATAGATAAAGCCATAGCAGTAAACCCCAAAGAAGAGAAGTACACACACACTACCACCCAAAAATAACAGGGATGAACAATCACTGGTCATTAATATCCCTTAATATCAATGGACTTAATTCACCTATAAAAAGACATAGGTTTACAGAATGGATATGAAAGCAGGACCCATCTTTCTGCTACATACAAGAAACACATCTCAAATTCAAAGACAGACACTACCTAAGAATAAAAGGCTGGGAAAAGAATTTCAAATCAAATGGTCTTAAGAAATAAGCAGGTGTGGGGCTGGAGAGATGGCTCAGAGGTTAAGAGCACTGACTGCTCTTCCAGAGGTCCTGAGTTCAATTCCCTGCAACCACATGGTGGCTCACAACCATCTGTAACGAGATCTGGTGCCCTCTTCTGGCCTGCAGGCACACATGCTGTATACATAATAAATCTTAAAATAAAATAAAATAATTAAAAAAAAGAAAAGAAATAAGCAGGTGTAGCCATCCTGATATCCAGCAAAATAGACTTCAAACTAAAATCAATCAAAAGAGATCAAGAAGGGCATTACATACTCATCACAGGAAAGATCCACCAAGATGAAGTTTCAATTCTGAATATTTATGCCCCAAACACAAGGGCACCCACATATGTAAAAGAAACATTACTAAAGCTTAAACCACATATAAAACCCCACACATTAATAGTGGGAGATCTCAACACCCCACTTTCACCACTGGACAGATCTCCCAAATCGAAACTTAACAGAGAAATAAAGGACTTAACTGATGTCATGACCCAAATGGACCTAATAGATATCTACAGAACATTCCATCCTAACAAAAAAGAATATACCTTCTTCTCAGCACCCCATGGAACCTTCTCTAAAATCGACCACATACTTGGCCACAAAGCAAATCTCAACAGATACAAAACAATTGGAATAACCTATGTTCTATCAGACCACCATGGTTAAAAGTTAGATTTCAACAACAACAAAAACTACAGAAAACCTACAATCTCATGGAAACTGAATAATGCTCAACTGAATCACCAATGCTTTAAGGAAGAAATAAAGAAAGAAATTAAAGACTTCCTAGAGATCAACGAAAATGATGACACCACATACCCAAACTTATGGGACACTATGAAAGCAGTGCTAAGTGGGAAATTCATAGCACTAAATGCTCACATAGAGAAGTTGGAGAAATATCACACTAGTGACTTAACAGCATACCTGAAAGCTCTAGAACAAGAAAAAAGCAAAGTCTCCCAGGAAGAATAGACGCCAGGAAATTATCAAAGTGAGAGGTAAAATCAATAAAATAGAGAACAATACAAAAAAATTAATGAAACAAAGAGTTGGTCCTTTAAGAAAATCAACAAGATAGACATGCCCTTATCCAAACTAACCAAAAGATAGAGAGAGAGAATCCTAATCAACAAAATCAGAAATGAAAAGGGGGACATAACAACAGACATTGAGGAAATCCAGAGAATCATCAGGTCATATTTCAAAAACCTCTACTCCACAAAACTGGAAAACCTAAAAGAAATGGATAATTTTCTGGATATGTACCACATACCTAAGTTAAATCAAGACCAGATAAACTATTTAAATAGTCCAATAACCCCTTTGGAAATAGAAACAGTCATTAAAAGTCTCCCAACCAAAAAAAAGTCCAGGACCAGATGGTTTCAGCGCAGAATTCTACCAGATCTTCAAAGAAGAGTTAATACCAATACTCTCTAAATTGTTCCACACAATAGAAACAGAAGGAACATTACCAAACTCCTTCTATGAGGCTACAATTACCCTGATTCCTAAACCAAACAAGGATACAACAAAGAAAGAGAACTACAGACCGATCTCCCTCATGAACATACTCAATAAAATATTGGCAAACAGACTTCAAGAACACATCAAAACAATTATCCACCATGATCAAGTAGGCCTTCATCCCAGGGATGCAAGGGTGGTTGAACATACAAAAGTCTGTCAATGTAATGCATCATATAAACAAACTCAAAGAAAAAAACCACATGATCATCTCACTAGATGCAGAAAGGGCATTTGACAAAATCCAACACCCCTTCATGATAAAAGTCTTGGAGCGATCAGGAATACAGGAAACATACCTAAACATAATAAAGGCAATTTACAGCAAGCCAACAGCCAACATCAAATTAAATGGAGAGAAACTCAAAGCAATTCCACTAAAATCAGGAATGAGGCAAGGCTGTCCACTCTCCCCATACTTATTCAATATAGTACTTGAAGTTCTAGCCAGAGCAATAAGACAACATAAGGAGATTAAGGGGATACAAATTGGAAAGGAAGAAGTCAAGCTTTCCCTATTTGCAGATGACATGATAGTATACTTGAGTGACCCCAAAGATTCCACCAAGGAACTGATAAAGCTTATTAACACCTTCAGCAACATAGCAGGATACAAGATCAACTCAAAAAAATCAGTAGCCCTCCTATATACAATGGACAAAGAAGCTGAGAAGGAAATTAGAGATCCATCACCCTTTACAATAGCCACAAATGACATAAAATACCTTGGGGTAACACTAACCAAGCAAATGAAGGACCTATATGACAAGAACTTTAAGTCCCTGAAAAAAGAAATTGAAGAAGATGTCAGAAAATGAAAAGATCTCCCATGCTCATGGATAGGCAGGACCAACATAGTAAAAAATGACAATTTTACCAAAAGAAATCTACAAATTCAATGCAATCCCCATGAAAATACCAACACAATTCTTCACAGACCTGGAAAGAATAATACTTAACTTCATATGGAAAAACAAAAAACCCAGAATAGCCAAAGGAATCCCGTACAATAAAACAACCTCTGAAGGCATCACGATCCCTGACTTCAAGCTCTACTATAGAGCTACAGTAATAAAAAACAGCTTGGTATTGGCATAAAAACCGACATGTCGACCAATGGGATTGAATTGAAGACCCTGACATTAATCTGCACACCTATGGACATATAATTTTTGACAAGGAAGCCAAAAGTGTACAATGGAAAAAAGAAAGCAACTTCAACAAATGGTGCTGGCATAACTGGATATCAACGTGTAGAAAGCTGCAAATAGATCCATATCTGTCACCGTGCACAAAACTTAAGTCCAGGTGGATCAAGGACCTCAACATAAATCCAGCTACTCTGAACCTGCTAGAAGAGAAAGTAGGAAGTAGTCTTGAACACATTGGCATAGGAGATCACTTCCTAAATATAACACCAGTAGCACAGACACTGAGAGAAACAATTAATCAATGGGACCTCTTGAAACTGAGAAGCTTTTGTAGAGTAAAGGATATGGTCAACAAGGCAAAGCAACAGCCTACAGAATGGGAAAAGGTCTTCACCAACCCCACATCTGACAGAGGACTGATAACCAGAATATATAAGGAACTCAAGAAATTAGACATCAAAACGACCAACAATCCAATTAAGAAATGGGCTATAGAACTAAACAGAGAATTCTCAACAGAGGAAACTCAAATGGCTGAAAGACATTTAAGTAATTGCTCAACATCCCTAATTATCAGGGAAATGCAAATCAAAACAACTCTGAGATACCACCTTATGCCTGTCACAATGGCTAAGATCAAAAACACTGAAGACACCTTATGGTGGAGAGGATGTGGAACTATGGGAATTCTTCTCCACTGCTGGTGGGAATGCAAGCTTGTACAACCACTTTGGAAATCAATATGGCGCTTTCTTAGAAAATTGGAAATCAATCTCCCCCATGATCCAGCTATACCACTCTTGGGCATATGCCCAAGAAATGCTCAATCATACTACAAGAGCACTTGCTCAGCTATGTTCATATCAACATTGTTTGTAATAGCCAGAACCTGGAAACAACCTAGATGCCCTTCAACTGAAGAATGGATAAATAAATTGTGGCTCATATACACAATGGAATACTACTCAGCAGAGAAAAACAATGACATCATGAGGTTTGCAGGCAAATGGATAGATCTAGAAAAAATCATCCTGAGTGAGGTAACCCAGACTCAGAAAGACAAACATGGTATGTACTCACTCATAGGAGGATACTAGATGTGGAACAAGAATGACTGGACTGCTACTCACATCACCAGGGAGGCTACCTGGATAACAGGACCCCAAGAAAGACATCGGGAGATCTCAGCTGGATCAAGAACAGAGAGGCAGAAGAAGGAATAGGAGACCATGGTAAATGAAGACCACATGAGAAAAGGAAGAAACAAAGTGCTAGAGAGGCCTACAGAAATCCACAAAGATACCCCCACAATAGACTGCTGGCAATGGTTGAGAGATAGCCGGAACTGAACTACTCTGGTGACGGGATGGCCAAACACCTAATAGTTATGCTAGAAACCCCATCCACCGACTGAGGGATCTGGATGCAGAGATCCACAGCTAGACCCCAGGTGGAGCTCCGGGAGTCTAATTAGCAAGAAAGAGGAGGGTTTATATAAGCCAGAATTGTTGAAACCAAGGTTGGATAAAGCACAGGGACAAATAGCCAAACGAATGGAAACACATGAACTATGAACCAAAGGCTGAGGGGCCCCCAACTGGATCAGGCCCTCTGAATAGGTGAGACAGTTGACTGGCTTGATCTGTTTGGGAGGCATCTAGGCAGTGGTACCAGGTCCTGTGCTCATTGCATGAGTTAGCTGTTTGAAACCTGGGGCTTATGCAGGGACGCTTGGCTCAGTCTGGGAGGAGGGGACTGGACCTGCCTGGACTGAGTCTACCAGGTTGATCTCAGTCCTCGGGGGAGGCTTTGCCCTGGAGGAGGTGGGAATGAGGGGGGGTGAGCTGGGGAGAAGGGGAGGGGGGCAGGAGGGGGGAGAACAAGGGAATCTGTGGCTGATATGTAGAACTAAATGATATTGTAAAATAAAATTAAAGGAAAAAAGTTATCAAGTTTTAGAGCCTAACAAGTTGTAGAGTTAACTCTTACTATGAAAATCTAAATAGATATATATTAATTCTAACAAGTTCTCAATATTTTAACTTTTCATACATCTTGGCCAGCCATGTCTTACTGTTATATTCTTTCTGATACTGCACTTTATGCCAAATTTTTAAAAAATTGAAGTGATTTTCCCACATCCATTCCTACATTGTCAGCATTAATTGGACTCAGAGCAATTAATAATAATAAAAATTTAAAAGAATACTTGAAGTTGGGAAGTGTATGGGTTGATGGGTCCTGGAAAGCATTTGAAGAAGGTACTGGGTGGGTGGTTAAGATCAAAATATATCACATGCATATATGATATTTAAAATAAATAAATAAAAACAATCTTTAAAAAGTTATCATTTAAAATGAAACCACCAGGTTCATAAGAAAGATTACAAAGTGCTCACCATACTTTTCTTTTCCTTGCCAATTTGTATAAAATGGCCAGATTAACGAGACAGTCTTTCCATATTCCTTTTGTAAGGTTTGTTTTAGTCACTTCCAAACAGTGCCAAAATCGTGACTCAAATATAAGCTTCCTGGCTCCAGGTCACTGAGTTAAGGAACTAAAGGAAATGATTTACGATCAGTTGCTTTTACTTTTTCAAATCCCTGAGGATATGGGAAGAGAAGTGGGTCTAGACTGTGGTCTTCCGTTCTAGGAAAATGTATTGCACTGTCATCACCTCAACACCTTGCACGTGTTATCTCACTTCATTCGCTCTAAACCTCGTGCATTGTGACTCTTATCTCCATTTTGATCTGCGGGAAATGAGGCTCCCGGTATTTCAGGAATTCATCCAAGGTCACATAACTTCTTAGCAGTATAATCTGACATAGACCTGGGCTATGGTTCCAGAACACCTGGGTCTTCAAACACCTTTGGCACAGTGGGTATGTTAAAAGCAACAACTGTTTCTTTAAAGTCTCCTTAATGTAAGTAACAGGTTCATTCTGTATAAACTGATCAATGCAAACTTTTTATAAAGTGAGAAATGAAGCTTTAAGCTGCATATCAAAGTTGTTGATGAAGTGCCCGGTGTAAGGCGGCAGAGTTGCTGTAGCTAGAATGAAGAGCCTCTGTGTGACACTGGATGAAGGTACACAGGAGACACTCTTCTTCTACCTGAGGGAGTGTTGACATGTGTCTTCACACTTGCGGTCCTGAACCAGAGATACGATGCCTTTGGAGAGTTAGTTACACAGTCAGTCCAGTGTGGCCCACCGTGGAGTGGCACCACATCCTGCTGCCACATCTCACCGGCAGCCAGTGACAGAAGAAAGGGGCGCCGCGGCAGGTAGAGAGCCACCCATCCACGCAGATCCCCAGAAAGCTACATCTTCTGTAAGTCACCTTAGCCTGAAACAGACTCCCTTCTCCAGTGACACCCAACAACGGACTAGAAGGCAACCAGAGAATTTCTATCCATTATGATGATAGTTACGGTGGCTTGTCTTAGCTGTGTTAAAATTTAAGAAATAACTGAAATTGTGGAAAGTCACAGATTTCTTTTTTCATTCAATCTTCAAGATCTTTCTGAGGAAAAGAAGAAAGTATGGTTCAAGTCTACGGAAGTGGGTGAGTAGAAGAGACAGCAGCAGGCAAATGACGTTAAGAGACTTTCTTTTTTCTTGATGCATGGAGGAGCTGAAAGAGTGAACTCCAAGGCTTGCAGAGGCAGACAACCATAGGCAACAGGTCAGCTCAGGGAAAAGTCCTGAAAGGCTCAGGAACGGGAGGGCCTCGTTCACTGGATTCTTGGGATTTCAAATTGGGGTGTTGGGATAGTGGGAAATAGCTAAGCATTTGTGTAAGAAACTCTGAGACCACAACATGAAAGTAGAGATTGATGAAGTTGAAATATGACCCCATCAAAGCAGAAGATGTGGAAGCACCATATTCAGAATAAGGGAATCCCGAGAGATCTATATGACACATTTGAAAACAATCCCTTTGGCCCAGACTCTTTTTCACTGGACTTCAACAGAGGTAACCACCATGATTTTATTACACATGTAAAATTGAGGGAGGGGCTCCTCTCTAAAGACATTCCATGGGTCCAGACAACTGGGTTTAAACTTCAACAGTGGTAACCACCATGATCTTATTACACATGTAAAACTGGGGGAGGGGTCCTCTCTAAAAAGCAGACAACTTCCATGGACCAGATCTCACAGAAAACAAGCTGGGTAACTGGTGCAACCAGGCAGTCGGCCAGGCCTATCCTTCAACATCCTCATGTGAAACATCTCAGTTGTCAGGCCTCCATGAAAATAATTCCCAAATGTATTTTTACTGTCTTATTTTTAAGTGATAACAGAGACAACTGCAGATTCTTAAAGAATATCTGCAATATAAAAATCAGATCAAAACAAAGAAAACTTGGAAGAAAAAAAAACAGCACAAGAAGAAAAGCTCAAAATGTTATTCTCGCCTATAGCGAGGTTAGAGCAGGATGCGCACCCAGGAAACACGACCAAGATGCTGCTTCCTATAAGGAAGAAGAAGAAGAATCAGAGTGAGGAGGGGCAACATGCAGATAAATAGAAATAAAAAAGTTAGGAAGAGTAACTCAGGAAAGGCTCTTACCTCTCACCAAACAAAGATGGAAAAGAGGATCTTAAAGTAAGAAAACAAATAATTCAATTGTGGAGATTCAAGTATGCAGCAGAAACTGCAGAACAAAAGGAGTTCATTAGAAACACAGACACAATAAAGGGAAATTTCCAGAAAGTGAATGGTGCTTCCACATCGAAAAGGCCCACTGTATACCCAACAGGATGGAGAGACCCATATTATGACACATTATTATAAACTTAAAAACATTAAGAACAAGTGAATATAAAGACCTCGAGAAGACAAAGAACAGGTCCTAAGTGAACTACCAAGAATTACTCTACCAATTTTAACAATTGCTCCGCAAGTCAAGAGACAAAACCACAAAAGCCTTTCAATTTCAGAGAAGAAAAAACTTACAGAAAAAGGTTCTCTACTCACCCACACTGACTCCCCTTCCCTGTGAGGGTTAGACAGACAGCTTCTCAGCAATGCAAAGCTTCCCAAGCTGCCCCAGCTTAGCGTGTATGCTGAGGATGCAGCTGCACCATGCACATCCCACACACAGGGAAATGGACCAAAAGAAGTGAGTTCCAAGAGAATGGATCTAACACGGATGAGAGACGCCAACAGCAGAGCCAGTGTAGAGAACTAAGCAGTCGACAGTTGAGCAAAACTGTAGCTTCTGGAAGGTTTCCTCCAGGAAAATAAGGCAAAACCAAACTTTAAAAATGTTCAAGAACTATGGTATGTTTGGGGAGAAAATTTTTTCAAAGATGTCTTAGAATTTCTTGTAGCATATGAGTAAATAACTTAAAATGTCATAGAATGCACATAAAAGCAATGGGAATAAACAGTGAGTAATCGTGAGGCATTGTTAACAAAAAAATGTATATGGACATAATAAGGTAAATTACGAGAGCCAAGAAGTTATGGATTTATATTGAGGTGATAGGAGGGGAAGAATTAGCATAATATAAAACATTAAATCTTCATCATCAATAATAGGAAGTCAATAAAATATTTAAGCATATTATTAATAAAACAAAGATTAAATCAATAAGGTGTCAGAGAGTCTCAGAGTAGATAAAGGCAAAAAATTTGATTTCTTAGTGTAACTTACCTTTAAGCCATATGCAGGAATTACTCTGATACTCATTTTTAATTTTTAAAATGTTTCACAAGTACAGACATACTTCTGAGATTCTCACTGAGTCTCCAGCTCAAATTGAGATTTGACCACATTAAGGTTGCAAGTCATGATTGTGATCACTATAATAACGTGATTTTTGTTATTTTCTCCTTTTTGTAACATTTATTTGTCCCTGCGTGTGCATGCCACATGCACGTGGGTGGCCCTTGGAGGCCAGCAAAGGGTCAAGTCCTCTGTAACTAGAAGAGTTCCAGGCAGCTGTGAGCAGAAAGTGAGTGCTGGGAACAGAACTCGGGTCCCCTGCAAGTCCAGCAAGCACTCTTAACCACTGAACCATGGACGCAGCCCCTACTGACCACCACTTTGATTTGTTAGAGAGAAGAGCATCCCTTCCTTTGCACACCTTCTTTTTGCAAACAAATACCTCATTTGTAATCTCTTTACTTTTCATTCTTTCGCATTGCTATCTGGTGCATGGACTCGGGTCACCAGGGGCTCACTGAGTTTATCTCTAAGTTGAAAAGCTGACTGTATCAGAGTCTGGACAGCTGCACGGAGCTATACAAAAGTGAGAGAGGAAAACAACCTAGGGACCACACTGCTAAGGTCTTCTTAAATCCAGCACACTTCCTGGATTTTCTCTTTGAAAAATTTTTTGAACCTCTGACAAAGCCACTTTTATTTCCACTTGGAAGCCAGAGATATTTTTGTATTTATACTTCAGTCATTGGAGAGTAGGATATTTATTGGGAAACAGACACTTTAAAATGTTGTTTAATAAATGAATAAAGTAGGATATACAAAGTTTTCTGAGTGCAACAAGCTAGCAGACCAAACCAAAACACTATTCTCTAGACCACCCCACAGGAATTAAATAATGTTCGGAGCCCACTAATATGCAAATTTTGCTTCTGAATGATGCAAATCCAAACGGAACATTTATTACATGCATGTGTTGTTTCAAGAAGGGCAAAGGTTATTCAGTTACAGTCTGCCACCCCCAGGAACTCCCACTTGAAATGAAGTCACAAGCAAAGCCTTTCCACTGTACAAAACTTCCCTTTTATAGAGACTTTGCTTAAAAATGTAAGCAATTTCACAGACGGAAGAGCTGAGTAATTTCTTAAAGGTCATATTTACCTCCCAAATTGATGTTTTTTGGTACCCTTGTGTCCTCCTGACCTGGCTATAATCTCCTATTATGGTCTAATGTTGAATTTCAGGTTATGATGACTTAGCAGGAATGTGCCTTGGCTGTGGCAAGCAAGCAGAAATATTGATTGTTTTGAGACAGGGTCACATGTAGCCCAGGCTGGTTGCTGACTTGCTAGGTAGCCAAGGGTAACTGTCCCTGATGGCAAATCCTGACTGTCATCTAGATGGGATTTAGAATCTCAATGGAAATAAATTTCTGACTATATCTGTCAGCAACTTTCTAGACTGAGTAAATGAGGTAGGAAAATCCACCTTAAATGTGGGCCTCACCACTGCACGGGCTGGGGTCCTGGACTGAACAAAAAGGAGAACTTGAACTGAGCATGTGCACACAGATGCGATGGAGGCCGCCACCTCAAGCTCCTGCCTCTGTGCTTCCCTGGCCGTGATGGACAGAATTTCACACCGTGAGTCCAATAAACGCGCCCTTCCTCAAGCAGCTTCGGACGTGAAATTTTTTACAGTAATTAGGAAAATAACTCCCATACTTATCTGGAACTGCATATCTTTCTGTCACCTTTTCCCATGTGCCAAGACTGCAGGTTTATGTCACCAAACTCAGCTCATACATATTCTTAAAGAACAAGTAACAAAATAATCCCCTTACCTTGTCCCTGTGCATGAACAGTAATCCACGCCACACATAGTACAATAAAACGAAGGAGCAGTTTCCTAAGTGGGGAAGAAACACCGGTAAGACATTGACACCGAGGAAGTCACACAGCTCCTAACTCAGGAGTCTGTAGTGCCCTCTGAGAACTGACATCTCCAAAGAGTTTCCTCATAAAGCTGATGCTGCTGAGTAGAGGACCATCCGAAGTCCTCTGCTTTAGAACAAGTGATGTTCAAGAGCTGGTTCACACCGTGCAGATGGCTTTCAGCTGCACGCTAGAACCATTTCAGAGTTTAATACTTGGTCACTTCTCTCTCCTCTCACAAAGATTCTGGTTTTAGGATGTCCACAGTACATAAGTGCATATGTGCATGCGTGCGTATGTATGTGCATGCGTGTGTGTGTGTGTGTGTGTGTGTGTGTGTGTGTGTGTGTGTGTGTGTGTGTTAGAAGCCAGAGGTGGACACCTAGTGTTTTAGTCAGTTGTTCTCCATCTTACTTTTGAGACAGGGTCTCTCACTGCCTTTGAGTTCAACCCTTTGGCTAAACTGACAGGCCAGTAAGCCCCAGGATCCTTCTGTCTCTGCCTCCCCAGCACTACGATGCCTGCCGGACACTGCTGCACTGAGCTCTTCCTTAGGTGGATGCTAGGGTTGAAACACTCCACAGACCGAGTTGCCTCCCTAGCCCTGTATTTTCAAATATTTACCAGGTGGGCCTAATGTGCAAAACAGGGCTGAGGACTATTGTGTAAGATTAATTTCTGCACATGACAGAAGTCAGCATTCTCAGACATTTAATAAAACTGAGCAAGTCTAAAAGAACCCAAAATTGTAGGCACTAAAATTTAATAAAGATTCAAAAATGACAATTTGCAGTAACTGAGGACGCCTAATAAAGCATGAAAGGGTCTGGGTTCAGCCTGCTAGCTTCACCTTTAGTTATTCAGTTTGGCATCAGCCACATTCAAACCATAACCAACCAGACTAGCCAGGTGAAGGCCTAAATTTAGTTGGAAAATTGACCTCCAAAGATCATCATTAGAACATCTGAGGAGCCAATTCTTTTCCCAAGTCTTCCCTAGATTCAGCTTAAGGAGCCATTCGACACACTCTTTGTCATGGAAGTGCAGGTTCCTTTGGGAGAACTCCAGCAATCTCTTCAGGGTACTCATGAGATCCTGAGGATTTATGATACGTGGTGGGCTATCACCATCCATTCCTACAAAGATGGCATTACGATAGCAGGAAAGACTTGTGAACTTCTGTGGGTAGTAGACTTTTTGGTGAGTTGGTGGCCTCCTAACCAGCAGAGGGGTGTGAAGTAATGTGAGAAACACACCTGTAACACACATCTAGCATTTCGACAGCTTTTCTCACCCTTGGTTTTTATGCCAAAAACATCTTCATTCTAACTACTTTATAGATTCTGTGTTTCACTAACGGCTAAGATCCAGAAACAGTTAAAAAAAAAAATCTGTTTTTCTCAAAATAACTGAGAGAAAATGTTCATCCCAGCAATGGGAAGAAAACTGGGCGATATCCACAGCACATGTGTCTCCACTAGTTTGGCTAGTTGTCTCTGTACTTTTTCCAATCATGCTCTCAATAGGCTCTGCTGACTCCCCATGGGAGACCTTGCCTTGGAGGAGGTGGGAATGGGGGGGTGGGTTGGGGGAGGGTTGGGAGGAGGGAGGACAGGGGAATCTGTGATTGGTATGTAAAATGAATAGAAAATCTCTTAATTAAAAAAAAAGAAAAAGAAATAAAAAAAATTAAACTGTTCTGCGACTTCACAGAGTACCAAACAGAATGTCTAAACAACACCCAGAATTGCTTTCCACACACTGTACTTCCTCTCCCTAAGATATCCACTTATTTTAAACATTTATTTGAACACTCAAATAGCTAAGCAACTTAGAAAAGTGTTTCATATCAGCTAGGAAGAATATTACAAACCTTTCAATTACCATAAAAACCATCTCTGGAGACTTTCTGATAACTGAGTTTTGTTTGTTGGTTTGTTCGTTGTCTTTGAGACAGAATCTCTCCTATACCAGCTGGCCTGGATACTGTGTAGCGAAGGTGACCTGGAACCTTGATCCTCCTGCCTCTTCCTCCCGACTACCGGGAAGTACAGGCTTGTGCCCCAACATGCACAGTAGGCTTATGCAGTGGGGGATATAAGCCCTGGACTTCGTGCTTGCTGGGTAAGCGGTTCAACAACTGAGCTCCTCCTAGCCCCCCCCCCCATACAGGGTTGATGCATCTAACACCTTTCAGGTTTTATGTTTATTGTCTTAATTCCACAAAGTCACACACACACACACACACACACACACACACAAAAAAAAAAAAAAAAAAAAAAAAAAAAAAAAAACACTTTTTAAGAGCAACCCTGTGAAAGGAAATGTCTGTATCCAAATTTAAAATTATCAATATTTGGGGGTGACTAACTGGAACTGCCAGAACATCACCATAACAAGATGGTAGTAAGTGGAAATCTCAGGCATCTCAGTAGGGTCTCTAAAGTCTACTTCAGTGGCCTGACAGAATGATCATCAGCTAAGCAAAGTTTTTTCTAAAGCCCCTCCCCCTTTCCCAAGTGCTGATGACATGTTTTCAAATTACAGAACTCTAAATGCTTTGACTATTTTTTTTTTTCTAGAAATAAGTTCTCTGTGTGGTTCTAACTACCTTTGCTCCATTGCTTTTGCATGCGTGTGGTTGGAGCTGCAAGGACCTGCAATCTGGTTAACCATGAGTTGCCCTTAATTTTCCGGGGCCCATCCCCACTGGCTCCTGTAATGGAACAAGTTTGACATCACAAGATCTTTGGGCAGGTAGGCTCCTGGTCCCTGGCTTGAAGATCCCCTCAGAGACCACGGAAGACCATCAACTTCATCCAGGACTGCTACCCACTCCAGCACCTCTCCATAAGCGTTCACTGCCCCTGCCCACCCAATCCGCCAGGTATCATTTTCATCAGAAGTTCCACTGGTGTGTGTGTAATCCTATTTCATTTCCCTGCCCATGCCCTTAACCCCCCCCCCAGCCTCCCCTGCCGGCCAATCATCTGGACCCAGTACAAACTCCAAGCTTCCCAAGAATATATGCAGGGTCCATCCTGGGCCCCTCTAGAAGGACCTTGGAAAGCATGCAAGACAGGGGCCAGCAGCAGACCCCTGTGAACCCCCATGAAGTATTAGTCAGCTACTTGGGCTGGGTGCAGTGGCTCAGGGAAAACCTTGGAGGTGGGAGTTGGCAAGAAGAGAGGTCTGAGCAGAACCTGGGGGTCTTCCAAAATGCTTGAGCCTGCAGGGGATCATGCCCCCCCCCCAGCACACCTGCAGAAATCAACCTGAAAGATGCACTCATTTCTATAAGATCTGATACATCCGAGCCCCATCCTGCCTGGCTTTCTTGGAAGATCCATCATTCAGTGGGACGCTTATCAAGAAAAGCCAGATCAAAGGCCTGGATCTAAGCAAGCCTCTCTGGGAAGGCTGCGGGGAGTGCTTCTAGCATCTGGGGACTGCTGGACTCCCAGAGTAGTGAGGCACACAGTCACTATTGTGCCCTAAGAGTATATATTGGCTTTATTGTGTCTCCTAGAAAAGGGGGTGTGCCTGGAGGTGCAAATTGCTCTGCAGCAGGGAACATTCACACAGGAAGCTTGCAGAGGTCAGAGCAGAGAGCACACTGGAGATCCTGCACAGGACTAGGAAGCACATGTGAACACAAACACTGCCACAAGGCAGGCTTTCTCCACTCCCGCCTCCACCAGCGCTCAGCTGACTTGGACAGCTTGGGCTCTGCCCTCCTACCACCTACAACTAACTCAGCAGCTTTCCTCACTGTATCTTAGGGGCCAGATGAAAATTTGTGTAACCTACCGGCCTCTAATAGGGGCACTCAGACTGGCAGCCAAGGCTGAGAGTCATCATCCTCATGTTTTTCCCCAGTGTAGGGATAGAGGCAGATGGTTGTCCAAAGAGAAGGTGGGCCAGCCCAAGCTCTACCAGGGAAGGTAGATTCGCTTTCACATCCTACCCTTTCCCCACTCCCAACTCTATCCTGGCTGCAAGTATCACTTCTCCACTGACAGACCATATGTCAGGGCTCAGCCTCAACTCCAGATGCTAGAGTTATGTCTGTTTGCCTTCTAAATAAAAGTGATTGTCCCAGACCCTGAGCAGGAAGAACCCTGCTTTCTAGGCTCTGTAATCATCCCTTCTCGCCACTTGGCAACCTAGTCCCAAACCTGTGCTTGCAGAATCCGGAGGATTGCTAGAGTCCTAGCAATCGCCCAGGCTGGGCGCCCTGAGACAGCTGGAATAGGACTTCAGCCAGGGCTGAAACAGGAGAAGGGGAGGAGGGTGCGAGGGTAGTTGGAGTTGGAGCCCAGGCGAGTGTCAGAGCGCTTTGAAACTGCCTGGGGCAGTGGCCGAGGGGATGTTGGGACTCAAGCCAGCAAGCTTTTCCTCCCTAGCCGCAGGATCGCTTTAGCATAAACTGAGACTCGCTGGCAGAAGCTTGCTTCCTTTCAAACACGGTATTTTACAAGTTGAGAAGTCAAGAGAGGTTGCCACGGCAGCTCTCGCCTGCTCCCAGCGCCACAAAGTATCGAGGAGCAGGACCACAAATCTCCAACTCAGTGGTGGATACAGGGGGTGGAGAGAGGGGGTTGGTCTAAAGCCCCTTCCTTCCCCCCTCCCGCGGCGGGTGGGCTACTTACGTTTTTGTGGCGGGGGAGACTTTTCCATGCCTTGTCCTGTAGGCTCCTAAATGCATTTGTATGCATTTGTCCCTGCAGCAAAGCACTAACGGAAAACAGAAGCCAGCTCCGAACTGCTAAAGGTGCAGGTACTGTCCATGAAAAGGGGGAAAGTCACATGAGAACCATGCTCCAACCCGCAAAATGGGGGGGTGGGGTGGGGGGGTAGGAGGATGAAGCGGTGTAGGGTTAGGAAGCAGCACCCAGAGGGGAAGAGAGCTAGGATGCTCCGTGCCCAGCTGTAGCTGGGGTCGCGCTCCCCTGGGGGGACCAGAGGTGAGCGAGACTTCACCCTGAGGCAGCGGGGGGCAGCAGCGACAGCCGGAGCTGGGTAGGGAGCTCAGCCCCGAGTTCACTTGCGGTTCAAAGGAGACTCAGTGACTCCAGTGGAGCGCTCTGCTTTGGGCCTGGCAGGAGAAAGGCGGGGTAGAGGGTGGGGGTGGGAAGAAGGAGATGAAGGGAGGAAGTCCCCGGGAGCAGCCTGCGCCCAAACATTTGTCAAACAAGCACACACACCCACTTGGGAAATCAAGCTGGTGCGAGGGGACCGGGGGCAACAGCAGGCGCTCGCTCTGAGTTGACTGCCGGCTGCTTTGCCGGGAAGAAGAGGAGACTAGTAAATCCGGCTGGTGTTAAATTTCACCGCGCACTGACTTGCAATGACATCACTAAACACAGAGCACACCTCCCCCTCTGCCCCCGCAACCTTCCCCCACCCCAGCGCAGGCCGGCTGCCCTGGTCCGCCAACCTAACAGGGTCAGGCTGGGCCAACTGCACCCTGGGCACTCTAGTCACCTCCTGGCCACCTCCAAGATGAGCGCACTTCCTACTTGTAGGTGACTTAGGGTTATTCCTTCCTCTCTGTGCATGTACCAGTCTGGCTTGCATTTTATGTCAGTCTCTTGCATGACTTCGCATCCCCAGACCTCTCCTTTAGTCTCTTTATCCACACCTGGGATCCTCCTGGATTCAGCTAGTCCTTAGTCCTCTCCCACCTCAGCTTGCCTTCTCTGTAGCTAGCCTGCAGTCCCCTAGTCTAGTAAAGTAGACTCACTCCTGCTGCTGACCGCCTCTTGACTCCCTTTCCTGCCCACCCCCTTTACTAGTTCTATTGACTTTCTCCCCGGTAACTCACCTTTCCACCTAAGCCCTGACCTTGACTCAGTTACAAGTCTAGATTCGTACTGTGCAGTCATGCAAGGGCATGCTGTCACACAGCCTTACAACGTACACCTCCAATTTCTGGGACAGCTTTTAAACACAGGTTCCTACCTTCCCATCGTCCTTTCATACTGAAAAGTCCACCTTATGAAATTGCCAGTAATAAAAACACAATATTCTCATATTGTTTTTCTCATTGCTAAGTTTGTAAATTGGGCGGGAACTGACATTCTGTTTTTGCCTGACTACTGTGCTTTCAACACCTACAACTATTCGACGTGTCTATTGAGTGAATGACTGCTGTGTGTGACACCATTTCTCCACATCTTTCTACTGTACTCTCTGCATCCTCAGCGAAGGGTCTTTCCACTTGCTGAACAGAAGCCCACCTCGAAGTAACAGTGAAGGTTAAAACTGATCAATGCAAATAATGGACACTATTCTCAAACTCTATCATTTTTTTTTTTTTCAGGACTGGACTTTGATCTGTCTTCCTCTCCTTCAATCTCTAACTTTCTATTTGGAAATGATAAAACAGTGATAGAAAAGCAGCAAAATAGTTGCCTTCCTGTAAATAGACCCTTCCTCTGCCTTCCCCTCACGTTCCCTGTAGGAGCCTCTCTGCAGACCAAGCGCATGCACACCCGTCAAAGTATTGATAGTAGATTTTATTTCCAAAGAATAGACTATGAAAATGCAGATCAAGGTTAAACATATAGTTAGGTGCAGAACACAGGAGACACAACCCAAAGCCCAGCGGGAAAGCTCCATGTAGCAGCACATGTTTCATAAGGCATCAGCACTGTCCTAGGATGTGGATGTACATTCCATTTATCCTCTTAATAAATCCTATAAAATAGGCATTGTCTTTATCTCCATTTTACAAAGGAAATTAAGTCAGGAAGAAGTTAACTCAGACTGTCTGTGGGTACAGTGCAGGTTTCCAACATTTCTGCCTTTCCTTTCTTACTCATTCCTCCCCACTGACTCTTTCACGAAGGTTTTAGGACAAAATGTTATGAAATTCACACACAATATCCTGCCTCGACCACTATGAAGATGTAGATTCAATGTGTGATAGAGGTGATATTTTAACATACTTTAGGAAAGAAAAGACTGGATTTGTAAACAGAGCTGAAACAATTAGTCTATAGAGGTGAGATCCTTTTAAAGAAGACCCCTCCCATCAAAATAATTTACATTCATGTATCTATTTATCAAACAAATGTTTATGGGACAGCAACAGGCTGTCAGTAATGCTATCAGTGGGGGCAGCCAGCGCAGAGGCAGAGGATCAGAGCTCACTGGCCACCAGCCTAGCTAACAGGTGAGTAGCAAGCTGAGTGAAAGACAGTCTCACAACCTAAGGTGGAGACTGACAGCGGAAGACAACAGATGTTTGCCTCTGGCAAACATGACATATGACACATGTGCATGTGGTACATACAAGCAAACACATGCCCAAAAGATAATATTTTTTAATATGTTCATGTTGCTAAGGAGAGGTTGTTCCATAAGACAGCTAGGCTTCAGGACAGTCAGACAAAAGAACAGTTAGCCATATCCAAGCTTGTGTAATTACACTGGGGTAGGGGGACTATATTTGAAATGTCATGTTGAAAGCTTATCTCAAACAAAAACACAAACCTCCCAATGATTTTTACTCCAGAATATGTTAAAGCCAACTAGAGCCCTCTACTGGATCAGTGTTCTAGGAGGGGCAGAATTCATATCTGGAAGTAAGAAATGACAGGATTCCATGTCTGCATCCAGAGGCAGGGGTCCTCACATTGAGCACCCCACAGACTCACTTACTAGCTGAACACTAATTTTTACAATGTTATATAGTCAAAACAGAAACATTACTCCTCACCAGAAACAGCAGGTTGGGGGGGGTGTGTACTGGAATGAATGTAAGGACCTAGAGAGGACTCACCATGACGAGGAACAGTTATATAGCAACTGGCAGACGTTTACTTGTCTGGAATCTTCAGAACGTAACAGAACTGAGTGGACTACAGTTGTAGGGAAGCAGATTTTTAACTCAAATGTATGGGCATATAAAATATAATATGAACTTTAAAGGGATTTTAAAAGTTCTCTCCCTTCCTCCCCCACCCCCGTGTGTGTGTGTGTGTGTGTGTGTGTGTGTGTGTGTGTGTGTGTGTGTGTATGTGTGTGTGTGTATGTGTATGTGTGTATGTGTGTGTGTGTGTGGTGTGTGTATGTGTGTGGTGTGTGTGTGTATGTGTGTGTGTGGTGTGTGTGTGGTGTGTGTGTGTGTGTGTGTGTGTGTGTGTGTGTGCAGGTGTTGAAGAAGGACAGAAGAGGGTGTCTGGTTCCCTGGAGCTGGAGTTGCAGATGGTTCTGGGTCACTGGACCTGGATGTGGGGAACTAAACTTGTGTCCTCTGGGAGAGCAAGAAGTGCTTTTAACCACTGAGCAATCTCTAGCCCCATAATCTTTCATTAGAAAGCATTTTTAATAATTGTTGCCCTTTGAAACTATCAACTCAAACAAAATGTTCCGATTCTCCACCGTTTCATTATAGTTTTGGTTCTTTCATCATAAGGTTGATTTCCCCCCCTATGCTACCAGCTTTAATAAAGAAACCAACTTACAGAAGCCAGTGATAGCGCAGCCCCATCAACACTCCGGTAAGAACATGCTGGGGAGAGCGACATCACCTAAGGGCCCTGACTCAAACTCTCATGATAGCTTTCTTAGTATCATCAGCTAAAATTCCTCTCACCTAACTACAATCAGAAATTCTCCCTAAACATTACAAATTCAGAAGGGATATACAACACACATTTTGTCAAAACAGGCAGTCAGATTAATGGTAATATTTTTGAGGTATAGGAGTAAAGGAAACTGCCAAGATTTTAGAGTAACAACAGTAGCAATATTATGAAAATAACTGGTTTTTCCGTGGAAGAAGAGCAAAGTTAATGTGTGCCAGGCCAGCCTCTGAAGCTAATAGGATAACACTAAGAGACTACAGTCAGGACACCACATGACTTCAGAATAAAGAAAATAAGGGATATCCTTTTCTGATAGAGTAAAATTTCAACATAAACTTCATCAAAATCTGATGAGTTCCTACAAGAGGCTTTGTTTTAAAACAATATGACTATTTTAGTGTATGCATATTCCATCCAATAATATTCAAAATTTTGATGGTGGGGTAATCATGAAATCACAAAATCACAGGGGAAACCAAAGGGGCAAATGAGGTGCTTGTTTCCAAGTGATGAGACAGCTAAAGATAATTTAATAAATGGAAGGGAGTACTTGAGAGGTCCTATCATTTGTAATCTGTTGAATATAAATAGGTTTTATGTGACAAGTTATATGTAGTTCTCCTCCCAAACAGAACACTAAGTGGCTCTTATAAATTCCTCTAGTCACCTCCTCAACGTCTCCCGCTGAAGCATCCATAGAGAAATGGAGAAAGTAGGTAGGAACACAAAGAGAGTGGGTATTACCAAGCACTCCATGTAATGGACACAGTTCTGTATACTTTGTCTAGTGTGTGCAAGTCTCTCAATCACCAAATGAAGAGATACTATACTCACATTATAAAATGTCGGGAGGCTCCTTAGAGCCCTAAAGCTTAATACTTTTCAAGTCACATAGCATTTATTAATACAACAAACAAATGGTAAAAATGGAACCTTAACCCAGATCCATGAAATTCTGACTTCCATATTTGTAATGCAGTGGTCTGCAAACTTTTGTGTGCATATAAGTCTCTACTAACTGAGCCTTACACCTAGCAGTTTTTATTATGTTTGAGGTAAGACCCAAGAACAATATCCTCTTCTTCCTCCTCCATCTCCTCCTCCTTTTTCTTTTCATTGAGACAGTACCTCACTTTGTAGCCTCCTGCATCAGTGTCCCAAATACTAAGTTTACAGGCATGAATCACCACACTTGGCAGTAATCTTCATTTTTAACAAACAATAAATACATAAATGTCATATATCAATGTGTTAAGCAACTCCTGGTTTGGTTGTCATTATAATACTAAGCTGCTTGCCTGTGAAACCTCTTTAGGAGTGAGGACTCTTGTCCATATATACCTAGGACAAGTAACTATGGCTTAACAGAGATTTCATGTTTTAAATGTTTAATAAATGAGTGAAGGGATGGTGACCTACCTACATTGTACCAGGTCAGCATTGTAAGATTGAGAGTTATGAGTATACAGCATACTTGATGCTGTTGTGACAGTTATAATATGGTAAGGATGGGAGGTAACAAGAAAGCCTAATGCATAGATGACAGAGCAAAGATTAAGCCTCCAGGAACATGGAGTTAAATTAAGTTCCAGTGGAACAAGACCTTACTGAAAAACCCAGAGGTTCAAGGATGAAGGTCTCTGACAAACAGAGAGGAGCCCTCAGGCTGGTCTGGGCAGAGGTGGAAGTATGGGCCAGAATGTGAAGGTATAATAGACCTGTGGCGGGAATGGCAAAACTATAGGGTAATGCTGGAAAAATCATAGAGCATCTTCCAGCCATTGGGATTTAGCTTGACTTTCTTTCCTAACTGTTAGAATAAAACAACTTGAAGGGTCAGGTGTGGTGGCACATACCTTAAATCCCAGCAATAGGAAATGGAGACAGGTGGATCTATGTGAATTTGAGGCTACCTCAGTCTATATAGGGAGATCCTGACCAGCCAGGGCTACATAGTGAGAATCTGTCACAAGAAAACAAAAAGTTAAAAAAAACTTGAAGGACTGTTTTCTACCACTGCAAATAACCTTGGTGTCCAAAGAGTGATTAAACAAATGGAGGAAACCACACGCATCCTTACTCAGTTTAAAATGTGAGTCTTTGAGTTAAGATTTCTTGTTAGGTTTAGAACATGACATACCTTGGCTACAAAGCACTTTACAAGGGATTCTGGCTCTAGGAGCCAGGTGGAGCCTGGGCCAAGCAGACAGGATTTTCAGCTGGAGACTTTGAGGAGGTGACTAGAAGATTCTTAAGAACAACTTGGTGTTCTCTGGGAAGAAAGCTACATGAATTTGTCATATAAAACCTATTTATATATGACAGATTACAAATGATAGGACCTCCCAAGCCTTCCTCACAAGGGAAGCAGATGAGAATCCATAGCTTTAACATTGAAGAAGATTTTTGAATTCTAATCCAATCTGTATTTCCAATCTTTTGTTATTCAAACTTTCTAGATCTCTTCTTCCATGCTTTCCTTCCCAAGTGTTTTAGGCTAGAATTTTCCCCTTTGTTAGAACCTTTATTCTCAAATGTGTTGAGTCTAAACAGCATCTAAACAGTTGGCAGACTAATTTCTTTTTGTGGATTTTCTTGGTTAGCGGCCTAGCAAGAGAGGGGTTAGAGGAGAAAGTATCTTTGTACACTGAGACATCTCACTGGGCCCTTAATCAGTTTCAAGGTCAGATATGAGGCACTTAAATAATTTAAATGAAGACATCAAACAAAATGCAATAAAGGCAAGTATGTAAAATAGATTGTCCCATTAGCTTTAGATATATTATGTTAATATTTCCTCCAAATTCATGTGTGTGTGTGTGTGTGTGTGTGTGTGTGTGTGTGTGTGTGTGTGTGTGTGAATACATGTGAATGTGTTTGGGTGTGCACATGTGTTTGCATGCATGTTCCTGTGTGTGAGTATTTGTGTGTGTGCATGCAGAGACAAGGAAGTCTGACTGTGAAGATGCTTGTCACAGTGGGCATCATGCCTGTGGGGTAAAGGGTCACAATGGCACCACTTGTACCTCTGAAGTTCACAGTCTGTCAGCATTTCCATTTTAAGCCCCTTCTGAATGAATTCCAAAGGCTACATCATTACCAAAGAGCTCATTAATTTCAAATGTATATATAAAGTTAAATTCAAACTGGTACTCGGGAGATTTCCTTTGAAACCTCCAGGATTTCTCCTTTGATTCTCTCTTCTATTAAAAATTAACTGCTGCAAAACAACCTGCTTCTGACAGCAGATGCTGCTGCACTGGGGCAAACTCTCCAAAGCCATGTTTTTAATAAATCTGTCAGTGAGTTCGCACCTCAATCCTTTATGGAAGCGTTATTATAGTTATTTTAGGTATTTCAGGAGTTAAAGGAAAGTTTCCACCCAGATTTACTTTTCCCGAATCCCCTTTGGCAATTCTTTCATTTTTTACAGGACAAAATTCTATTCCAAAAGTTTATGGAATAAAAGTTTAATGCCAGATTTTCTAGTTGTAGATGAGCATAAATAAAAGAATCTTCAAATAGTAGGTTAAAGATATACTAACAGAATCACAGGGATACATTAGATATTCATCTAATGTTAAAAAATTATCTATAAATGATTGCTGAGAGGTTATATTGTGTATATGTATAAATAAAGAAGGGCTGGAGGGCTAGTTATGATTTAGCAATTAAGAACGCTTGTTGTTCTTCCAGCGACCTGAATTTGGTTCCCAGCACTCACATCAGGTGGCTCACAACTTCCTGTAACTTCACCTACAGGGAGTCTAACACCCTCTTTTGGCCTCCATGTGTTGTGGAATATTACTTTAAGATGTGTTACATTTGTTTATGCTGTGGGATATTTGTTTAGTGATGCAAAGATGAGTTGTGTTCTTTTATGCTGCATTTGCTAAACTCTGTGAAGCTGTGTTACTGTGCTTGTCTAAAACAACTGATTGGTCTAATAAAGAGCTGAACAGCCAATAGCTAGGCAGGAGAAAGGATAGACAGGGCTGGCAGAGAGAATAAGTAGGAGAAGAAGAGAGAGGAGCCAAGAATAATATAAAGAGAAAGAGAGAGGGCACCAGGGGCCAGCCACCCAGCCACACAGCCAGCTACAGAGTAAGAAGTAAAGAAAGGCATATAGAACAGAGAAAGGCAAAAGCCCAGAGGCAAAAGGTAGATGGGATAATTTCAGAAAACTTACCTAGCGATAAACCAAGCTAAGGCTGGGCATTCATAAGAAAGACTAAGTCTCCTTGTATTTCTTTTGGAGCTGAGTGCTTGGCCCCCAAAGAATAAAGAGTTAAAAAACCAACTACATTCATAGGTACATGAGCTCATGTACATATACCCCGACTAAGACACACTCCAATACACATAATTAAGAATAAAATGAATCTTTTAAAAATTGAAGAATAATATTAAAATACAATTACTAGTAGTGCTTTTGATGACTCTACCCTCACTCTTGCCACCAACCCCAACTCTAAGTCACAGTCTGTAGCATTCCAGAAGAATTTTAAAACAGGATTTGGGATGACACAATTTTGTTTTCAGTGTACAAAGTGTTCATATTTACTTGAAGGCTCAAGAGAAATAATATAGTTGAGTTTTCTCTGATGAAAACAAATTCTTTAAATGTACCTTCCAGTACTCTGCATTTCTCTGGCCACTCCATCCATGATTCCTTCTCAAAGGCTCTTCTTGGTCTCTGTTTAGAAAGAAATGCCTATCTCTGATCTTCCTGGGTTAGCCACCTCTGTATGCTACAGTTGTTTCCTGGCAGACCTGAAAATGCAGAGTGTAAGATAAATAACAGGACTCAGTGTGACCATGCTGGCTTCCACGTGGTTTTACTGCAGTGGGGAAGAGGGACCCAGATGACTACAGTTGGCCTTCTTACACTAAAAATAAGATTTCTAAAGCAGTCGTATTTTTATTTATTTAAAGACCTTAAAAGTTTCAGATTGGCAACAATTTCAAGATGAAATTTTCTAAATCTGCCTTTTGAATTGCACATTCTAAAATTATTTTTCCTGACATTCATTTCTTAAGACTTAAGACCACTTGCTGCAATATAGGACGTTCCCTTCCCTGTCTGAGCAAAAACTAAAGCTGTACTAACAATGAAAACTCTACTTAGAGGTGTTCCTGTTCTTTTTGTTTTGTATTTGTTTGAAAACAGATGATTAAATCAAGGGTCTTCCTGTGAGGTGTGCATGGTGGCTAATCCTGTCACTCAAGAGGATGAGGCAGGAGGACTGCTTTGAGTTTGAGGTGAGCCTGTGGTATATAGCAAAAGTTCATGTCAGAAAAGGAGAGGGTATTATTTCCCCCCTGTGGACCTGTCTGACTCACTGTTCTGTTGCTGTGAGGAGACACCATCACCAAGGCAACTTACAAAGATAATACTTAATTGGGAGCTTGCTTACAGTGAAAGTTAGTCATGATCATCATTGTGAGGAACATGACTGCAGCAGGCAGGCATGATGCTAGAGAAGCAACTGAGAGCTTCCATCTTACCTGTGAGTTGCATGCAGGGGGAGAGACTGTGCCTGGCATGGGCTTTTGGAACTTCAAAGTCCACCCCCAGTGACACACCTCCTCTAACAAGGCCATACCTTCTAATCCTTCCCAAACAGTTCCACTAACTAGAAATCAAATATATGAGCCATGGAGGCCATTTTCTTTCAAACCATCACAGGTCCATTCATATATAATTGTGTGAGTGTGTGTGTGTCCATATCCACACATGGTCAGTACAAGGAGTGTGTAGAAGTCAGAGGACAACTTGTGGGAATCAGTTCTCTTCTTCTATCATGTATGATTTGGGGATCAAACTCAGATAATGAGGCTTGGCAGCAGGTGCCTTTACCTACTAAGACATCTCAATGGCCCTTCCATATTGTAATTTAGGAAGTAAATGGACTGAAAGTCATGAACTGAATAATGTACAGACAACTTCTTTCAGAAAACTGAGTTATATTTCAAGGCTCTCTAACACTTTCTCCATTTAATGTGTGGAGTTAATTATTAATGGAATAATTTGTGCCAAGATCAACTAAGTTGAAAAGAAATATCAGAATACCTTGCTGTGTAAATCTTCTCAAACTCTGGAACTTTGGGTGGTTAGCTGCTCACTGCAATTACTGGTCATTTTTTTAAGTGTATTTTGGTATTTTCCATTTTCCCACCCTCATAACTGCTATACAGTGGTCATGTTGTCACCTCCTAGTCCAAGACTATGACAATACATTCTGGAACACATTTCATGTGAAAGTATGTAGGAATTCATTAGTTCCAGCCTTAAAATGTGGAACATTACTTTGCTTAAAGAAACACTGAGTGTGGACAGAAAATATTTAGGAAATACAAGAAATGGAAAAAATTAGAGCATGCTTTCAAAAGAAACCAGAATCATCCTAGAACAGATGGATGTTCCTCTTAAACGTCTTTGGTTTAGACTTTGGTTTGAATAAAATACAAGAGAAACATCACTGGATAACAGTAGCTAAGATGAAAATTCCCCCCAATCAGCATTTATAAAGAAGACATGTGGAAGGAAGGATTTTAAGCTTATGTATCAGATTACATAAAGAATTGTTTCCATTCTATAAAAGTAGGCAGCACGAGAATATCATGAAGAGTATCTGCAGCATGTGAATGCTTCCTTCAAAAGCATCATGACATCAAGTTATGCAATAATGGGTGATGATTTTAGTATTATGTACACATCATCTTTGTTATTCCATACTTTGAAACACTTCTATTACTCCTTCCCTTTCTTTTGTTTTAAGAAAACCTGAGGAAATCCATAGAAATGTAAAATTCTCCTCCCATTTATATATCTATATTTCTATAGGCAAACATATAGTTTACACAGGAAAATACCATGGACTCTTACACTTACATATGAGGTAGTAGACATCTCAGTGTGGAATCAAATCCCAGCTTTGACCATGTGACCTTAGGTGCCCTCCTTATTCTCTTCCATCTTCAGTTTCTATGTTTGAGAGGTAAACGTAACACTATCATATGCAGAAGGGCACCGTGGAGATTAAATACAAATGCTCCATGCAAGTTGCCACAGAGTCTCTGGCATGTAGCATATGCATAATAAGTGTTACCATCCTCCAACCATGCTTGGATCTTTTCATTGGAAGTATTGATCATTTTACAAATGGTGACACAGATTTAAAACTACAGTTCTGGGCTCGAAGCTAATGCATGACAGACTAGTATTAGTAATATATATCTTTTCATGATCTTTCTGATCATGAAAACAACAGTAGCAACATTAGAATTATTTAAGTATTATTAAGTAATGAGCTTCATGTTTGTTGGCTGATGATGACATTTTACTTCACAATTTAGCATTTTTCAGCAATATTATTATGATTAGGATGTTGAATCCATTCATCGTCAAATACATAAGTACTGACCTCCCACCATCATGTAGTAACCATAAGCCTCAAACATTAATAGCTACCACCATTTCTTCCTTCTCTTGTAATTTTTACTTCTTATTTGCAACTCTTGTCAAGTTTACATTTTCAGCAGGGACCAAAGGATGTTCCTATAGGAAAAAGCCTCTTCCCTAACTGTAGCATCCCAACCCTGGATGACCAGAAACAGCTTTGTTTTCATTTGGAACCAAAACAAAACAAACTGCAACTGCTTAACCTATCAGCTGAAAACCAGATGCATCTGCCTCCAAACCTCCCCAAATGGTAATGATTACTGGTTTTAATGTTGCTGACTTGCCGCTAATCAAGACCTGTATTTATATGCTCATAAATGAGCATGTGCTCACACAGCTAGTAGACATGGAAAGCAAGCATTTCTGTGAATCCTGGAGTGTGTGGCTGTCTCAACCACTTCCCCAGGTACCAGCCAAGCTCACAAGGCTCTGCCTTGGCTGGGAGAGGCTGTTTTAGCATAGGTTATACTGGCAACTGAAAATGCTATGGCTGATAAAAGAGAATGCTTCATTCTCTTTATTGACATCCATATTTTGGATAAGGTAGGAAATCTGTGAAGATTTTTTTTTTGTTGTTGTTGGATTGTAAGAGTTCTTTATATATATTGCTACCTGAAGGAGTATTTGTATGGGAATCTTGAGTGACATCAAACACGCTGAGACAATCCTCTCACAAGATTAAATAACATGTGATGATGTTAAGAATAGAGCCAAAAGGCCGGGCGGTGGTGGCGCACGCCTTTAATCCCAGCACTCAGGAGGCAGAAGCAGGCGGATCTCTGTGAGTTCGAGGCCAGCCTGGGCTACCAAGTGAGTTCCAGGAAAGGCGCAAAGCTACACAAGAGAAACCCTGTCTCAAAAAACCAAAAAAAAAAAAAAAAAAAGAATAGAGCCAAGGAGGTTTAAATGGTAAGTATTTATGGTAGAAAAGTTAGTAAGAATTAGAGGGGGATAGTACAGAAGCAAGGAGACTTCATCCAAACTTCCTTTGATCTATAATTGTCAGTCAAGAAACAATGAAGGCCCCTGGCAATGAAGTTAAAGAGGATGATCTATGCATGAGATTTTGAAAAGAAAGTATATAAAGTACAAGATGATTAATGGAAGAAATCCAGGACATCTTCCTGGTTTTTAACTTCAGAGATTTGGGTAGGTAGTTGCATCATTCTCTGGATTTAGGACTTGGAGGAAAAATAAAACAGGTTCCAGATAATTTGGATATGAGATGTCTATGAGGCAGCCAGATACATATGACTAGGTGGTGCTTGATTATATTGACCTGAAACTCAGCACTCAAGATTGGGTTTAAGATAAGCTCTTCTTTGGGAAAAGTTACCTTGAAATTGTAGTTGTCCCAACATGGTGTATGAAATTAGCAAAGTATATTGACTTTGGGGGAATAGTGATGTTTTTGAATCTGGAAAAGAAAGACAAGATCTCTCTCTCATCCTCTCTCTCTCCCTCTCTCATCCTCTCTCTCTCTCTCTCTCTCTCTCTCTCTCTCTCTCTCTCTCTCTCTCTCTCTCTCTCACACACACACACACAAAAGCAAGAAAGAATATTAATGCAGTGATATCTGCAGGACTATAATTCCAGTTCAATACAACAAAAAAAATCTATTAAAAGTTAAAGTTAACTAAAAAAATAAGGGGGCCTCTCATTGGTCATTTCCAGGCCCTGGAGATGATGTTAGATGTGGAACAACCACATCTTGTCCCAGTAGGAATTCATTCACTGGGAGGATTTGTTCTCCAGCTAACTGTATATTTCTTAATGACTAGAAAAAAGTAGTCTCTCATCTGAAAACAAGGTGAATTACACAAACCCTGAGAGTTCTTTAGTTATTTGATACTTGAGGTTTCTGAAGCTGACTGAATTCATTAAGAAGAAATACATTAATTTTTCATGAATTTTCCTAGTCAAGAGCTAGACATATTCCACTCAGAATTTGCTGCAAATATTTTGGGAATAAAATCTAGACTAATAACTGTGATTTTTTTTTATAAATAATGCTTGATGAAAGACTCAGACTTAATGGCCAAAACATTCTGGTCCTGGGAAGATGAGTAAGAGAATTTACCAGCACTTTGAAAGACAATCCCCCCTATGTGCAAGGAAGTGCCTGTGTGCTACAGTTTTATTTCTAATGATTTAATGTGAATATGGGGATAATAAATAAAGGCAAATGAATGAGAACAGAAACCATATTATTCTTATCTTCTGTACATAAGGTTTACAGAATTCTAGGGAAGTGGAAAGTATCTGAGATAAACTCTTTCTGAAAAATGATCTGACAAACTTTCCATCTTCTGACTAGAAGAAGAGAGCAACCTTTGCCTCTGAGTCCATTTTCATTCTGTAACTCATCATGAATCCCACCTGCCTCATGATGCTGACAACACAGCTGCATTCCCTCAGACAGGGCCAGCTCCCAAGACCCACCAGACCTGGATGAAGTTCAGATCAACAGCTAACGTAACATCATTGCTGGTCTCCAAGGAATGGTAACTGACTTTCTCAACAAATATGAATAGTCTGGGAATTAGTCTACACATAGGCAAGACTATTTGGAAATTCAGGCATTAAGTCTTTATTATCTTAACAGCTGAATTATTCATTTCTCACACCATTATGTGACTCATGCTGGGGCTAAGAAAATAAATGTGTATAAAAAACTATTTATTATCCTCTTTCTGGATCAAATGCCGAGGATTGAATCCTGCCTCACTATTTATTGGTGCATTAGTTTGGATATTTTAGCTTTGGTTTCCTTTGCTGTGAGGACTAAATAAGTTTACATTCATAAATAGAATGGTATGGACACAGTGCAAGTCTATGCAGGAAATGCAGGGATTCTGGCTACATAGATTTACAGAAATCCTTCAGCAAGCACCATCATTCCTGAACAGGTTACCAACTCATCAAACCATTAGTGTGAGCATCTTTTTACTCTGCCTTGTAGGGTCCAGGGTCTCCAATGTTTTTCTGATAGGAATCAATTTATAACATAAAGCTGTCTCTAAAAAAATCTGATCTGTGAGGTCCTTAAGTTCCAGGCAATGAGGAATTTATAAGAGAAGGTCAACTGATGGCAGCTGATACCAAATAACTCACCAACTCATATGGTTATAATGCTTTCAGGGTCCAATGATGAGGGTTGAATCCAACCTCACTATTTTTTGGTGCATAAGCTTAGATAGTTTAGCTTTCTAATCAGCAAATCACAGAATTTTAGGGCTGGAGGGCATCTTTTATCATTATTGTTATTATCTTATATTATTATCTTTTATTATTACCAAACCTAGTGCTCTCTCCCTTTCTCTTTATATACATACATACATATATATATATATAGAGAGAGAGAGAAGAGGAAACTGAAATACTAATAATTTCTTCAATATTTCTGAACAATATTGAATATTGAATCAATATTTTAGAGGGCTAAAATCTACTCGCCCTGACCTACTTCTCACATTCATACTTACATCCAACAAATACTTCTTAAGACTCTTAGGATGCACATAGTATTAAGAAAGAATTAAGAAATGAATAAAAACAGCTCTCTGAAGATTATATTAATCCACTTTCTCTTGCTGTGGCAAGATACTGAGGTAATCAACTCAAAGGAAAAACACTATTTGTCCTGGCTCACAGTTTGGAGGTATCATCCCCTGGTTGCTATTGTGCCTATGGCTAGACAACATCATGGAAGAAAGCACAAAGTGAGGCACAATAGTCACTTCATAGTGGTCATGAAGGGGAAGGTGTGAGTGAGGAAGACAGACAGACAGGCCACACACACACACACACACAGAGAGAGAGAGAGAGAGAGAGAGAGAGAGAGAGAGAGAGAGAGAGAGAGAGAGAGAGAGATATCAAGGTCACAATATTCTTTTCATGAGTTTGTTTCCAGTCACCTAATTTCCTCCACGAGGCCCCACCTCCTAAAGAATCCAGCCCTTATTCACTACTGCACAGGCTGCTTACTAAGCCTTTAGCAAATGGTCTTTAGGGGGCATTTAAGTCTAGAGTATAACCCATCCCTAAAAAGTCTTACAGTCTTAGTAGGAAAATTCACCGAATAAACTTCCTTGGTGCTATGAAGTGGGCAGGAACTTCTCAGAGGAGTAGTCACACTCTACTGATACCTTGTCCTCCTCTGAGGAAGATGGAGTGTATGCCACCACTGTTCTCGGCTGTAGGGATGTTGACGACGGATTAGAACATAAACAATGAAGGAGAGGGAAATGGTGGTGGACTCAAAAGAAAACACCCAGAGGATTGTGTGTTCAGAATTTATTTCCTGAAAGCAGAAATGGGATTCTTCACATCCCTTCCAAATCTGATTGGTTCCTCCAATAAGATATCTGTTCTTGTGAAAATTTTTTTTGAAGTTTCTGAGGAAAAATTAAATATATGATAAGTTTCAAACATGTTCTGCAGAACGCCTTCTTCTCACTGCACTCCCTGGCTCATCCTTTCTTGGCGGTCACTTTTATTCTTAATTTGATATTAGCAATTATTCACCTGTTCTGTTTTTAGCATCCTATTCTAGTTGTCCAGGTACTGATCTGGATCTAGCCTCATGTGAATATTTAAAAGTGGATTTTTATTTTTCAAAAAATGAAATTCAATGTATAAGTTTAAAGTTAAAACAAGTTTCCAAGTACCAAAATTGTTACGATAGGTAATTACATAAATTTTTCAGCTCTGTGTGTAGGTATGTGTGTATTTGTGTGAGTATCTGTGTGTCGATTTAAAAAATAAGTAGCAAAATCTACTAAGGAAATGAATTATGGGAAAATACATTAATTCTTGATTCCCAGACAGTATTATCTATATCTGGGTGAACTGGGTTTTTTTTGTCCAAATCAAATATGAAATATTTAGCTCAAAATGATTAGGAGAAAATGATGTAATACAGATAATGTTTATGAATTTCCTAGGAATTGTCAATGTTTGCTGAAGAATGGCCAAATAATTAAAATAAGTGATAACAAAATACTAAAACCAATTCTTTGAAATGATACTATCATATTTTAAATACTCATAAATTTCCTTATTCTCAACATTATTTAGATAAAAGTTGTGTTGTGGGCAGGACTTGATTCTCACAACCTCTCCAAGTATTTCCCTTGTGAGGAAGTGAACCAGATGGTCCCAACACATGAAATTTCACTTGGGAAAAATTAAAAATACAGGAGAACTTTATGGATGGATATTTGTTCCTGGAAGTTTACTTCTTGATGAAAGAAGATAATCAATGACTGTTAAAATAAAATTTTAAAAAAGGCTGGTGACAGCTTCAAGTGGCTATGTGGCATCAGAGTGACATTCTAGAGGGTGGGCAGGATTAGCGGCTTGGCAAGTAGAGGAAGAATTCCACAGACATGCCTGTAAAATGTTCCACATTACGGTTATATGTGATTATTCTGATAAACGTATATGCCTGTGAAACCATTGTCCCAAACAAAACACAGAACATTGCTACCCTCTTAAAAGCTCATGCCTACATGCAGTCATCCCCAGGCCTCTCACAGACATATCCATCACTGCCCAGGAGCCTGGTGCTTTTATCTCTTGCTCTAGACACTAAGTTCTGTCCTGGAATTTCCTGACAACGGAACTACGGAACAGACATTATTTTTCCCTCTGGGTTCTTTTCACTCAGTTGGTTCTGAGACTCCCTTATGTTGTTGGAATATGTGGAGAATTTTACATTGTATAAACAAACCACAGTTCATTTGTTCAATCACCTGATGATGAATGTGGGCTGCTCCTAATTTGAAACTATTGTAAGTGAAGCTGCTATTGTGGTTGGTCTGTCGTTTTGTTATTTGTCCTTTAAAATGTTTTAGAACTCTCATTTCTTTTGTGTCATTTGCATTAATAAAATGTTTTTATATCCTTTATTGGGTGTTTTTAATTTTATTTATTTATTAATTATTATTATTATTACTTTTGCAGTATTGGTGATGAAATCAAAGGCAAGTCATCTACCTCTAACCTAGATAAGGTTTTCCTTTGTTTCCCAGAC